>NC_065444.1:113918957-114240873 GCF_917563875.1 Diabrotica virgifera virgifera | reverse complement strand
TTTAAATGTTTCAAAAACACTTATTAGTTTTTTCAGGATTCGAAAAAAATGAATGCATTTAAAAATAATTCAAACGAAATTTTGCGCCTACGCTCTCAAAAAGGATTAAAGTATTATATATTTTTGTAATCAGTATTTCAAAGGCTTTTAAATGAGGTGTCACATTATGTACTTTCCTATTAAAAAAAATCAAAGATGTGGCTGTCACCTAAAGAGAAAACAAACTTTGGAAAACTGTATGTTCTACACTACTCACGTACTTTTTAATACTATTTTACTTGATGTTATTAATTAGTAATGTGCACGGCATTGCCATATATTTCATTTGGAGCAATTTCCGAAGTGGAAGTTTAATTTTACCTCCAAATTCAAATCTTTCCAATTCAATTTCTAATAATATTGTAGCCTATTCTCAGTTAAAAAAAGTAATTGGACTTCGTAAGTCCTAGGTTTTCACCCAAACTAATCGAAAGTAGAACTGAAAGTCGATATTTGAACGCTTCGTGTAACTTTGCGTCGATCGATATACGATTTTACTAATTTTGAGTCATTTTTACTAAACTTTGCGTCATCATTATTTAAACAGAAATGACTTCAAAAGAGGAACTAAAGATTAAAAGTCAACTTTTCAATACGCTTCGATTGTTGTGTTACATATACTATTTCTGCGACTATAGCGGCAATTCTGGTTAGAACTTTTTAAGCGGAAATTATATAAAAACCAAAACCAAAATTTTTTCTCATTTTGCTAAGGCACGTCGAATGATATATCGCTTATACTATTTCGGTGACTTTAGAACAGTTCATACGTTTGCAACTCTAAAACCTGAAGTCCGATGTCAAATGTCTCATCTTTAATACCATCCTTTGGTTATATGCCTTCATTCGGCACTTCATTTGTCATTCTATCTGTATTAATAATGGAGGAGTTGTATTCGCGGACGGAAAGACAGATGAACAGACAGTGATGGAACCGAAAGTATATATTTATTCTCTTCTTGCAAAGTAACGTCGAATAATATATCACGTGTACTATTCCGGTGACTTTAAAACAGTACTTCTGGTCCCATTTCTAAAACCGGAAGTCCTAGGTAAAATTTCGCACATTTATTACCATCCTTGGATTATAAGCTTTCATTCGACACCTCAATTGTTATTCTATCTGGTATAGTGACGGATGAGTTATATTCGCAGTCGGACGGAAAGACGGATAGACAGCCTAGGTCAAATTTCTCACCTTTAGTACCATCCTTGTATTATAAACTTTCATGTGACATCTCATTTGTCATTCTACCTGGTATAATGGCGGAGGAGTAATATTTGCGGTCGGACGGACCGACGGAGACCGCCTCGGTCAAATATCTCACCTTTAGTACCATCCTTGGATTATAAGCTTTCATTTGAGACCTCATTTGTAATTCTACCTGGTATAATGACGGAGGAGTTATATTCGCGGTCGGACGGACCGACGGACAGACAGCCTACGTCAAATACCTCACCTTTAGTACCATCCTTGGATTATAAGCTTTCATTTGATATATCATTTGTAATTCTACCTGGTATAATGACGGAGGAGTTATATTCGCGGTCGGACGGACCGACGGACAGACAGGATACGTCAAATATCTCACCTTTAGTACCATCCTTGAATTATAAGCTTTCATTTGACACCTCATTTGTCATTCTAGCTGGTATATTGACGGAGTAGTTGTGATTACAGACGGACAGACAGACAGACGGACGGACGTGGGTAATTCAAAGTTTTCACGTTTTTTCAAAATTGGGTGAAAATAAAAGTAAATTTAAATAAACAGTACGACCATATAAATGTTACAACCACCATGTATTTTGTTATATTGTTTTTGTCAGTTCAAAAAATATCCGTACTTAGATGTATTATTTTAACAATAATTATAATTATTTATATTATTTATATGTTCTCATTAAATGCCAACAAAACTGCTTTTTTAAAACAACAAATATTATTTTGCTTTTCTTATATCAACATGAATACGTTGAATAATGCTGAAAAAGCAACTGCTGTATCAAAATAGCGAGTCGGCCACCTCTACTCAATACCACGCCACGGGCCACGGCCATTCCACCTCAGTGGGCGCCTTGCCTTATAGATCTCGTAAGAGTGTCAAACCACTTGCCGGGATGCGAAATCGACCGAGATTGGTGAAAACGACTCCGCTGAACTAAAAACATTATTTTGTGATTTTTAAACTAATTTATGGGCCTAGGGTCTGATAAGGTAATTTCCCATACAAGGGCGTATAACATCTGGTTTTTTTTAATAGCTGAGAACTGATATATTTCGTTTCTTAAAACTAACAGGCCATTCTACGCATGTGAATTTTAAATGAAACGTATTATTTCATTTTGAAAAAGTTATTAAAAATAGAAATTAAAATTAGCAAAAATAGTAATTAAAGCGTATCGCTATAAAACAATTTGAGGCTGTCTTCGGCATGAAGTATGATTGCCTGTTATTTTTTTGGATAGGTTGCTTTCGATTTTGTTTTTGCTGCTGTTAGGTATGACATTGAATAAGCGTTGTTGTTTGGTGCGTCCTGGTTATTGCTGGTTGTTGAATCTTGTTTCGAAATTGTTGTGGAAGGAACAGTTGGTTTGTTGGTATTTCGCATTCGGCTCATGTACATATAAGCTACACGTCAATTGTTGGTATTAATTGACAATTTAATTTTAAATCAGAGTCAGTGCCTGACCTACATGCCCGACAAATTATTTGTATTAACTGTTTGTATACAATAAAGTTTTTAAATCACTTTCTGATAAAAAGTATTAATTGTTCTTATCGTACAAAATCCACATCGGGCACACTACACCACTTTTTACACGATATGTATCTATTCGATATATTCGGTGTGGTACGCTGCGATGTTAACTCGTTGGCAGCTACCGGTGTCTATAATTTATTTCAGTACCTATTTAAGTTTAAGTAACGTAGTACCTATACGGTGAGGAATAACCGCATGGTAACCTCTCGCGTCACAATTTTTAAGGTACGCCCATACGATTTTACACCCATCAAAATTCCATACCGAACGAAGAAGTATTTACTTCAATTAATACGCAGTTTTGTCATTTTGTATTTCAAATCGTTAATAATGAACTAACACTAGTATAAGTAAATAATAAAAAAAAACAAGTTCTTATTTTAGTATATATAAAACCGTCTACACACGCTCTGACAAAACCACCTGACTGTCGGACTGACAACGTTGGGTGTGACTATTGGAGCGTATGTAGGCTTGTTGCAGGAAAAAATAAGTAATCCTGACAGTTAAGCTGACCGATTTTGTCAGGTAGTCTTGCTGTTCGAACATCCCGACCAATTTTTCGCGTGTAGCGTTGTTGACCTGATTTCTGACTCCAACACGGATGAATAGTTGTTAATAATCTATACGGTTTGCTTTTGTAAATCGATGGAACAAATTACGTGCTAACTATGGTAAGGTCTATACTATCGAGTAGGTACATAATTTACGACCTGATGCTGTATATTTTAAAATGTTGCATTTGTTAACTCCAGTTATGACTATACAAATTAAAAAATACGGCTGAGACACATTAAACGGCACTAAATAGAGATTACTGAAGGTAATCCTTCAAGGTAAAGTATTCGGAGAGCGCGGAATTGGCAGAAAAAGAATATCATGGTTAAAAAAGCAGAGGAAATGGTTCTCTACAACAAGAACTAATCTATTTAAAGCATCAGTTAATAAAATAATTATAGCCAGAATGATTGCCAATATTCGAAAGGAATAGGCACTAAAAGAAGAAGATACACATTAAGCTTGTCACGCACGGGGAGCTATACTATAATAGGTCTGGATCCCGCGTATGAAAAAAAAGTTGATTAATAGCAAGCTGAAAATTTGTTATTAGCTTAAGGGTGTCTAGTCGGACAAACATTGATATATGGGAACACTGGAACAGGGGAAGTTTTAACTGTGGAACAGGTTAAAAATTTGGAACGGTCAGACCACGAAAACGGCACATGTATTTTGTCCGACAGAAGAGACTTAAACTCTCCGAACAGAGATTAAATTCTGATGCAAAAATCAGACTGCTATTTATCACCAACTTGGCGTTTTAATGAGTGGAACATGTAGAATATGTCAAATGACAGGAATTATGACAGGTGATAAATAGCAGTCTGATTTTTGCATGACAGTTTAATCTCTGTTCGGAGAGTTTATGTCTGTTCTGTCGGACAAAATAAATGTGCCATTTTCGTGTTTTGACCGTTCCAAATTTTTAACCTGTTCCACAATTAAAACTGCCCCTGTTACAGTGTTCCCATATATCAAAGTTTATCCGACTAGACACCCTTAAGCTATTAACAAATTTTCAGCTTGCTATTAATCAACTTTTTTTTCATACGCGGGATCCAGACCTATAATATATTATATTATGTTATATCATGGGATGTAAGGGATAGTGATGCGCAACGTATAGCCTCTCCTATCCAAATGTCAACCTCACCTGCCCGTGTAATGGTCTTGATACTGACCTTTCGGTGCATCCTGCCAGATAACAAACGAGGCTCTGACGTCCGAGCGATTGCCGGTATAAGCAATCCCCCCACTTACTGGCCAACGGCTTCGGGCGGATGAGCTGATAAGTGGAAGGGCACCTTTTTGTCCTGAGATTGATAAATCGGTCTCGAAGGCGGATGAACCTAATAACAACGTAACGGTCAACGGCATAAAGATGCAGAAGGCAACGGGGAACCACTGCATTAAAGACTCGGAGAGTACCCCTAGTACAATTAGCATGACTACGACAAATCATAGAAACGATATTACTGATCATGGAACTCGGATACCAAGATCCGGCAGAGAAGGACAATCACAAGACGGCAAGGCCTTCTCGGTCGCCAGCAGAAGAAATCCTTGCCAATATAGTGTAAAGATAAACCTCACGATCTGCACATGGAACGTTAAAACATTATACGAGGCAGGTAAGACTCATAATGCAATCAAGGAGATGGATAGACTATCAGTAGACATAATGGGAATAAGTGAAATGAGATGGACGAACTCTGGGCAATGTAAAATTAATGATCATCACATATATTATTCAGGTAACCCTAATGGAAGACACGAAAATGGGGTAGGTATAATCTTAAATCAAGAAACTGCCAGACATGTTAAAAATTTTGTACCTATATCGGAAAGAATACTCCTCCTTCAACTTAATACCTACCCAATTACAACTAACATTATCCAGGTATATGCCCCTACAGCTGACAAACCGGACGAGATAATTGAAGCATTTTATAATGAACTATCCAACACCTTAAAATGCCTCCCCAAAAAGGATTTAACTTTGATTATGGGTGATCTAAATGCTAAGATTGGTAGGGGACAATCGGGAGAATTCATAGGGCAATTTGGACTTGGAGAAAGAAATGAGCGAGGAGACCGACTGGGTGAATTTGTGGCAGAAGAAGAGTTTGTGATTACTAACACTTACTTCAAACTCCCTTACAGAAGATTATATACATGGAAATCACCTCAAGACACTCCAGGCCGCATAGTGAGAAATCAAATAGATTACATCATGATTAATAAAAGATTCCGTAACAGCATAACATCAGTCAAGACATACCCAGGAGCTGATATCAAGTCAGACAATAACCCACTGATTGGCAAAATTAAGCTCAGGCTAAAGAAGGTTAGACGTAGTGTCAATCCAAAATTCGACATAAGGCTATTAAAAGACCAAAACACAGAACAGAGTGTAAAACGGTATATACAGAACAACTTGAATACCGTTATTCAATCGGATGTAATGGACCAGGAGATAGAAAAGTTGCATACAGTTTCACAAGACATACGTGAGAAATTCCTCAAACCACCAAAAATAAAGAAGAAATCGTGGATGACAAACGAGATTTTAGATATGATGGAAGAGAGGCGAAAGTCCAAAGATCAGGACATGTCATTATACAAAAGAATAGATAAAGATATCAAAAAAGCAATTAGAATAGCTAAGGATACACGACTAAGAGAACAGTGTGCGGAAATCCAGCAATTGCAACATAAACACGATTCATTCAATATGCACAAAAAAGTTAAAGAAGCTGCAGGCTTATACAAACCTAGAAGAGTTGGGTGTTTGGCAGATAACCAAGGCAAACCACTGTTAAGTCTGGAAGAAAAACTAGACACGTGGAAGAAATATGTGGAAGTAACTTTTGCAGATGAAAGGCAGAATACCATTGAAGACATTGAATGCCAAACAGGACCCCCGATTATCATTGAAGAAGTCACGTCAGCTATTAAAACAACTAAAGATGGTAAAGCTGTAGGGCCTGACCAGTTTTATGTAGAATTCCTAAAACTTATGGATGAACAAGGAATAAAATGGATAACAACCGTATTCAACAAAATATACGTAACTGGAAAAATACCCCAAAGCTGGTTAAAGTCGACCTTCGTAACTTTACCCAAAAAAGTAAATGCCAAAACATGTGAAGAATACAGAACAATTAGCCTAATGAGCCACTTACTCAAAACGTTTCTGAAGGTGATACATGGCAGAATATATAAAAAATGCGAACAACAGATATCATGGACGCAGTTTGGATTCCGCGATGCCTTAGGCACCCGAGAGGCTCTATTCGCTGTCCAAGTGCTTATGCAAAGATGCAGGGATGTTGACTGTGAAGTGTATATTTGTTTTATCGACTACAAAAAGGCGTTTGATAGAGTAAAACATGATAAACTCATAAACATCTTGAAAGAAGCGGGAGTAGATGATAGAGACTTGAGAATCATATATAATTTGTATTACAACCAAACTGCCAATATTAAAGTGGAAGACCAATTAACAGAGGCAGTCTCCATAGATAGAGGAGTGAGGCAAGGATGCATCCTGTCCCCGGTGCTGTTTAATATATACTCTGAATGTATCTTCGAGCAAGCGCTGGGAGAACTACAGGAAGGCGTATTAGTCAACGGAGTGCGTCTGAACAACATTAGATATGCCGACGACGCTGTAGTTTTTGCAGACAGTCTAGATGGTTTGCAAAGAATAATGTCGCGCATATCAGATATAAGTAGAGAATACGGACTTGATCTCAATACGAAAAAAACAAAGTATATGGTAGTCAGTAAGCGCGAAATATTAAATACACAGCTTTTGGTTAACCAACAACTAATTGACAGGGTCGACAGCTACGCATACCTTGGTACCAACATAAACAGCCAGTGGGACCACTCAAGTGAAATAAAACAACGCATAGGAAAAGCGAGATCAGCGTTCATAATGATGAAGTCTCTTTTCAGAAGCCACGATTTACCTCTTGCTACCAAAATCTCTATCATCAGATGCTATGTATTTTCTACGTTATTATACGGAGTAGAGGCCTGGACACTTTCCGAGGCTTCTTTGAGAAAACTCGAGGCATTTGAGATGTGGTGTTACAGGCGCATTTTGAGAATTTCGTGGGTGGATCGTGTGACTAATATTGAGGTTCTACGTAGAATAGGCAAGGAATGCGAGATTATTAACATAATCAAAGAGCGCAAACTAGAATATCTTGGCCATGTTATGAGGAATGAACAGAGATATGGCTTGTTGCAACTCATTCTTCAAGGCAAGGTATTTGGAAAGAGAGGACCAGGGAGAAGAAGAATATCTTGGCTTCAAAACCTGAGAAAGTGGTTTAATACATCGTCAACCGGACTATTCAGAATAGCAGCAAGCAAAGTTAGGATAGCCATGCTGGTCGCCAACATCCGGAACGGATAGGCACCTTAAGAAGAAGAATGTTATATCATATCGCTCTCTGTAGTAATGAGTGAGCCTGCATATACTAATGGTTCCGTGTGTTGGTTTCTCAGATATTTTTGTCAGGACGTGTGTAAAACCGACCCCGACAAATTGGTCGGGTAATTTTGTCGTGTCAGGTCAGGTTGTCAGGTTTTCAGGGCGTGCGTATACTCTTTTAGAGCTCACAACCAAAAATAAAGACATAAAAGAGTGGTGTCAAGTGATTTATTTTTGTATATTTCGTTTATGTTTAAAATAAAATATTCCTGATTTTATATTCACTAGTTTAAAACGCCTTATAAATCCATATTTTTTATAATAATAATAATAATTTTAAAAGGGTAAATATTTTACATTTACCTTTCATTTAGTAACTTTACCTATATTAAAAAAAACCATTGAAGTAACATATTTATACAATACCTAATGTTCATACATAGTAGGGTTTTAATACATCGTATTGAAAAACCAGTGTTCAAAGAGTGATATATTTCTGTGTGTAATAAATTTTTTTGCGAGAAAGCATATTTTTTAATGGTAATCGCAAAAGAGTTTTAAAAATTTGCATAAAAAGTACCAAAACCTCCATTAGGATTAATAGGAATTATCAGAGAGTTTTTGCGGGTTGTTAAAAAGCATTATGGAAATTGGATTTATATAAGTGAAAAATCTATTAAATTTAATCTTAATGGTAAAGTTAATATTTTAATAATAATAATAATATATGATTTCATGTTATATTTTGAAAAATAGAAAGTAATTACCGGTATATAAATGAATTTGTACACATATACAGAGTTTACCAAAAGTCTGAAAACTCTTAATTATCTCTTAAAGGAATGATCCAAATTATACAAAACCAGGGAAACACTTATTTTACAATATGAAGATTTGAAAATTGATATTTGTAATGTTGCCAGATTTACCATTTTTCCGATCTTATTAGTCATTTTGGTTTTTTAAATACAACACCCTGTATATATTGTACTTTTATTGAAATCTCTCTTCAATACTAGTTCAACTGTATACAATACTTTGGATTTTATGAAGTCACATCATCAGAACATCCTAAAAAGGTAAAACAAAAACCTAAAAACGACTAATCGTCTCAATACATTTTTTGATTCAAACTACATACGTACAACTAGATTTAAACATAATACACATGGTTTCAAAAGTTATTTATCACCTAAAATTATCCGCATTTGCATAGTCGATTTTTTTATGAACAGACTAACGGATTCTGCTATTTGTTATTTACACAGTTAAGCAAAGGTTTACTCAAACTTATTTTTTGTACTTATACCGGGTGGAAGAAAAGAAATGGTTTTCTTCTGTTAAGTTTAAGACACCCTGTAGGGAGGACAAGGTAAATGTGAGTATCAATCAAAATCGTATTGCAGTCTTATGTTTTGTGAACATTTTGTTTTTTGAATAGCTCTGATATCTTTAGAAACAAAAAAAATAGACGGTTTTATTCTTTAACATGTATTTTAACGGAAACAAAAGTTTGAGACACCTTGTAGGGAGGAAAAAGTACAAAGGTCATTATATATCGAAATTATGTTGTAGTCTCATATTTTGTGAACATTTAATTTTTTTAGTTTCTCTGATATCTTTAATAACAAATAAACTAGACGGTTTTACTCTTTAATATGTATTTTAACTGATGACATGCGATAAGTGAGGAGACCATGTCTTATCATACCACAAAGAAGAAATTATTTCCTATATCTAGTGAGAAAGGAACAGAGCGTTCAAAGAAAGAAAATCTGTGCAATGGACCTCTCGCTATTTAAAGAGCCTCCACTTAGACACCAAATCCGTACTTACCCTCAAGGAAATTCCACCCCAAACATCACAGAGCCTCCATTAAACCATCTCGTCTCTCTTATTTTGCGCTCTGAATACCGCTCACTTGTTCGACAAATAACTCTTAAGGCATCGACCAGAATTGTTAACGTTTCTGTTTTTAGAGGTTTGTTAACTGTTATTTTTTATTGCTTACTTAGTTTGGTTTTATTTAAAACATGTCATGTTAAAGAATAAACCCGTGTATTTTCTTTGTTTCTAAAGATATCAGGGATATTCATAAAACAAAATGTTCACAAGACATAAGACTACAATACGATTTCGATGTATACCCACACTTATATTTTGTTGTTCTTACAGGGTGTCTCAAATTTAACATCAGAAAAACGTATCTTTTCTTCCACCCTGGATAAGTTCAAAAAAAATTAATAAACCTTTGCGCAACTGTGTAAATATCAAAGAAAAATATAAAATAATAAAAAAAGTTAGCGGAATCCGTTAATCTATTCACGAAAAAATCAACTATAAACATGGACATAATTTTAGGTGATGCATAACTTTTGAAACTATGTTAATTAAAAGTTTACTACATTTCTAAATCAATGTCTACCTGACAAGTTTTTCATAAATTTCGTAACTATGGTTGGTAATATTTAATTACTGGAAAATGAAGTACTTCCTTCCTCTTCCTAGTGTTTCGATAGTTTTCAATATCAATTATCATATTATAACCTTGCAAAGTATCGTATCACAAGAGTTAGTTTATTAGTTATGCCGTGATACCCCTGAAATCTAAAAGGTTGAATCATATACCTACTATTTACATAAAATACTGCTTTTATTTAGAACTAGCTGACCCGGTGAACTTCGTTGCACCTTAGATAGTGTGTCATAATTAGATAATCTGTCATAATTTTGATTCTAGATCAGTTGCTTGAACGCAATTGCTAGAGATCAATTACTCAAAATCAACTGCTCCAAAATGAATTGCTAGACATGAAAATTTGATCGAAATGCAATTTGCTCGAATAAAAAAGAAAATTATATGTCCAAATATTTTTTCACAATAATGCAAAATTTGTAGGTATGGTCGAATGAAATTCGATAGTTTTAAGGCATTCCAGAAGCCTCTACAGATAAAATGTTTTAACAACTCGTTAATCATTCAGAATTAGTCGACGGTTATTAAAAGTTAAAATAATTAAGATGATAACTGGACGATAACGATTTAATAAGTGAAATTTAAATTTTTTCTACATTAATGACAAAAAATCAAGCTCATTAGCAGAGCCCAATTAAAAATTATTTTGCACATCATATTTGAAAGAGTATTTGGTTGAAAAATCTCATTTTTGTTGGCAAAAAATATATTAATTTGCCTGGACTAAATTACAGTTCTGTTTATCTTAAAAGGGATATGTTACTATCAACATTCACACAGTGTGGCCAAACTGGATTTTGTTATTTTGAGTGTAAATTTTCCCAGTGATCTCCGAGGGTACAATACAGTCGGAAAAATTAAAGAATACCCATGAACGAACATATAAAACACGCTGTATTTTCCTGTCACCGTGTCACAAAGAAAATTATCCATGCAAGTACATGTAACAATAATTATTACATGTACTTGCGCTGGCCAATTTTTGTGTGACACGGTGAGAGGAAAATACAGCGTGTTTTATATGTTCGTTCATGGATATTCTTTCATTTTTCCTACTGTACGTAAAAAAGATACATAATATGACAAATTATTTGATATTCCACGTATACAGTACGTAAATCGTTCAGCTGGACATAGGGAACATACAATATATATAATTTAGATACATAAATACATACATTGTATTATATTGAGATAATTGAGGCAACTGAGCTCTTTCGATGACAATATGGTTGTTAGCATTAAGGAGCATTAAACGTCAAAATATAAGAATGTAGTAGATAGCTAAATATTTTTGGCCTAAGAGAATGGAAAAGCTATTTAGTTTTTAAAGTAAAATAAATTTTATTATTTTAATTCATACCTGAACCTTTAACTACACGCGCTGGCGTATTTTTGTACGCCACATATAATAATTCTACTACAAATGTATTTAAAAATTTAATTTTTTTCTTTGTTTATTTATTTAACCTATCACTGGAATGTGCTTTACAATGGATTTAGTTTCGTTATAATCGGCGTTCTAGGAAGATCGTAATTTACAGTTTTATATTTGTTGTTTCCGGTGGTGGATAACATATTATGTCACAATTATAGTAACACAATTAGTAATATAAGTACATATTTCAAATGTTTTTTAGTTATTATGGCACAAAATATATTTTTCTTTATAAACAATACTTTTTCTCAGGTAAAAAATATCATTTCAAAGGAGTTTTTATTAGCAATTTTATTTATCATGGAATCAGATTCCAGTTATATATCCCAATTTGCTTACTGAGAAGGAACTCCAAGTATTCGCTGACGCCGAATAAGGTTTATAACAAACAAATAAGTGTATTTTTTCAAAAAAAAAATAAACAAATCAGCTGTTTTTAAGTGTATTTTCTTGTGGCGTATAAAGTACGCCACGGGTGTAGTTATGTTATATTTTGATGCGCGGGTAGTTAAAGGTTAAAATTCTAAATATTAATTAATTATGACAATAACAAAAAATATTATCAATCATTTAATAGATGCAATAGTGTACATGATATTTTTCGTTAGTTCATCTAATAAACATAAATAAAGTGGATGGTTTGCCCAGGCGAAAGCAAGATTTTTTGAAAATTGCCTAAAATTAAAAAATTCATATTTTATCCAATTTGAGTCCAAAAGTTAATCTGTTGCACTTTTCTTTTAATGAAATTTCCCGTTCGTTCTTCTTCTGTGATCAGAATTTTGCTACGGCTTACGGTTTGATATTTCGGAAACGGACTGTGCTACAGAAGAAAAAATAGCACCGTTTTGTTCGTAATTCAGCACGAAGTCTACCTGCCGAATTTCATAAAAATGGGTCAAGTCGTTTCGTAGGATTATGGCAACAAATATGTAAAATATTTAAATGGCTATTAAAAAATAACGGTTGAAGATAAAAAAGTGAAAATTTAGGATTGTATGTATCTTTGGCTTCTACATCATACAAAATTAAGAAAAAACGGTTTGTCATAAAATTTAAAAAATATATCGGGGGGGGCAAGCCCTCTTATGACGTAGAGGCATGAAATCAGAGCTATGCCTATTCCCAGTCCGGTAGAATACACGTGTAAAATTTTATAAAAATCTGTTGAGCCGTTCTCGAGTTATAAATAGTGTAACTAACATAACTCGACTTTCTATTATATAATAGATAATTTATAATAATTATAATATAGATAATTTATAATAGATAATACACTTTCTTTTAGATAATTTAGAACTCACCTGATCATGAACTGTAAGTTAAAGTGCGTTTGTCCAGCTTCTTTCATCCCTCGTCGGACGTAAGCCTTCTGTTCATTGTTTTTTTTTGCAACCACTCGCGGCCACCCATTCGCTTGATGTCATCAGTCATCTAGTTTATTTACTTCTCTTACTTGCTGTTAAACGTCATCTTGCTGTTGGACGCCATTCAACAATAATTCGCATCGTCCAACAGTGCTCTTCTATTCTTCGCGTCATCAAAATATAGACCGTGAGTTTAACTACAATTTTATTTATATTTATTTATATCATTGCAAAGCCCTTTAGGAGACCTTTCAAAAGAGGTGTCCCGTAGCCTCGGTTTATATTAAAAAAAATGTGTGTGTACCTTGTACGCACGTAAGAAGTTATACTTCCATTATACGATTTCAACGAGATCAATACACTTTAAACAGTTTATTTATATTTTATTCAAATATTAAACTAATTTTAATACTTACCCCTTTCCAAAAGCAATTATTAAAACAATACCAACAAATAAAAAAATAAAAAAATAAAACACACACAAACACATTGAAAAATGTCGGAAAGAAATGATTTCTGAAAAATTGTTGGCAAAAAATTTTAACTAATACGTACATTCTGAAAAAAAAAATTATATAATAAATATACTTACAATCATCAAATCTATAAAAACAATAAAAAATTAAAATTGGCATTGGGGATTGAACCTGCGAATATTAGGGTCGTTCGATTGTAAATCAAGCTGCATTAAAATTCATCCATTAAGACACGTTAACTGAACGTTTTAAACTTGTTGACAGTTGGCAATATTTGCTTATTGTCTAAATTTAATCAAATTAGTTTGATTTTTGTGGAATTAAAATATTAAAATAAAAACAAAATATAGAGTAAGAAAAAATATATCAGATGAAGATAGGTAGAAATTTTGTTGGAAGTCAAATTGTATAAATTACCTAATACATTTTACATTTTCCAAATTGGTAGGTACCTACATTCGGAAAAATGAAAGAATACCCATGAACGATCACATCAATCACTTATTTTGTATTTGCTATCTTTTCCTATAAGAAACGTTTGTTATTCATAGAAAAGACAGCAAATACAAAATAAGTGATTGATGTGAGGTATTCTTTCATTTTTCCGACTGTATGTAATTTTTGATTACAATACTAAAAAATTTACAATTAAGTACCTGTTGCTTTTAAGAACTATTTCGAGAGTCACTACAATTATTATAAACTTACTTTTGTTTCTGTCCTCACAACAATAAAATCTAAAACTTATTTATGACTAAAACACAACATTTATTTACCCATAGCCGCCATATTAAATAATTTTTGATAGGTCATTGCAATACCCAATCAGCTCAAACGTATAACGTTTCATCTGCGCCTGACACCAAGATTTTGATGAATTCGCGCACATATATACAGTCGGAAAAATGAAATAATACTCATGAACGATCACATCAATCACATATTTTGTATTTGCTGTATTTTTCTATAACAAACGTTTGTTATTTATAAAAAAAGACAGCAAAAACAAAATAAGTGATTGATGTGATCGTTCATGGGTATTCTTTTATTTTTCCGACTGTACATTTAGTCCCAAACGCGCCTAAAAAAGTATAACTTACGCATTAAACAACTTACTTAAATAATAAGTATGTAGCAATTGATGGCCATTCAGAAATTAAAATTGAGGTTTTTAAGATTTTTTTTAAGTAGTTTGTTTCTGAAATATTGAATTTATTCCATACTTTTGCATCATACTGTAAAAGCATCTCATATGTTTTAATAATAGCTGCTTCTACTAACGATAGTGACATAATTACTAAAATATTGTCATCTTCAAAGTCTCACCAAGTGACAAGATACCTTAACTTTTGCTAATCTTGCCTTCACTCGCAAACAGTTCTTCAAGTCAGTGACGGTTTAAGGCATCATGGGGCCCTAGGCGGCCATAAGAAGTAGGCCCCTTTATAGCGACCATTTACTTAAAACAAATTTACAAATATTTATGTTGTTTTGGGAAGTAGTTAATCCAAAAATAAATTACGACAATGTAAAAAGAGATCATTTTTCTTTTTTTTTTTTTACATTTCGCAACAACTTCTCATTAATAGTCCATAGCTAATACGCCAAAGAAAAAACGGGATATTGTGTCGATATGTGATTTTGCCCTGGGTATGAGTGCCACCCCTTCGGGGGTGAAAAAACATGCATTCAAAATAAGTGCGGAAATGGATAAACTGATTAATTATAAGTAATTTTTGTTCAATCGAGTTTTTTCACTAAATCAATACTTTTTGAGTTATTTGCTAGTGAATATGTTTATTTTTCAACAAAAAAAAAAGACGTTTTTAGACGGTTTTTTACAAATAACTCCAAAATTAAGTATCTTATCGAAAAAATATTCTTAAAAAAATATAGCGTATACAAAATTTAAAAAAATGGTGTATGTATGAAGTATAATATATAGACCCAGTATAAGCAGAACTGGAGCTAATGAAAAGTAGATTCTTATTCGACAAATTCCAAATCAAATCTTTCAACGTAAATATCCAAAAAATGAAGCACTTTTCGGTGAAAAATCATCACAACTTTTTTAAAGTATTAAAAAAGTTTTATTTTTGTTTTTTTTTAAATAAGTTTAAATCAAGTTTTTTTAAATAAAGCTTAAAATAATGTTGATTCCTTTTTTTGGCAAAAAAATCTTGAAAATTTATGAAAATCTTGAAAAATTTTATAAGTATATAATTTATATGATCTGTAAGTTTCACTGGTTCACAGTGCTTATATTTCAAAACATTGGGATGTAAAGTAAAACAAAATTTTTGAAATTTTGAAAAAAATGTCTTTTTTTCAAAATAACTTAAAAATTATTAGTGGTACCAAAATCTTAAAGAGTAAAAAAATGTAGGTTTTGCTTTTCTGAATATGTATTTCAGATTTTTGCTTTTTTGGAAGATAAAAATTGGTTAAGATATGACTGTTCAACATTTGCATACCCTGGGTAGAGAATTTTTCATTTATTAAAAATTAATAAATGAAAATAGTTTCTATCCTTGTGGGATCAGTACTCACCGGAGGGACCGCAGACGTTCGGATACAATTAGCGTCTCTTTGCAAAAACAATGACGACCTTGCTAAGCAACAAAATATTTACTCAACACACACACCATTACACTAGGTACCTGATTGGAAAAATCCACTGTACCATGCCAATGGCCATTAGTTGTCGAGGCATTAAGCCAAATAAAAAAAATTGCATACATTCATGATTAATGACTTGTTCAAGCCCTTTCTACTACAGCCCTTTTATAAATAAGCACTTTATACCGATAAAACTCACAGAGCATATAAACAATACATAAGAACAGTAGCTTGTGAAGCTGTAAGGATTAATTTCATTTGGGATGCTAATTGGGAGTTATGTTCACCAGTTTTTTTTACCCAAAAAATGGGATCAACTTTATTCTGAGCGTATCTTGCTTACTTTTTATGTTAGAAATTTTTGTAAAAAATAAGAATAAAGTTTTTTTAAACATCTAAACAATTTATGATGAGTTTTCCATGAAAAGTGCTTAATTTTTTTATTATTTCACGTTGAAATATTCAATTTGTAATTGAATAATTGACGAATAAGAACCTACTTTTCATTAGCTACAACTCTGCTTCTACTGGGTCTATAGACTGCACAGATATACCATTTTTTAAATTTTTTAAAAGCTATATTATTGCTAAGAATATTTTTTCGATAAAATACTTACTTTTTGAGTTATTTGCGAAAAACCGTATAAAAACGTCTTATTTTTTGTTGAAAAATGAAGATATTCACTTGGAAATAACTCGAAATGTATTGACTTGATGAACAACTCTATTGAACAAAAGTTGCTTAGAATTAGTCAGTTTATCCACTTCTGGACGTATTTTGACGGTATATGTTTCACCCCCCGAGAAGTGGTGGACTCAACCGTAGAGAAAAAACACACATTGGCACAATATCACTTTTTTCTTTGACATGTTAGCTATGCTTATACCAAATTTCATGTCAATCCAAGCTATTGTTTCAAATCCAAAAGTTCTTTAAAATCCGGAGGTTTTGCAATATTTTACCGTGAGTGAATGGACTACAAGACCCATCGCTTGGTAGAAAAAAAAAAACGTACCATACCAAAATAATTACCAGCTTCTAAGCAAAATTTGCTTGCAAAATTGATTACCAAATTGAGAGAATGATTAGAACATGGAATATAAAAATGCCTTTGAAGATAACTGCTTAATTTGTCTTGAAGTCGGTTGTATTTTCCTGATATTTGACATAAGACAAAGAAAAAACTGAGTTTGATTGGAAATAATCATAAATTAACCATCCTCTTTTTTTCTCAGTTAGCCCTATTTGATTTTTTTTAACATTTTAATTTTTTTTAAATTACTGCTTAAATAATTCAATATTAATTAATGCATTTGTGTGGGATGCGGGCCCCATCAAGTGCCCGGGCGCTAGGCGGCCGCCTAGTCCGCCTAATGGTTAATCCGGCACTGCTTCAAGTCTGTATCTATGGGGGTTCTTAAGTTATATTAATAACAATATATAATAATAGTGATAACGTTTTTTCAACAACTTCGTCATCCATAATTTCTGTGTTACTCACCATTTTGTTGCTAATGCCATAATTATAGCCACAAAAGTGGTTTTGTGTTTGAATGGATCAGTTTTATTTTATACGTCTTGAACAGAACGCAACTATACTGAGTAAAATTAATGACAATAAAAATTATTGCGTATGGTTGAAGAGTTGTGATAATCTGGAATAAAATGAATTTTGAAAGTAATAAACATAATTTTAAAAGTTATCCATTACCTAAAATTATGCTCAGTTTCATAGTTGATTTTTTAATGAACAGATTAACGGATTTGGGAGAAACCACAAAATTTATACCAGTTAAGGCCGATGCCGCATTATGCGTTTTGACCGGATGCGTTTCCGCCGCATCCGGTGAAAACGCATAGTGTGACAGATCGGTCCGGTTGCGTTGGAAACGGATGCGTTTTGAGTCATCGGTACACGCTTACAAACTGCACCAGACTAAACGCATAGTGTGACAGGTCGGCCCGGTTGCGTTGGAAACGGATGCGTTTTCACCGCATCCGGTCAAAACGCATAATGTGGCATCGGCCTAACAGAGGACTACGACAGGGAGATATTATTTCTCCTAAACTAATTACATTAGCACTGAAAGATGTTTTCAAAACAATGGAATGGACAAACATGGAAATAAACATAAATGGAAAGAAACTAAACCACATAAGATATGCAAACGATGTAGTAATAATAGCATCGTTTTGAAGAACTACAAACCATGCTAACCGAACTAGCAAATGAATCCGAACAAATAGGTCTAAAAATGAATTTTACCAAAACAAAAACAATGACCAAACACACAAGATAATAGAAACGTAATATTAAACGAAGCCACAATAGAAGCGGTTAATGATTATATATAGGGTGAGGCAGATAACTGGCCTATTAGAAATATATCGAGAACTAAAGGCAACAGAATTATGAAAATTGGAGTGAAGAGGTTTTAAAGAGTGATCTATTTAATGAAAATATTTTCACCTATTTGCTACTTCCGGTCATACCGGGAGTAGCTTATAACTTCGTTTATTTAAAGGAATATACCCTGTATATTTTTACATTTTTGGATTCTCCTCGATGTCTTCTGTCTTAAAATATGAGGTTTTGTAATATTATACAGGGTAGTTTAAAAGATAATTACGTTTTTTTCTAAATTTCGTAGCAATATTCACACCCTGTAGAATTGTAGCAGTTTAACAACAAAAACTCTGTTTATATTTAAATGGTTTTTAATATATTCTACTATTGTTAAGAATTGTTACTATAGCAAATTTTTTAATTTTAGTATACAGGGTTGATCGAAACTCGGAAAGAATATTCTCTGAGTTTTCTTAAATATAACACCCTATATTTTAGTATTGTAATGAAATTATATTTTATGATACTTTTTTATTTCTTAAGCATTCCCTATACCTAACTTCTTTTGTTTGTGCTTAATTGTTAATTGAACCAACAATCTTAATTACGTAGTTATTTTGATAGCTCAACCATTATTGCTAATTTTAAGGATCAGCCTAGATTAATATGTATTCATTTCCGAAAAATTATTTGTAATTGAATATTATCACGGCCAACCTAATAGGTCTGGATCCCGCGTATGAAAAAAAAGTTGATTAATAGCAAGCTGAAAATTTGTTAGTAGCTTAAGGGTGTCTAGTCGGATAAACTTTGATATATGGGAACACTGGAACAGGGGCAGTTTTAATTGTGGAACAGGTCAAAAATCTGGAACTGTCACACCACGAAAACGGCACATTTATTTTGTCCGACAGAGCAGACTTAAACTCTCCGAACAGAGATTAAACTTTCATGCAAAAATCAGACTGCTATTTATCACCAAATGGGCTTTTTAATGAGTGGAACATGTAGAATATGTCAAATGACAGGAATTATGACAGGTGATAAATAGCGGTCTGATTTTTGCATGAGAGTTTAATCTCTGTTCGGAGAGTTTAAGTCTGTTCTGTCGGACAAAATAAATGTGCCGTTTTCGTGGTGTGACCGTTCCAAATTTTTAACATGTTCCACAATTAGAACTGCCCCTGTTCCAGTGTTCCCATATATCAAAGTTTATCCGACTAGACACCCTTAAGCTATTAGCAAATTTTCAGCTTGCTATTAATCAACTTTTTTTCATACGCGGGATCAAGACCAATAATAAAATTTCACGTATTTTTTGTTACAATTAATATTTGGCTTGAATCACCAATAACTCAGAATTTAAAGCAATAAGGTATGGGGAATGCTTAATAAATAAAAAAGTACCATAAAATATCATTCCCTCACAATACTAAAATACAGGGTGTTCCATTTAAGAAAACTAGTTTCCTAGTTTCGACCAACCCTTTATACTAAAATGAAAAAATTAGCTATAGTAATAATTAATAACAATAATAGACTATATTAAAAACCATCTGAACATAAATAGAGTTTTCGATGCCAAACTAATACAATTCTACAGGGTGTGAATGTTGCTACGAAATTAAAAAAAAAAACGTAATTATATTTTAACCCATCCTGTATAATATTACAAAACCAAATATTTTAAGAAAGAAGACATCAGGGAGAATCCAAAAATGTGAAATATAGGGTGTCCCATTTAAGAAAACGAAGTTAAAGCAACTTTCGATATAACCGGAAGTAGCAAATAGATGAAAATATTTTCAATTAATAGATCACTCTTCAAAACCCCTTTATTCCGATTTTCATAATCCTGTTGCCTTTAATTCTCCAGATATTCCTAATAGGACTTTTATCTGCCTCACCCTGTATATTTGGGAGAGATAATTAAAATAAATAAGGAAAACCAAACAGCGGAGGTATAAAGAATGGTCAGATTAGCCTGGGCAGGATTTAGGAAATTAAAATACGTTTTAAAGAATAAAAAATACAATACTTAAAAACTAGAGTGTTTGACCACTGCATACTCCCAATTCTCACATACGCATGCCAAACATGGATCTTGACCAAAGGAAACATGGACAAAATAATGACACAAAGAGCTACGGAGAGAGCAATGTTAGAAGTAAAATTAACAAACAAAAAGCAAAATAACCGGGTAAGAAATAAAACAAAAGTCAAAGACGCAGGGCAACATATAGAAAGGCTAAAATGGAGCTTCGCAGGTCATAACGCCAGACAAACGGACAATAGTTGGAATACCACGATACAACTATGGAGACCATGGACAGAAAAGAGAGCAAGAGGACGACCACAGATGAGATGGGGAGATGACATTAAAAAGATAGGAGGAACGCACTGGAAACAGAAAGCACTAAACAGAAGAGAATGGAGGAAACTGGGGGAAGCCTATGTTCAAAATTTGACGAATTAAAGGGCAAAAGAAGATTAACAGATTCGGCTAATTTTTTTCTATTATTTTAGAATTTTCTTTGGTATTTACACACGGGCAAAGGTTTACTCAAACTTCTTTTTTGTACTTATACCGGGTGGAAGAAAGAAATGTTTTTTCTTATGTTAAGTTTGAGACACCCTGTAGGCACTACAAGGTAAAAGTGTGGGCCTACATCGAAATCGTATTGTAGTCTTATATTTTGTGAACATTTTGTTTTTTGAATGTTCCTAAAATCTTTAGAAACAATGAAAATAGACGGTTTTATTCTTTAACATGTGATTTAACTAAAACAGAAGTTTGAGACACCCTGTAGGGAAGAAGTGGTACAAAGGTATACATCAAAATTATGTTGTAGTATATTTTGTGAACATTTTAGTTCTTTAGTTTATGTGACATCTTATAATAACAAAGAAACTAGACAGTTTTACTCTTAAAGGTACGATTCCGATATCGACGGCAGGCGGCAGCCGGCAGTTGCAGTTGTCGCCGTGACAGACGTCAGTACTTTGCATCATTAATTTGTATGAGACTGATTCCGACATCAACTGCAATTGCTCTCCGGCAGATCGTCAGTTGCTAATAATAATACAAATTAATAGTGCAAAGTAAATACGTAGGGGAGACCGGGGTTTGTTGACTTATTTTTTCTATAATTAATTTTTACTGATTTATTTTTTGCATATTGTTAATTTAAAGTATGTCAGAGCGTTCAATACTCCTTCAGGTATTCTATACATATTTTCAATATATTCGAATTTTCCGTAGAAAAAAGTTTTAAGCAAATTTTGATTGCTTTGTCAAATAAGTCAACTAGCCCCGGGTGCGGGGTAAGTTGAATAACGACCTGGGGTTAGTTGACTCAATATTTTCTTAGTGATATCATAAGGGTAATAATAGTGACACAATCAAAAAACAAATTCAGATCCATTTTTCACGTTTATTTTGATTATTACACTATTACAGATATTAAGATTAAAACGAAATTCACAAATCATCGTGCGAATCACAATTAATGCATCTGAAAAAAGTGATATTTTTGTTCGTGCATTTGATGTGGGCCCATCTGCTGCAATGGGTGCACTGCACCCAGTCAGTGCACTGCACCCAGTCATCCCCTCTAGTGCTATTTGGATAGGGTTCTTCACATACGAAGCACTCTGTTTCATCCTCAGTAGATTCCGAAGGTATAAGGTCATGATGAGCTGCAGAAGTAGATGGAATCGGGCTTTCTTCCCGGAAAGGAAATTTTCGACCGTCTCTAATTTTCGTGTTCTTGATGTCTTTCTTTTGGTTGCATGATTTTCTTTTATGTGGACCTTTCTTTCCTTTCGTATTCTGTCTTTCTTCTGCGAGAGCATCTTATATCGGAGTATCGATTAAAATAGCAGTCTGTCGCTTCTTCCGTGGGTTTCTCGAATTTGGTCGAGGACCTGCTTTTAGAAAGGGCCTTACTTCTTCAGGGGAAAGCATTATCGAACTTGCTGGTTCTATTTTTGTCGATGCGGCTGTGTTTGCAGACAAATTGTCGTTGACATCTGGGAAATTTTCTAAAATTGTCGGTGGATTCTCCATCAGCTCCAACAGCTTGTTCCACTGTTGAAATATTTATATTGTCTTCGGTAGCGTTTCCTTCTTCATTTGCTGGTGTAGGCCTGTCTGTCATATATGATGGCAATAAGTCACTCTCTGTGAAGGACCCTCATTCAGAGGACATATCCCTGTTTAGTTCTGCTGTATCAAAAATAAAGACGATTAACGCTTCAGATAGATTTACATTTGAAGTAACATAATATGTATGCATATTATGCAATTTAACAGTTGCTAATAGTATCCAAATGCCTCGATATCACCATAAACTAATTAATCCATTGTAAAATGCCAGCTTAGTTCACAAATTATGAAATTTGAGTACATAACGGGGTTTGTCCACTAAGTCAACAGACCCCGGCATGGCTTAGTCAACAAGCCCCATACGTCACCTTATCATTCCGAAAACCGTATGATGGACATGCGTTAACGTAGATGCGAATAAATCTCGTCAAATCATAATCAATGTATGTTAGTTCTCAAAAATATTCAGTGAAATTTGTGACGAATAATTATATAGATAATAATACGAAAATATTAAGAACGAAAGTAATTACTTACCAAGGATGACTGTAGATTTCTCCTTCTCACTGACACAAAACACAAGCCACCATAACAGCGATAGTGTAAAATGGAGGCGCAAGAGTGGGCAGCTCAGATATCGTGTCTACAGGCGACATCTGTTACACATTAGAGGAACTAGAGGCAATTAGTCAATTAACTCCTTTAGTCAACTAGCCCCGGTCTCCCCTACGTCATGGTAACAACTGTAACTGCCGTCTGCAGTTGCCGTCTACCGCCTGCCGTCGATGTCGGCAATGTGCCGTTATATGTGTTTTATAATATATGTTTTAACTGACGACATGCGATACGTGCAAGCCATGTCTTATGATACACTAAGATGAAATGATTTCCTACATACAGGGTGATCAACTTCTTTGGCAAAGTCCAATATATCTGTTATTATAAAATATATGAAAAAAAGTTGTTAATAAAAGTTATAGACACCTTTATTGTACACATTTTAAAATTAGTGAGAAATATACAGGGTCCTCCATAACACGGTGCCAAACCAAAGTTATGTTTTTTTAAATAGAACACCCTGTATTTTATTTAAAATCTGGTTTCTCTACATTTTTCTGATTAAAAAGATATAACACTTGTCTAGGGTTATGCTGAGTGTTTCAAAGTTATGAGCACTTTTATCAAAAAATCATACTGACTTGATGGCCCTGTATGATTCTAAAAGTATAATATAAACTTATTTTTTTACTGCTGTTGACTGTCAATATTAAAGTAGTTTTGCAACAACGTACAAATTTTTTATCACTACACAAATTGTATACAGGGTAAGTCAAAATGGAAATAAAAGATTTTCTTCATATTTTTAAATGGAACACCCTGTATTTTATATTACCATCGAAAAGTTCTTTCATTACACATGCCTATCTTTTAAATATTCTCTATACCTAAAGTTATTACTTTTCGAGATATTTTAGTTTTATTTTTGATAACTCATAGGATACGTTTATTACAGTAAATTAATTAGCCTTAATATTAGAAACCTCCAATGAGTTTGTTAATGATAATTAAAATTAGACTGCATTTCATTTTTTCTCTAAGTTTATAGTAAATTCTATACAATAACGACAATTTTATATTTTGTTTTTATTTTTGTTATTAATTATAATTGTTTGCCATATTGTTATAATTGTTACCTAACAATGAATTTTATTCGTGAAGAAATGACAGACATGATATGAATTTTAGGAGAGTGTTTCAAAAACTCATTTGTTGCCACAAGAATTTATAAGGAATGGTGTCCATAGCGTCAACAACCAAATAAGACAGATGTTTAAAGAGCAAGTTTTACTGCCTGTGACAGAAAATCCTCATAAAAGTATTCAAAATATTACAAGACAGCAAGATATTAGTTATGGATCTATCCAAAACATACTCAAGAAGAACAACATGCACCCATATCATATACAATTACATCAGGACCTTGTTGGGGATGATTTCGAACGAAGAGTACAATTTTGTCAATGGTCACAACAACAAATAGTTATACAGAGAGATTTTTTGTGTTTGTTCTTTTTTTTTTGTAGACGAGGCAACATTCCACAAAAATGGTAGTGTAAACAGACACAATTTTCATTATTATTCCACAACCAATCCGTACTGTGCTCAGACACGTAGTCAAACGAGATGGTCCTTAAATGTTTGGGGTGAAATCATAGGCAATTACGATATAGGTCCTTTTTTGACCTGAGGTTTATTTAAATTTTATAGTGAATCATTTACTTATTCTACTTGAAAATGTACCATTAAACATCCGCCAACATGTGTGGTACGACGGAGCCACTGCCAACGCACTTGTCAACGGTGAACTCGATGAACTATTTCCTGAAAGATGGATAGAAAGAGATGGGCCAGTTTACTGGCCACCCAGATCACCAGAATTTAACGAACTTGACTTCTTTTTCTGGGGTTATATTAAAGACGTAGTGTATAGGACACCTCCACCAATAGTTGACGATATGAAAATAAGGATTCAAAACGCCTTTCAAAGTGTCACACAACAAATGATTACAAACATCATTAGGTCTTTCGAAACTCGTCTCCAGGCTTGTTTAGACGTTATGGGAGGTCATTTTGAACAGATCTTATAACATAAGAAGTACGTTGAACACTTTTTTTATTTAATTTAGTTTTTTTAACAAATTTTAATAAATTAAAGTATTGTTATTAATAACTAAGTAATACATGTTGTTATCAACAATAAAACTAAAATATCTCGAAAACTAATAACTTTAGGTGTAGGGAATATTTAAAAGATATGTAAGTATAGTGATAAAACTTTTCGATAATAATATAAAATACAGGGTGTTCTATTTAAAATTATGAAGAAAATCTTGTATTTACATTTTGACTTACCCTGTATACAATTTGTGTAGTTATAAAAAAATTGTACATTGTTACAAAACTACTTTAATATTGACAGTCAAAAGCATTAAAAAAATAAGTTTATATTACACCGTTAGAAATATACAGGGCGATCAGATCAGTTAGATTTTTTAATAAAAGTGCTCGTAACTCTGAAACACTCAGTATAACCCTAGACAAGGGTTATATCTCTAGAATCAGAAAAATGTAGAGAAACCAGATTTTAAATAAAATACAGGGTGTTCCATTTAAAAAAACAAAACTTTGTTTTGGCACCGTGTTATGGAGGACCCTGTATATTTCTCACTAATTTTAAAATATGTACATTAAAGGCGTCTATAACTTTTATTAACAACTTTTTTTCATATATTGTATAATAACAGATATATTGAACTTTGTCACAGAAGTTGATCACCCTGTATAGTGCGAAAATAACAAAGTATTTAAAGAAAGAAAATATGTGCAATGTACGTCTCGCTATTTAAGGAAGCCTCCATGTAGACACCAACTCCGTTTTTATTCTCTAGGAAATTCCACCCAAAAACATCACAGAGCCTCCATTAAACAATCTTGTCTCTCTTATGTTGCGATGTGCATAATGCTCATTTGGTCGACAAATAACTCTTAAGGTGTCTATTAGAATTGTTAGCGTTATGTGCCTTTACGTTTTTAAAACTTTGTTCATTTTTTTAATGTTAATTTAGTGTTGTTTCAGTTAAAACACGTCATGCTAAAGAATAAACTGTCTATTTTCTTTGTTTCTAATGAATCAGAGACATTCAAAAAAACAAAATGTTCACAAAACATAATAATACAATTTAATGTATACCCACAATGATACCTTGTCCTTCTTACAGGGTGTTAACATAAGAAAAACATTTCTTGTTTTCCACACGGTATATTTAAAAAAAAAAGGAGTTTGAGAAAACCTTTGACCAAGTGTGTAAATACCAAAGAAATAATAAAGATAATTTTAGCAGATTATAAAATATTAAGATAATAAACCATATCCATTTAGTTTTTAAATATGTTTTATTATTCCTGCTACCTAAGTCTTATAGAGTGAGGACATTTTTGCGTTGTAATAAATTGATTTTCTCGAGAATGGGCAACTTTGGAAATATATATCGAAATAAGTCGATCTTTATTTTTAAATTATAATTTTTTGGTATAAGTATCATACTAGTGACGTCATTCATCTGAGTGTGATGACGTGATCGATGAATTTTTGAATAAGGACAGGGGTCGTGTAATAGCTCATTTGAAAGGTTATTCAATTATCTATTCAGTAATATAAACATTAACATAATTATTTATACAGGGCGCTCAAAAAAGATTTTTTTGGTTTAAATTATCTGAGACCAAAAGAAGAATGTATGTATTAATGCAATATACATTTTAGTGCCGTCAGATAACATAAAAAATATTAATTTGAAAAATAAACGTTGCTTTTCGCTTAAATTAAGTGTTCAAACTGCTATGAGGCACGTGGGTGGCAGCTTTAATATTGAATTTAAGCGAAAAACAATATTTATTTATCAAATAAACATTTTATCCTCTTTTCGGACAACAGTAAAATGTAATTCGATTTAAATAAATTATATACATTCTTCTTTTTGTCTCAATTAATTAAATTCAAAATTTTTTTTGGGAATCCTGTATAAATAATAATGTTAATGTTTATATTAGTGAATAGATCATTCAATAACCTTTCGAATGCGCTATCACGCGACCCCTATTTTTATTTAAAAAAATCATCGATTACGTCATCACGCCCTGATGGATGACGTTACTAGTATGCTATATATGTCAAAAATTTTTAATTTAAAAACAAAAATCGATGTGTTTCAGGATTTATCTCCTGAGTCGCCTATTCTCGAGAAAATGAATCTATTCCAACTGAAACGTCCTCACACATAAAAAAAGTTTTATTTCATTGTAAATTATTTTGAGTGAAATATTAGATGAATTATTGAAATAATTACGCGATTCCAGAATAGTAATTGTTCCTTTTAATTCATTTACAATCACCCGCACTATATCCCGGACCAGACAATGCGATCCAATGAATTCGACAATCCCCATGTAGTGGACAGGGCTTTGTCCAAAAAGCCATATTCAAAATCAAATTGCTAAATGAAACCCGGATTACGACCAGACATAATATTTCGATAATTACTAGCTTTTGGGGTCTCCCGCAAATCCCCAATCACATACATAAATAAACAAACAATAGCTTTGTGGATTGAGGTATCATTTTAATACTTCTATTAGCTAGATTCAGGTACTAAAATGGTACAGCTGCTAATGGAATATACTTAGACCTGTATTTTCTATAACATAGGCGTAGTTCGAACTAATTTTAAATGCAGGTGAAATATTTATTTATCTATAACAGGCTATTAAGACTTGAATATATACAATATTGTTAACTTCTCTGAAGGAACTGATGAACAATATTTCTTCTTGTTGGTTCTTCTCTCCCAACTGACTTCCGTCCTCCGAATATGCGTCTCAATATTCTCCTTTCCCATCTTTTCAGGGTATCCTCTTCCTTCTTATCAGAAACGTATTGTTGGTTCATTAGGGCTCTTAAACTACCTAATTTTTTATTCCGTTTTGCTATTCTGGCATCGAGCTCCCATTTTTTCCATATTATTTCCTCCCGTAGACATTTTCCCACTATTAGTTCATATTATATCCTTGCAGTTGATCTCCACCAAACTTGATTATTTTTAAAATTGGAAAAAACTCTTGTGTAAAAGGTATAAATTTTTTTTATTAAAAATCCCTTTAAGGGCTAGATCACAGAACGTTTTCGATTTTATTAAAAATCATCATCAGTGTTAAAACAGGTTGGATGCCAGCTGGGCCACCAAAGAAATATTAGGGTAAACATCCTTTAAATATTATATAGTTGCATTAAACGTGCATACCTAATTAAAACCCCATAGAATGGATAAAGATGAAACAGAATAATGCCCTTAGGTAAGGTATGGACCTTTCAAACACGTGGAATGTAAATTGGGTTGGTTACATTACAACAATTTAACGGTAACTTTGTTGTAATGTAACCAGCCCCGTCAAATTAAATATATTACAAGTGTATGCCCCCACGAGCGATAAACCAGAAGAAAATCTAGAGCAATTCTATGAGTTGTTGATAAAGTCACTTAAAAGACTTAAAAAAGTAGATATAACTATTATTATGGGTGACTTCAATGCGAAAATTGGTAAAGGGAGAAGCGGTGAATTTATAGGTGATTTTGGTCTAGGACAGAGAAATGAAAGGGGAGACAGATTAAAACTGTTTGAAGAAGAAGAAGAATTTGCAATACTAAACACATTCTTCAAACTACCACCAAGGCGCCTGGGTCTCCCCGCAAGATCAACCAAGAGACGTAATACGGAATCAAATTGACCACATAATGGTGAACAAGGGATTCCGTAATGGATGCCTATTGGTTAAGGGTTACCCCGGTGCTGACGTATCATCAGATCATGTTTCTGTTGTTGGTAAATTTAGGTTTAGATTCAAGAAGGTTGCAAAAAAGAACAGCAACAAAAAGTGCGATATGAGAATACTAAAAGATAAGAAAACAAAAGAGGCAGTCGCACAGATTCTTTCAGAGAAGCTAATTAATATGGAGCAAACATATAATGCCGAAAAATCACTCCAAAATATATGTGAAACCTTTAACAGCATCAGAGAAGAACATCTAATAGAAAATAAAGAGATGAGAAAAAGTTGGATGAACGACAATATACTACAACTTATGGAATAAAGAAGAAAATCAAAAAGCAACAAAATAATGTACAACACGATTCAGAGACAAATAAGAACTGAAATAAGAAAGGCCAAAGGAAATTGGTTAAAATCACAGTGTGAAGAGATAGAGTGCTTAGAGCTAAAATATGATACGTTTAACATGCATAAAAACGTGAAACAAGCAGCTGGTTTTCAGAAATCCAACACAGCTAGAAAATTGCGAGACCAACAGGGGAATATCATCACAGACAGAAATTAAGAAATCTGCATATGGACAAAATACATACAGGAAGTCTTTGATGATACTAGATCCGAACAACCTCCATCCTACATATGTGATGACCACTTACCAATCACATCAGATGAAGTGGAAAGAGCAATATCACAACTTAAATATGGAAAAGCTCCTGGACCTGATAATGCATATGCTGAACTCATAAAACTATTTAACACCGACGGTACTCAACGCCTAACCAAAATATTTAACGACATATATTTAAGCGGAGTAATACCAAAAACATGGTTGAAATCGACGTTTGTTGCTTTACCAAAGAAAACAAAGTCCGTATCCTGCAGTTATTTCCGAACCATCAGCTTAATGGGCCATATTTTAAAACTATTTCTAAAAATTATACATCAAAGGATATATAGACTGTGCGAAGAAAACGTCAGCCGAACACAGTTTGGTTTTCGAAATGCAGTGGGTACAAGAGAGGATCTATTTAGTATACAAGTGCTATTTCAACGATGTAGAGACGTAAATTGCGATATTTCTGCATGTTTCATTGATCACCACAAAGCGTTCGATACAGTAAAGCACGACAAGCTGATGGAGATATTAACCAATACTGGAATTAACACCTGTGATTTAAGGAATATCAGGAATCTGTACTGGAATCAAACATCCTCTATCCGGACAGAGGCAGGAGAATCCGATGATATCAAAATCAAACGTGGGGTCCGTCAGGGATGTATACTATTCCCACTGCTGTTTAACATCTACTCTGAGGAAATCTTTCAAGAAGCAGTGGATGATGTTGAAGCCGGAATTCGAATTAACGGAGAATGTATCAATAACATAAGATACGCAGAGGACACTGTGATATTCGTTGAAATTTCTGAAGCCCTACAGGAGTTAATGAACAGAATCGTAGAAGTCAGTCAGAGATACGGACTTTCACTAAACACTAAGAAAACAAAATGTATGATTATCTCTAAGAACAAACAGCAATTTGGACGAATCAGTGTGAATGGTCAACAAATAGAAAGAGTAAAAACATATACCTACCTTGGTACGAACGTCAATGAAAATTGGGACCATTCTATAGAAATCAAATGTAGGATACAGAAAGCAAGATCTGCATTTCAAAAAATGGCAAAGTTGTTCAAATGTCATGATTTGTCGATACCCATAAAAGTCAGACTACTACAATGTTATATCTTTCCTATACGGAGTTGAGTCGTGGACTCTCACAGACGCCACCTGCAAGAAAATTTAGGCTTTTGAGATGTGGCTTTATCGTCGAATCCTGAAGATATCTTATACCGACCACATACTAATGAGGGTGTTTTGCTGAGAATGCAAAAAGAAAAAGAGCTGTTAATCAAAATAGAAACAGCCAAAATCGAATACCACGGTCACATCATGAGGAACAGTGAAAGATATGGACTGCTACAACTGGTCTTACAGGGAAAAGTAGAGGGAAAGCGAGGACCAGGAAGGCGAAGGATTTCGTGGCTGAAAAATCTACGTACGTGGTTCAACACAACCACTACAAATCTTTTCAGAGCAGCAGTGTGCAAAGTACAGATTGCCATAATGGTCGCCAACATCCGAAACGGATAGGCACTACAAGAAGAAGAATGTAACCAACTCCACTTTATGTAAAATCCTTTCAATGTAAAATCCTTTCAATTTATTTTGAGAGTCTCATATCGGTTCGTTAGAAAAGATCATACTTTTTTGTTTTTGGAGTTACTATTGTCATGTTTGGACTTTTTCTTAGTAAGTAGTGTAATTATTCGCAATTCTGCATTATAAATAGGTATATAATTTTCTGAAATAAATTTCTTACAAAATTATAAGAAGGAATATGCGTTAAAATATAAAATATTATTCCTACTTTCATAATAAACCACTGGCACAAAATAAAAGTGCACCGCTAGGAGTATGTATTATAATTTGCTGTTTCCCAAAAGCACAAACAATTTAAATAAACTAGGCTGTTTCTCTTTCTCTCATTACTGAATATAGGCCATGATATTTTTATTGTAATTATAAAATATGGCATAAAGTTATAATCTCTGTTGGTTTCTGGCCGAAATTTAATCTAAAACCTCGTCCTATTAATCTCTTTTGGTAGAAGGTTTAGCAAAATTATATGGATGATTCCAAATAAACTGTACTATTTTTTTATCATCTAGTTCTGAAACAACTTTCTTGTTGCATGTCTAATTTATTATGTTTATATGGGATTAAGTCACAACTATTGATTGCAATAAAAATTACATTTTTACCTATCTAACATATCGATTGCCACTAGAGAAATTTTATAATAAGATATAATATATTATAGCAAACTGTTTTAATGTATATCTTGTCTCTGTCAAATTCATATACTTGACCTCGATCTTATAGAAAAGAGCATGCGTATGGTTGAAAAAATGTGCAGGTGTGGTGGATAACCTAGACATATATCAAAATCTAACTGTTTTATGTTTTTGTGTATTATAATATGTTTGTGTAATTTGTATCGTGGTTGTTTAACCTAGCCTATGTAACGTGGATTTATGTTGGTGTATTGTGTGTTGCATATGTATTGTGTATAAGAGTGTAGGTGATAATTTCTCCGACTTTCTACTTTGTTTACTCTGCTATTGTTGGTATATTCTTGTTATTAGAAGTATTGTTCTTGATAAATTAACACGTTGACGGACAGTGCGTCAAATGTATAAGCAACTGTTGTGACACTATATGTATTTTGCAAAGTAGAATAGGGAAAAATCATCAATGGAAATTAGACGTCTATAGACGTTTTGTCCGTCAATGTGTTAAGGAGTAAACGAAAAGTAGGAGAAAGTTAATCCACTGGGGTAAATACGGCGGGACAAAGAAAAATGATAATTGGGCTGATATATACAATTAAAGTATATGATATAAATAAAAATAATAATATAATTGATTAATTATATTGAAGAATGATAATTAAACAGATAAATATTTAAAAAGATAAAGGCAGTTTTTGTTTACATTCGATTCAGAGTTGGACCACCATCTCCATATAGCTATTTCAGCATCCTCATGTCTCCTCAGTGAAGCTATGCAGTCACAACTCTGAAAGGAATATAAACAATCTGCCTATTTAAGGGAAACCATCGCGATACAATGATTCCACCTTTTGAGACGCAATCTAGCGACATCTCTCGTATTACGAGGAAAACAAGGAAAAGCCCTAGATACAAAGTTTACTACTTTTTAAACAATTAGAATAATTGATAAACAATTAGATAAATATTTAGTTGATAGAAAAGTTGAGGGCCAATTATTTTTAGAAAAAAATAGTAAAACAGAACAGAAGGTTAGCGAATGAATAACGTCATAATTCAAATAAAATAAAGATTACAAAGTTATTTAACCTTTAATGTCCGACTGGTATATTATTTGACAAATAATGACATAGTTTTGAGGTCAGTTAAGTATGATATAATGCCATAGGGCGTTATTTTTCAAAATTTTTCAAAATTTTTCAAGGGTATTAAATTTAAATAACTAGTTAAATACTGTTAAGTTGACAAATAATAACCTAAGTAAAACCATGGTTACCACAATTACGTTACGACTATTGCTGGTAAATGTACTTATTTGAAAACTAATTAATTCAAAATGCATTCAAATTTTTGAATACAAAGAATAATTTAGTCGGACATTAAACGTTGAAGGCACCACGGGTATTATATATAACGCTTTCGATCAACGTATATCCCTCGGCCCAAAGGCCCTCAGTATATATGTTACGGTAAAAGTAAATAATCTGGTAACTGTACACAATTACCGGTAATTGTATACAATTACCAGAGTCGACGGTAAATGTAGAAAATATTCGTTAAAAATACTTTATTTCCTACTTTTACCGGTAATTGTATACATTTCCCAGAAGATCTTAATAAAAGTCAGAAATTCAAATTATAACGATCGACAGTGCGTAGTCAGTCTGCAGTGTTGATTGAGACATCAAAAGTGTTTCTATGCTGATTTGGCATGAGCTTAGTGTTTTTTAATTCACAATAATGTTATCTATTACCTGTCTTTGAAGTGTTTTCTTTAACCACATAACGTTTTGTGTTAACTTACCTACGTACAAAACTGTACATTATATTATCTTAGAACTGTATTTTTTTATTTAACAATGAAAGAACGTTTTAATACAAAATTTAATACGGTTTTGCTTACAAAAAAAGTACCAAAATTTAATAAACAATGTACATGTACCTAAAGTAAATCTAAAAATAGTGATAAAATACATGTCGGTAAAGTCAGCAGCACCACTTCATAAGACCAAATTCAGATTAAGACTATATTTTATTGCTAATTTATTGCTAATTTATTACGCAAAGGAAAAATTTATTGCTGTAGCCGTTTCCGAGAAACAGTGGGTGCTGCTAGCTTTACGGTAAAGCCAGCAGCACCCACCCTATATCTCGGCAATGAAAAGGAGTACAGGGATCATTTTAACGGCATATTTTATTGCTATTTAATTGCTCTTGATTGGTATATTAACCAATCCTGAAAAGCTACCCCATCATCCCCTAGCGTAAAACTCACCCCCAAAAAGATGATGAAAATCGAAAATTCAACCCCAAGGAATTAATTGCTAATTTATTGCTAATTTATTACGGAAATAAAAAATTTATTGCTGTAGCCGTTTCCAAGAAACAGTGGGTGCTGCTAGCTTTACGGTAAAGCTAGCAGCACCCACTCTATATCTCGGCAATGAAAAGGAGTACGGGGATCATTTTAACGGCATATTTTATTGCTGTTTAATTGCTCTTGATTGGTATATTAACCAATCCTGAACAACTACCCCATCATCCCCTAGCGCGAAACTCACCCCCGAAAAAATGATGAAAATCGAAAATTCAACCCCAAGGAATTAATTACTAATTTATTGCTAATTTAATACGAAAAGAAAAAAATTTATTGCTGTAGCCGTTTCCGAGAAACAGTGGGTGCTGCTAGCTTTACGGTAAAGCCAGCAGCACCCACCCTATATCTCGATAATGAAAAGGAGCACAGGGCCCATTTCAACGACATATTTTGTTGCTAATTAATTGCTCTTGATTGATATATTAACCAATCTCGAAAACTACCCCATCATCCCCTAGCGCGAAACTCACCCCCGAAAAAATTATGAAAATCGAAAATTCAACCCAAAGGAATTAATTACTAATTTATTGCTAATTTATTACGAAAAGAAAAAATTTATTGCTGTAGCCGTTTCTGTATAAACAAAAAATATATATAAGAAATAATGTGGCGCTCCAAGTTTACGTAAAGCTGTATTGCCCATATAGAATCCAAACGATTAGAGAAAATCTGAATAAACCACAAGTTAGTGCTAGGTTTGTTCTGCATTTTTGCCAAAGCGTGTAATTTTTTCTGCATAAACAAAAAAGATATACAAGATATAATGTGGCGCTCCAAGTTTGCGTAAAGCTGTACTGCCCATATAGAATCCAAACGATTAGAGAAAATCTGAATAAACCACAAGGTAGTGCTAGGTTTGTTCTGCATTTTTGCCAAAGCGTGTAATATGTTCTGCATAAACAAAATAGGTTATACAAGATATAATGTTGCACTACAATTTTGCCTAAAACTGTAGTGCCCCACAAACGTTTATGGAAACGATATGATTCGGGACTCGTATAGCACTGATCATTTGAAGAAAACTTGTTAGAAAAAATAGTCTATAATCAAGAATAAAACAAAAGATTTGCTTTTTGTCTTGTTTGACCCCACCGAAGTTTTAAGATCATCGTAAATTTCCCATTTATTGTTATTTCGTCGGCAGTGGGAAATATAATGTCCAATTGTTATTTCGTTTTCAGGAGGAACAAACTCAACAATGCCTTTAATTTGGTATGTTTTGTTTTTTAAGGTACCTAACTAACTGTTGCTGGAATGTCGGTTAACTCGACTAATGTACAATTTTCAAGACAAAAACATGAATGGGAGCAAAAAAATTGCTTGAAAACGTAGTAACAATTAATGTCTCTTCCACAAACGGAACACATAGATATGGTTACATTTAATGCATTTTACAAATTCTTGATTCCCTTCCTTGACAAATACTGTGTGTTATTGATAAACCGATTTTTTATTTATGCTGAAAAAAAATCATGTATTGCTGCTGTATTTGAAATTTCTCATTGTTTCAGTTTTCATTTTGTTATTATAACGCTTATGGAAAAATTTATCTGTATCCAGAAATTTAGTGTCTCATTATAAAAGTTATTTTAATAACAGCTGTAAAGCTGAATAATCCCTTGTAAATATAATACCTACTCTATTGTTGTATAGTTTTCAGAATTACCCAAGATGTCAGGACCGGCTTCCAAGTCAACTGTAGGTACATAATATTATCATCAGATCAAATAATCTGTACTAGGGTTCCAGCTTTCATTAATATGAGTACCCAGATATACAATATTACTTACTCGTTCAATTGAGTCAATTACTTACCGATTGTTACGTTATAATTATTATTATTTACGGCTGCCTGTTTACTAATAACCATAAACTTTGTTTTTCTTGCGTTGAGTTTGAGTCCATATATCGCGCAGAATGCCACCATTCGTTTCAATAACGCTTGAAGATGTTCAATTGATCCAGTCAGCAACAAGGTGTCATCTGCATATCTGATATTGTTCATAAGCATACCATTAATGAGTATTCCCTCTTTTGCGTTTTCCATTTAAGATTGTTTCAGCGTAAAGATTAAACAACATTGGTGACAATATACAGCCTTGTCGAACTCCACGCTTGATTTTTACTTCTTCAGAGCACTGATTCGCAACCCTAACACATTCAGCCTGGCCACCCAATACAAATTTGCGATTATTCTAATGTCCCTACCGTCCAGACCGGTAGTTTTGAGAATATGTAGCATTTTTTCATGGCGAACTTTATCAAAGGGTTTACACATACAAAATGTCAGAAATGTGGTGTGGCACTGTGTTTCAATAGAAATAATACTTAATTGTTTTTATAATTTTCATGTACATTAACAATGTAGATTTTATATCCTTACTTGACCTTGTATGCACAATGTAGAATTTTGGCAACAAACTTGTTATTGTCAAAAACAAGTGTTTAAAATTAAACTTAATTTTTTTTTTATTATTTTTTCATCATTTCTAAGCTTCCGCTAAAGGCCTTTTTTTGATATGTAACATCAACAAAAAAAATCATGCATTTAAGGGTTAAACCAATTTTATATTCTCCAATTTCTGAATGTGCACTTAGGCGACCATATAAGATACTCGAAATATTTAATATTATATAAAAAATATAATATTAAAATTAAATAAATAATAAAGAAATAAAAGAAATAAATGGTACAGTGGAACCCCGTTAAGTCGGCCTCCGATAACCCGGAAGTCCGGCTAACCGGGACCGATTTTCATCAGACAAACATTTCAACAATAAAAACGTAATATTGACAACCGAAACTGACTGAAATTTTTACCAAGGAATGAACAATACTGTATATAACTGTACGTAATTCACATGTACTGTGCATAATGTATTTCATGTTTTTGCAATTATAATGGAGCTTATCTCTAAGGATACCGTATTTGATTAATTTTTACTATATTCTACGGCTAACACGGATTTTCGATAACCCGGATTGCCCGCATTCTCGATTAATCCGACTTATCGAGGTTCCACTGTAATCTTTATATACACAGCGTTTCAAAAGTATGGTAAAATATTTAAGGGGGCGTTTGTTTGGGTTTATTTTAAGAAGAAAACTTTATTTAAGATGCCCTAAACGTCTTAAATTCTGAGATATACGAACAATCTACAAATCCCTAGGGTGTTTCATTTAAAATAAGTAGGTTATTACAGCTTGAATTTGTTAATAGAACAATCTAAAATTCTAACCACCATGTACAAAGATAGGTATAGGAACCCTTAAAAAGATTAAAAGCTAAGTAAATTTTCCATACGATAAACTAATAAAATGTAGGGCGTTTAATGTAAAATAAATGCGTTATTACAGCTTGAATTTGTTAATAGAACAATATAATATTTTGACCACCCTGTACAAAATTTTGCTACCATAAATATCTATTTAAATACGCTGAGTAGTATATTATTAAGATCCAAGAAAAAATTTGTCACCGATTTTTAGATTCATAAATATTTACTTTTTTCTAAAACCTTTATATAATTTTTTTTTATAAAAATCGAAATAAATCAAAACACCTTGTACTTAGGTATGAAGAACCCTTATAAAAGTACAGCTTATTTTTTAAGAAAAATTCAAAAATGTTATCTGATATAGGGTGTTCCATAAGAAAAAATATAACTTTGATTATACTACTATTTTTTTGGAGCACCCTGCATAATTCACATTGGTCCTGTATATTTCTATGAAGAATTTTTTTTAAATATCAAGTCGTTTCCCGTAATACAGAGACCGGGGCGAATGTAATAAACCACCCTGCATAATATTTTTCTATGAAATAAAATGAACACTCCTGTCACAAACTACGGTTTCGTCAATAATTGTTGGTTATTGTCGTATTTCTGATTATAAAATTATTGTAATATTCACTTTCTTCTCTTACATGGAATATAATATCTAATAATACCTATTACATTAATTTATTTTAATTTTTTTTTTATTTACAACAATCCGCTTCAACCTAAGAAGGTTATTAGCGGGATAGTAACAGTTAATTACACTTTGTTTAGTAAGTTGCAGTCTTTTAGAAACAGAAATAGTTTATTAGTGTTGTTATAGTCTAAAATGTCTTTAAGATTGTTAGCTAAATGGTATTTAATTCTATGGCTATTGAACTTTTCACACTTTTCCACTAGCACATGTTTCACTGTAAGGGGTGACCCGCACTCATCACAAATTGGAGGTTCTTCTTTTTTCAGCAAATATTCATGAGAAAATTGGGTATGTCCAAGTCGTAAACGGGAAATAATTGTTTGCTTTCGTCTAGACACCTCGGGTGGTTGCCATGGTCCAACGTTGTTTTTTATCTCCTGAAGCTTTGATGATGTGGATTTCCATTTACTGTTCCAATTTTCGAAAATATGTTTTATGAAGTAGCTTTTTAGATCCATACTTAGATTGAAGCGACATTGGAATACTGTTATCATTTATGGCTTCTTTGGCATTTCGGTCTGCTGCTTCATTGCCTGCTACTCCAACATGTGATGGGACCCAGAGAAACTTGATTCTTAAATCTTCAGTATGCAATTTATGTAGTTCTTCCTTTATTAGTAAAGCTATTGGATGCTGCGTGGAAATTTTCCTTATTACGTGTAGTGATGACATAGAATCTGTGACGATTAATATCTTCTTCATCTTGTTCGCATTTGCATGTAGTATTGCTTGGTAGATCGCATAAAGTTCCCCAGTTAATACAGTTGCAGTATCTGGAATTTTATGTCTGTGAGTCTCTGTGTTGTTAACAAATGCCACTCCGACTCCATTTTCAGTTTTAGACGCGTCTTTATAGTATACTGTGTAATCGGAATGAGAGTTAATTAGATCTCTGAAGTGTTGTAAGATGAGATTAGGGTTAGTGCTATTTTTTTGGAATTGTAATAGACTGCAATTGACTGTTGGAATGTTTACAGTCAAAGGTGGAGATGAAGATATTTCTTTGTATTGATATAAGGGTGGAAATTCCTGCCAGTTAAGTAGCTCCATTGCATGGTGGATTCTGCGAGAATATGGGAGATTGAACTTTGAAGAGTCATTGGTCATGGATGGATCTAAAATGTTATTTATTGAAATTATTTTATGTACATTTATGTTAGAAGCGCAATTAAAGGTTAACAGCTGTCTACGAAGCATTAGGGTGGGTTCGCCTAATTCAGCTTGTATGCTATTTATCGGAGTTGTTCTGTATGCTCCAAGTATAATCCTTAGGGAGGTGTTATGTAGCGTATCCAAAGGTTTCAACGTTGTTTTGCTGGCAGATGCATATGCAACACATCCGTAGTCAATCTTAGAGCGAATTAAGGATCTATATAGCATGGGCAGTGTTTTACCTTCGGCACCCCAAGTCCTGTGAGCTAGATACTTTAACAAGTTAAGACCATTTCGACATGAAAGAACTAACTGCTGAATATGACTTTTCCAATTTAACTGTTGATCAAATATCATTCCTAGGAATTTTATTTCGTTTGTATAGGAAAGATTTTGATTCTTAAGCGTGAGATTTGGTTTATCCTCGATACGTTTTTTTGAAAATATTATACATTTTGTTTTATTACAACAAAAACTAAAACCGGTGTTTAAGGACCAATTTACTAGTTTATTTAAGTGTTCCTGTAATATTGACGCCATATGATTTACGTTTTTTCCTTTGATGTAAATAATCAGATCGTCAGCATATAGTCGTGCCTGAACAGGTTTCGCCATGATTTTTACTATATCGTTTATTGCTATTAAAAACAGAGTAGGGCTGAAGACTGATCCTTGTGGGATTCCGTTTTGTTGTTCTATAAGATAGGATATAGCACCATTCGCTCGGACTTGAAATGTTCTTTGAGTTAAAAAATTGTTTATATAGGCTAAAATATTTCCTTGATATCCAAATTTGTTTAGAATGCTCAATATACGGTGTTTCCATACTGTATCAAATGCTTTAGTTATGTCAAAGTAAATCGCCATACATTTTTGGCTATTTTTAAAAGCTTCGTGAATAGCGTTTTCCAGATCGATAATGTTGTCGTTTGTAGATCTGCCTGGTCTAAAGCCAGCTGGTTCGATAATCAGTTGATCATTGCGTTCCAGGTTCCACATTAATCTTCTGTTGACTATTTTTTCCATAAGTTTACATGAGGAACACGTTAATGATATAGGACGATATGATTCTGGGTGTAATTTATCTTTATTTGCTTTAATAATAGGAATAACAATGGCATTTTTCCAGATTTTTGGAAATGATTTTTGTTCCCAAATAATATTGAAAATTTGGAGCAGAAACTCTTTTGCTTCCATGCCATGCTATTAAGTGCATCTTCAAATTCCCCATAACTGAGAGATATATTAATAGAGTTAAATTCGTCGGAAATTGTAATAGGTACTGCCTCCTCCTCTTGTTTGTATGTTAGGAACTCGTTACTGTAACTTTGGTTGGATGAGAATTTTTGATAGGTATCAGCCAGTTCATTTACTATATCCTGTGGCTCAGTTAGTAGCGTTTTTTCTTTTTGCAGGCTCACAATTTGTTGGTAGGTATGCTGCCCTGTTATTTTTTTAACTTTTTTCCAAACTGATGATATATTTGTACTACTGTTTATGCTAGATATGTATGTCTGCCATGATTCTTGTTTGCTTTTTTTAATTATTCTTCTTGCTTCAGCTCTACGTTTTTTGTACTCTGTTAATAGATCAATATTTTTGTATTTTTTGTAGCGGTTCCAAATTGTTTTACATAATTTAATAGCGGCTTCACATTGTGAATTCCACCAGGGAACTGGTTTGCGTTTTTTTAAAAGTTGAGATTTACCTATGGTTATATTAGCCGCATACAGTATAAGCTGATTGAAGCTCCTAAGTGTGTCATCAATGGAGTCTGAAATTTTAATCTGATCCATTCTGTTTGATACAATTCTCTCAAATTCAATCCAATTTGCCTTTTTTAATTTCCATTTTTGAGTTGGTATTGTATTTGTGTTTAAATTTACTGTGTGCTTTATTAAGATTGGGAAGTGGTCGCTACTATATAAATCTTTTAATGCTGTCCAGTCTAGTTGGGTGATCAATTAGGGTTCACATATGGAGAGATCAATGGCGGAAGAAGTTCCCGTAGCCATATTGAATCTTGTTGGCGAGCCGTCGTTAAGTAGGCATACGTTCATAGTGTTCGAAACGTTTTCTAACATATTTCTTTAGAGGGGCAAGTATTGTTACAGCAACTGCTTCGATATTAGTTGTGAGGTTTATATTTTGAACAGGTATATTTGACTTTATATATAGAGCTACTCCTCCACTAGCGTAGTTCTGATTGGGTGGATTGGTGCAAAATCCTGTGTAACCTTTCAGGTTGTGTGTTGAGTTATTTTTGAAGTGAGTTTCTTGTAACGAAATCAAATCTGGTGCATATTCTGAGATAAGAAGCTGTAACATTGTTAAATGGGTGTAATACCCATTTAAATTCCATTGTAATATACTATTGAAAGTGATTTATTGTTTAGTTGAAGCACATGAATCACTATCGGGTTCAGATACTTCATGTTGTAATAGTCTTTCTAGCTTTTTGCGTAGTCGTGTGATTCGATTTTTTAATTTTGAGTCAGTAAAATGAGGATGAGTGTCTACAAGCATTTTAATAAGTAATGGTAAATCTGGTATATAATCCTTAACAATATTATAGACATCTTTAGCTCCGCATGTCTCATTTAGTAACTCCCGAAATTCATCGTAATTTAAGACATATGATTTTGAATGTTTATTGATAAATCTTTTAGCAGCTTCTTCGGTTTCTATTGTTTCCTTGGATATTGTGTGAATTTGATTTTGTAATTTCTGATCAACTTGTATCTGTTGTTTTTGGGGTGAGTCTTGAGTGGGTGGTATTATGTTTTTTTCGGGTTCAGAATTGTGGTCGGCTCTTATTTTTTGGATATAGGACTACTTTTATTACATGCTTCGTTAAATATATTAGATGCTGGTTCTTCTATTGGAGATGGGGGGTTTCTGATAAATGTCTTTTGGTTGATGTTGACGTTTCTGTTGTTGAAAGGGATATATTTGACACCTCCATAGAATTTATTGGAAGAAGAGGACTTGATGAATTATTTGTTTGGTTATCTGTTGTGGGAATCTGCGAGGTGATACTTTGAGGTGGATTAAAAGGTGGAATAGTATTTGGCATATTAGAATTGATTAGGGAAGAGGTTTCTGATGAGCATTGTGAGGCAAGATGGCCATTTTGTTTGCATTTGAAACAAAGCGATTGGTCGTTGGACAAAAATATTTTGTAGCTAACATTATCATGATTAACCATGACAAAAACAGGTATACTCCATCTAATTTACTTACCGTTGCACGTCATCCGCCTCATAGCCCGTGACGTCACATGATACCAACACGAAATATTTAGGCGGTAGGTGTGTTCTTTTTTAGAATCACTTTGCCGAGTACACTGGCATTACAGCCACTTGACATATTTTATTATATACGCGTAGAAATAATATTTAAATATTTCTATTAATGTCAACTTAATGAAATACACAATAATATGTTTCATTTAATTTGTATAAATGGATTATAAAGCGTTTTTATGAAGCACATTTATTCGGAATACACTGTAATTATAATCGAACGCAGGTGATATTTTGGCATAAATTGGTAACATTTATTTGACAGTTGCGGTGATGACACTTCATATTTATTTATATCCTTTACTATGTATGTGTTTCATTATATTTACTGTTTTTATTATGTACTTTAACGTAAGATTATAACTTAATTCTTGTTTCCTATTTCTAAAGTTTTTATTTATTTACATTGAATATTAATTTGTTTTGCTGTATAATCTACTTCCGTAAAAATTGTGTGCGTATTTTATTTAAAATGAATTCAAGAATTTTTTGTAATTGGGCAACAATGTCAACTTAGATCTCTAACGTAGATAATGACGTGCAACGGTAAGTAAATTAGATGGACTGTATGGTTATATTATCTAGGGGTTCTATGTATACTTGACGCCTAAAACTGAGTATGTGGCTATATTCAGGATTTGTAGCTTCAATTCTCAAACATGTTATTGGTGACATTAATTTCAAGCCTAGGTTCTGGAGAATATTAATTAACATTTCCTGCGGTATTGTTGGATGAACATTAGATAAGAGAAGACGTTCCGATGGAGTGACTAATCTACGTGCTAGAAGTACTTCATTATTTATTTTTATGGATCCTGCTTTATTTAGAAAGTCATCAACTACAGCTTTACTTGAAAGATAAACGCATACTCGGTTATTAGAGATTCTTGATGAATAAATAATATTTTTTGGTTGGACGAGTGGTTCTAGTTGCAAAAGATAATCTTGCAATTTTGCGCCATTAATTGAACTGAAGATGATGGCTTGTTCTTTCACTGGTAATTTTGGAGTAGTTTGTTGAGATGCAATAGTAGAGTATTTGTTGATAAAGTATTATTCATCATTTAATTTTACTTGAACGATTTATTATAAACATATTCAAGTACGGCCCTGGTTTTAATTGTTGTTAATAAAAAACCAGTCCGGTGTAGTGTTGATATGAAGATTTTATATGGATAGATTTCCAAATGAATATATTATTTCAATCTAATTAATGTTCTTCTACTCACGTTTTTGGGTCTTCTTATAACACTAACTTTATCGAACAGGTATATCACTTTTGTTAATTTACTATTGTGAAAATACTGGTATAAAATTGCGAGTATATCGGAGCTGAAATTAAACACGCTTTGTGGTTCGGAATCAGGTCCGGTCTGTATTTTAATTTTCATTTCACTATTTTATTATTTCACTTGCAATTTATTTTTTCTACGACCGTGCAAAAATGTCTACTTTCGCGCACGCATTTTAGTTTAGAAAGTTTTACTTTTCCGCACGCGTGTTACTTTTCCGCACGCGTTTTACTTTTCCGCACACGTTTTACTTTTCCGCACGCGTTTTACTTTTCCGCACGCGTTTTACTTTTCCGCACGCGTTTTACTTTTCCGCACGCGTGTTAATTTAGATATGTTAATATGGCCTTAAAGTAATTATAATACATGCAATAAACTAATATATAGATATTATTTACTAATCTATTTCAAATATATCTTATTGTGTTTATGTTTTAATGAAATTAACGCGAGAATTCGATGAAATAAAATAATTTTGACATAATATTCGAAAGTCAAATCAGTAGACAATAACAGTGGTTTTGAATCGTCGTCATGGAAACCAAGATCGTCGTCATGCTAACCAATTATGCTGAAACTTTGGTTTTGACAACCTTGTCAAAGAATTAATTTGTGTATGTATTTTCATATTAATTAAATTAGTTGATTAAGATTTGGTCATTTTTTAAAGACTCGTAGAAAAAATATTGTTCCTAACGCTTGCAGAAAGTCTCTTTTCCGCACTCGACTGCTTGCCGAACTCCCGCTTCGCGTCGTTCGGCAAACTGCAGTCGCGTGCGGAAAAGTATGACTTTCTGCATTTGTTTGGACAAACCTAGCAGGTGCATTTGTTCAGAATGTGCAATTAATTCAATGGGTCTATTGAATAAAAAGAAGTATTTGCTTTTACTTACAAGTATTTAAGTATTTACTTAATACTAATTGAATAAAGTCATTTCTTTAATGCTTTATTCAATTACCGTTAAGTAAATACTTAAATACGAGGAAGTAAAAGCAAATACTTCTTTTTATTCAATAGACCCAATTAATTGATTAAGATTTGGTCAATTTTTAAACGCTCGTAGAAAAAATATTGTTCCTAACTCTTGCGGAAAGTCTATTTTCCGCACTCGACTGATTGCCGAACTCCGCTTCGCGCAATCGCGTGCAGAAAAGTATTACTTTCCGCACTTCTTAGGAAAATACCTATAACATAACAAAAATTGTTAATTACTTTCAAAATTGGGATATATTTAATAAAGAATCCACACCTCTATCAGTTTCTGTATTTTTCCCTTATTTATCTAAAATATTTATTTAAAATAAATATGTAATGTTAAGTTAATACCAAATGAAATATAAAATTTCTTAAGCCGGCCCATTTCAATACTTATATTTACCTGAAATCCCTTTATTGCTTCGACTTTATCAGCGGGTTACTCTTAAATTCTGCATAAGTCAATTCTTAGAATTATTGTGAATGAGCTTTATAACAAAGTTAGCCTATTCAATTTTTTTTTGGATTTTATATTATGGGGCAGGACATTTAGGTAGAATTGGAGCAACGCATAATATCTTGTGTAACTGTTTTTGCGCAAATTTCACGCTTTGACAGAAATGCAGAACAAACCCAGCACTAACTTATTATAATATGGTCTATTTAGGTTTATCCATTTCACGAATATACGACTGTTTTGGATTATCTTAACAACGAATATTTTACGGTGCAAAATATGAAGAACAAAACTAAATTGCAAATTACATTGTTGCTTATTGAAATAATTATTAGAGCAATTTACTTTCGTACTGCTTATGTTGCACAGTAAAATATTCGTTGTCTCGATAATCCAAAACAGTCGTATATTCGTGGAATGACGTATATTCAAAATGTCTTCAATGGTTTTAATTCTATAATATGGGACAGTACTGCTTTACGCAAAATTGTAGCGAAACATTATACATATCTATATCTTGTATAACTTTTTTGTTTATAGCACTAACTTGTGGTTTATATACTTTTTCTCTGATCGTTTTGATTTTATATGGGCAGTACAGCTTTACATAAACTTGGAGCGCCACATTATATCTTGTATATCTTTTTTGTTTATGCAGAACAAATTACACTCTTTGGCTAAAATGCAGTACAAACCTAGCACTAACTTGTGGTTTATTCAGATTTTCTCTAATCGTTTGGATTCTATATGGGCAATACAGCTTTACGTAAACTTGGAGCGCCACATTATATCTTGTATATCTTTTTTGTTTATACAGAACAAATTACACGCTTTGGCAAAAATGCAGAACAAACCTAGCACTATACTATCAAGCGCTTTCTCCAAATCTATCAGCCACATAATATATGCTGATTTATTATATTCCAGCGACTTTTCTTTTATTTGTCATTACAAAAACTGCATCCGTGCATTATGATCTTCCTGTCCGAAATCCTTGCTGCTCCTCTTGCAGAGTTATTCGTTCGTTTATCTTTGTCGCTATAATTCTTGTTGTCAATTTGAGTGTTGTATTTAAAAGATTTATTGCTCGATAGTTATTGGGGTCCTTCTTATCTCATTTCTTGAAGAACCTCAGCATGATCGCTCTTCTCCATTCATCTGGTATTCTGTTCGTGGCGATTATTTTATGAATAAGAAGTTGCAGTTGTTGTACACCACCATATTATAAGAGTTCATTTGGTATTTGATTTTATTTGGTGTTTCTGGTAAAGATTTTTCGTTTTCTTTTTTAAAAATTTCTGTCAGGAAGGCCACCCACGTATCCTCTTTTATGTGTTCTATTTCAACTAGTTCTTTCATTTCGCTTCTTTGTTGTCTTATGAAGCGCCTTGTTTCTGTTGTCCATAGAAATCCATCTCTAGTCCTTTTGTGAATCTTTCCCAGTAAATCTGTTATTGTTTTTCTTACCAATTGATGAGTTTCAGTTCTTACTCTTTTATAGTTTTCATATGATTCATTCGTTTTTTCTGACCTATATTTTAGGAAAGCTTTCTTTTTTTGGTGACAGTTTTATTTAACCTCTAGTGTAAACCATGGTGTTTTCGTTGACCACTTTTGGTTTTTGTTTATTATTTTCGTTCCAGGGGCTTCTCCGGTAGCGTCCAGAATATTTACAGAATTGACAGGATGGAATTTTGACAGGATTACTAAAAATAATTAGCAATAAAATTATTCGCCAAGATGGACCCTGTACCCATTTTTCTTGCCGAGATATAGCTTTAACCGTAAAGCTAGCAGCACCCACTGTTTCTCGGAAATGGCTACAGCAATAAATTTTTTCTTTTTGTAATAAATTAGCAATAAATTAGTAATTCATTCCTTGGGGTCGAATTTTCGATTTTTACAATTTTTTCGGGGGTGAGTTTCCCGCTAGGGGATGATGGGTAGTTTTTAGAGATTGGTTAATATATCAATCAAGAGCAATTAGTTAGCAATAAAATATGCCGTTAAAATGGGCCCTGTATTCCTTTTCATTGTCGAGATATAGGGTGGGTGCTGGTAGCTTTACCGTAAAGCTAGCAGCACCCACTGTTTCTCGGAAACGGCTACAGCAATAAATTTTTTCTTTTCGTATTAAATTAGCAATAAATTAGTAATTAATTCCTTGGGGATGAATTTTCGATTTTCATAATTTTTTCGGGGGTGAGTTTCGCGCTAGGGGATGATGGGGTAGATGTTAAGGATTGGTTAATATACCAATCAAGAGCAATTAAATAGCAATAAAATATGCCGGTAAAATTATCCCTGTACTCCTTTTCAGTGCCGAGATATAGAGTGGGTGCTGCTAGCTTTACCGTAAAGCTAGCAGCACCCACTGTTTCTCGGAAACGGCTAGAGCAATAAATTTTTTCTTTCCGTAATAAATTAGCAATAAATTAGCAATTAATTCCTTGGGGTTGAATTTTCGATTTTCATCATCTTTTTGGGGGTGAGTTTTACGCTAGGGGATGATGGGGTAGTTTTTTGGGTTTGGTTAATATACCAATCAAGAGCAATTAAATAGCAATAAAATATGCCGTTAAAATGATCCCGGTACTCCTTTTCATTGCCGAGATATAGAGTGGGTGCTGCTAGCTTTACCGTAAAGCTAGCAGCACCCACTGTTTCTCGGAAACGGCTACAGCAATAAATTTTTTCTTTCCGTAATAAATTAGCAATAAATTAGCAATTAATTCCTTGGGGTTGAATTTTCGATTTTCATCATCTTTTTGGGGGTGAGTTTTACGCTAGGGGATGATGGGGTAGTTTTTTGGGTTTGGTTAATATACCAATCAAGAGCAATTAAATAGCAATAAAATATGCCGTTAAAATGATCCCCGTACTCCTTTTCGTTGCCGAGATATAGAGTGGGTGCTGCTAGCTTTACCGTAAAGCTAGCAGCACCCACTGTTTCTCGGAAACGGCTACAGCAATAAATTTTTCCTTTGCGTAATAAATTAGCAATAAAATATAGTCTTAGTCTGAATTTGGTCTTATGAAGTGGTGCTGCTGACTTTACCGACATATAAAATACCGGATGACTACAAGCGGTTGAAAAAGTATGATGTCATGTAGGTTGGGGAAATTGAAAACCTGATTTGCTCCTTAAGTAAAAATGGTCTTAGATTTTTACAATTCGTTAATAATCGAGCTTACCATTCTGGCATCAAGTGCAGTCCTTATGAAGCTGTGTTTGGGGTTCCTGCCAAAATTGTTTTGAAAACTTCATATTGCCAGAAAGCTCTAGAAATTGTTTCGACTGAAGATTTGGAAGCGTTGGGGGAACAAGTAGAAAAACCCAGTGAGATCCTGATTCTTAAGAACGTGAAGAAGTAGAAGTGGATAAACCAAATGAGCTTCTAATAGAACAAAAACCTGAACATCCTGAGCAACCATCAGTGAATTAGTCTAATGCGATTCTAAAAGAACTGTCTTATAATCAAATTCCTTAGAGGCATGATTCTGCTGCAATTAAAAGAACACGTGCAAATGAAGACATTGAAAAGCAAGCGTGTTGGTGTTGACAGGACACGAAGTGATGCTAGAAATGCTTTGGTTGTTATTATGAGTGTTCAAAATGAGTTATATGAAATGGGTACTAAAGAAGGGCGACTGGCACAGTTGTATAGCAGAAATTAATTTAACCATTTGCAAAGAATCATTCATTGTAGATACATATATATTACCAAAACTAAATATTTCATTGCGCGAGTATGTTAGAAAAACGTATTTGTCGGGTGAGAAAGGCTCACGGTTCTTAGACAGTACTACGGTTGCCTAAATCGACTAACCAATGAACATTAAGGGTGAGATTACGTCACGAGAGTTTACTGTCATTTGAATCGTAATATGATTTTTTTCGAATCCTGAGAAAACCAAGTATTTTAGAAAAATTTAAACGCAGGATGCAAGATTACATTATTACCGAGGGTGGAAAGCCCCTTAGAATAAACAAGCATATTCTATTGAATGAAATATTTGACATTAAATATCACACTTCTCTTTTATTTTCAGCCCTGTTACTTAATAAAATAAACATTATAGAAGTTTTCAGGGACTTTCAGCCCTCGGTAATAATGTAGTCTTCATTCTGAGTTTAAATTTTTCAAAAATATTTACTAGTTTTCTCAGGATTCGAAAAAAATGAATACAATTAAAACACATTAAGAATTTTGACATGCGTCAAAATTTTGCATTAACTCAATGTAAAATTGTGAACTGTTGAATTTCAGCTTCCCTAATAATTATTGTACATCAAAAGACATTAGAAACTATTTGTAGAGAATTGAAATGTGTATTAGAAATAACTGTTAAAATTGGTCTACGTAATTAAACATATTCCAAAATTTTGTAAAAATGTAATACATTTTAGTTTTCAGCCCAAACTTAGGCCACACACAATGCAATAATGTTCACATTTTTAACTGTCAATATTTTTATTTTATCATCTATTGTTTAAAAACAATACAGTTGATAAGATACCCTCAGTTACGGAGAAAGGATTAATAATAAAGATTTTTTTTATTCGGTCAATGGTGTGAGCATTGTCAGTTAAATAATAACGTGTGGCCTTACTTTTACACGCATACCTATTGTGGCAAATGTATCATATTTTTCAAAATTTTGGAATGCATTTAAATCCTAGAACAATTTTAACTTTTGATTTTAATACAGATTTTAATTCTCTACAGGTATTCTCTCATGACTTTTGATGTAAAATAATTAGGGAAGCAGGAATTCAACAATTCAGAATTTTACATTTAGTTTCCTATGGCCCTTTTTACGATTCAACATCCGGTATAAGATAAAATGTGTACTATTTGTCTAATTATTTCATAATAACACAAATAATACACATATATATACAATAACACACATTCAATGATCGAAAATCATTTAAAAATATGGGAATGTAAACTCTTGTGACGTAAAGTCAAAAATATAAGTCTCCCCACCACCGTCGGACAAGACAACCGTAATAAAGTCTAATAACCGTGGGCAAGGCTATCAGTGATGTTCTTGCAAAAGTAAATGTAAAACAGATAAATATTAATGTAAAAAATGGAAGGTTACGTAATTCCAAGCAAACCAAGTACTAAGTAAAAAGGTAGTATTAATTCAGGCAAAAAACTCAATTCAGGTTAAACAAAATGTCTCTTTTTTTTAATAAACATAAAATAGAAATCTTACTTCTTGAATAGCTGTTGGAATTTATTGTCTTTATTTCATAATTTTACTTACTTTTACCACTGGTCATTGGTAAATATATACAATTACCGGTAAAAGTAGATAATTGAAAATAATTTCCTACATTTAACATCGACTCTGGTAATTGTATACAATTACTAATTATCTACTTTTACCGTAACATATACACCATTGACCACAAGAGTTATTATCGTTATAATACCCTTGGTACCTTAATAACTATAACAAATACGCGCTGGCGTATTTTGTACGCCAGATTTAATAATTTTACTGCAAATATATTTAAATATTTTATTTTTGACCTTGTTTATCTATCTAACGTGTCACTGGAATGTACTTTACAATTGGTTTTAGTTTAGTTAGATTAACATAGTGATTCTCATCCTCATTTGAATATGATGATATAGCAATAACTACATGATTTGGAAGCTCGTTTCAGGGTCTGTTTAACAGTTCATTATGTTTTAACACAATTTAAATATCTAACCCATTTAATATCTTATACCAAATTGTATTGCATCAAAAACTGTGAACAGAGCACCCAAAAAATGATTGTTCTTGAAAATAAAATTTAGGAATGGGGGTAAAAATATATGACTTCTTTTTATTCTTGTAATGCTTATTCGTTTAGGATATTGGCAACTATCATGGTAATCTGTATTTTGCACAGTAATTTTCCGAAAAAATTTTTGGTTGTGTTGAACCATGTAAGTAGTTTTTCGGCCAGGAAATTTTTGTCTTCTTAGTCCTAATTTTCCTTGTAGTTCTCCCTGTAAAATTAGTTGCAGGAAACCATATCTGTCACAGTTCCTCATGATGTCCATAAGGTGTTCGATTTTGGCTGTTTGTATTGTAGTTAACATTTCGTTTTTGTATTTGTTTTATATCCTGATTAGTGACGTGATCGGTATAAGGTATCTTCAGGGTTCGAAGCAACGAATCTACACAACTTAACTTCGTACTTTTTTGTGTATAGATAAATCATGAAATTTGAATAGCTTAGCCATTTTTTAAATGAAAATGTTGCTTATTGTGTCCTACGTTTGATTTCTAGGGAATGGCCCCAATTTTCATTGACGTTCGTTTCAAGGTAGATGTATGTTTTTACTCTTTCTATTCGTTGATTGTTCACGGTGATTCGTCCAAAATGCTGTTCTCCGACTGACTTCTGTGATACTATTCATTATCTAATAAAGGGCTTCATAACTGTCAGTGAATACAACCATGTCGTCTGACCATCTGATTGTATTGATACACTCTCCACTAACAGCAGGGATATTCAAATAAATTTTCAGCTATTTGAGATGAATGATGTAATAATTTATTTGACTGCGTATAACGTCTGAATTGGGCTGCTCCTTTCGATTTTAGTTCTCACCCTGATATTTCTTTGGCGGCTTAACTGGCAATTAACCTGTTCTTAAACACTGGTGTAGCCCCTAAAGTAATTTAATAAATATTTTTATACCTTTTACAAAGGATTTTTCATTAAAAATTTTTGTGGTCGATGGTACACAGCCAGCTACAAGTACAGGAAGAATTCTTTCTTTTCCTTGTGGACTTTTTCAAACGTAATAATTACTAAAAACAGGTGCTACAGTTCTTTTTGTTTTATAAATTTAATTTTTATGGTAAATATATAAAATGATTGAGATAATATCACAATTAATATTTAAACTACTAGTCCAAGTAATTAAGCTTAAAATAGGACAAAACCTCGCAATTTTTACAGAATGGATCGATTTTCTTGAAAATTTGAGAATAAGTAGTGGATAGGCCAAAGATCATAATCTATATGATACCGAAAGGCGCTTTTACCATGAGGGTTGTTGCCACCCCATCCCGGGGGTGGAAATTTTTTATTATATTTTAATCACAAAAGTTAGTAAAAACGTTCATTCCAAGCAAAAACTTTCTATATATTTTTTTAATAAAATTGATAGTTTTCGATTTATTTGCTATCGAAACTCTTAGTTTTAAATCAATGTTTTTAATAAGTTTTCTGCTAATAACTCCAAAAGTTTTCGTTTTATCAAAACAACTTTACTTACTTAACAAAAATGTACCTTTTGAAAAAATAAACAAAACCGTTTTTTTTTATTTTCTTTAAGACCATTAGTAATCGAGTTATAGTTTATTATATGTTGGCTCTTCTTCGGCAAATGCTAAATATTGTAGTTTCAAAGTCAAAAGACGGGAAAGCTATGCATTTTTCGAGGACAACTTTGTCAAACTAATTTAAAGTACATAATAATATCTATCTCCAGAAACAAAAAAGGAGTTTCTAGGTGAAAAATTAAGTGACCCTATTTTTTCAGCGAAAAAGTGATCGCAAGCAACCCCCTAATCACCGCCCTAATTAAAATTCGTCATTAACCTTATTCAATCTTTTTTATTTATGTGTTATTAATAGGTTCTAAAAGTTTGACCGGCTTAGGATAATTAGTTTAAAAAAAGGAGTAAATATTAGTTTAAAAAAAAAGCGAATAACGAATTTTTGTAGTTTGGAAAAAAATGACTTTTCTTCAGAATAGCAAGATTAGCATCAGAGAAATGTTCGTAAAAATGTTTAAATACAAAATTGTAGATTATTTAATTACCAAGAACATGGTTTGCAGAAATTTTTTCTACGCCAAAAATTGAGTGAGCTTTTGACAATTAAAACTTGTAAAAACATGCAAAATCCACCTTTACCAACCCTTTCAAAGTCACCTCGTCTTGCGACTGATGATTTTAGTATTTATAGAAAGATTTAGTATCAATAGGCTTATAGACCTTCTAAAAACCTACAAAATTATTCTTTACTAAACTTTCTTAGATAAAAAATAAAAAGTGACGGTTAAAAAATCATTATTTTTTTTTGATAAAAAAAGGAGAAATCCAATTGGAAGCATAATAATGTAAGTTAGCTGTATTTTTAGTCATTCTCCTTATTCATCCTTATTTATTTATATATTATTAATAGATTCCAGAAGTTTAACTGGCTTAGAATGATCAGTTTTAAAAAAACTGGAGTTAAAAGCGAATATCGAATTTTTGTAGTTTGGTAAAAAATTCCATTTTCTTCAGAATAGAAATATTAGCATCAACGATACGAAAATATGTTTCAATATAAAATTCTAGGTTATTTAATTTCCAAAAACTTGGTTTGAAAAAATAAACATTTTTCTACGGCAAAAGTTGAGTGAATCGTAAATGAGTATCTCGAAAAACATTGATCTTTTCTATACAAAACTAACACTTTCGATTGCGAATAAATCGCAAACTATTAATTTTATCAAAAAAATGTATAGAACATTTTTTGCTTAGAATGAATGTTTTTATCAACTTTTGCGGTCAAAATATAATAAAAAATTTTCACCCCCGAGATGGGGTGGCAACCACCCCCATAAAAGCGCCTTTCGGAATTATATAGATTTTGATCCTTGGACTATCCACTACTTATTCTCAAATTTTCAAGCAAATCGATCCATTCTGTAAAAATTGCAAGGTGAAAAGCTTTGGTTCCAGGCCTATACAGATTATAGACATCAGATAAAGAAAGAAACCTTAACAACGACAAAGATTAATTAACAAAATTGCATGAATTGCAGTGAACCCTAACTTTGACAAATTGATGCTAGTTGATAATATCTAATTCAGTGGTAGATAACGAAGAGTGGAGGAATAATGGACGAATCAGTCGTACCAAGCCCATCTAAAGAAATTAACATTATTTACAGAACAATAATTTAAAAAAATAATTCATTACTAATGCAGTACCTAAGAAGAAACAAGCGTATCAAAAGTGGCTGCAAACAAATGACCCAGATGATAGACGAACATATGCAAGATCAAACGGAGCAGTTAAAAATCTAGTAACGAAAGCAAAAAATATTTCCTGGGAAAGTAAATGCGAAGAGCACAACAAATATATAGGGTGAACAAGATCAAGAGAAGCATGAAAAACGGTAAAAAATCTGAGAACAAACAGAAAAGAAACTAGAAGAACAGATTTTTTTAATTGCCCTTTTGCCCGATTCCAGTAAGAGCCTAAGAAGGTATCCATTGAAATCTGACAGACAGCGGTAAAAAAAAATCTTTTTTTGACACCTATTGTCACGGAGCAAGACACCCTGGCGTCCTCTGGCCGAGTATGACACTAGGCCAGAAGACATTAGGGCAGTGCCGGATTAACCGTATTCCGGCTAAAACCTTAACCACCGCTCTAAAGCAGTGGTGAAAGAAACCAAAATCCATACACCGTCCTTGGTTTAATTTTAACTGAATAAAACTGAAAAAGAGAGGACAGATGTAGAAGAACAAAAGGGCTTTCATGCGGGCAGATCCTGTATGGACAGTATATTTTCTCTAAAGCAGATTATTAAGAAAAGATTAGCCCACAACCTTTCCACCCATATATAGACCTGGATCCCGCGTACCAAAAAAATTGATTTTTGACTGGACAGGAAACATTAAAACTGGAAAAAAATAAACGAGAAAAGTTCCTATTTGTAAGGGTCTAAAGCAAGGCTGCTGCATAGCACCTACACCCTTTGAAATATATTTAAATGACGCACTGTCACTCTGAAGAAGAAAGTGCTGCAATATGAGCATCCCAATCGATGACGATAGATTGTACACAATACACTTCGCTGACGACCAAGCCATTCTAGCTGGAGATGAGGATAATAAAGACTATATGCTCAGAAAACTGGAAGAGCAGTACACTAAGTGGGACCTTACAATTAATATACGAAAAACCGAGTACTTAGTTGTAGGATAAACACCAGAAAGCCTACAAATTGAAATGGGAACTATAAACCCAACAGAAACATTTAAATACTTAAGACTCCAAATAACTTCAAAAGCAGCGAGCAACGACGAAATATATTCCAGAATTGGCCAAGCAAGATCAGCCACCAGACAGCTACACGGACTATTGTGGAAAAATAAAATAACAAAAGAAAATAAAATGAGATATAAAACAGTAATACAAGGTATTGCGTTGTACGACGTCGAACTCTGGGAAATAAACCAAAGAAACAAATCAAAAACTAATGCCATGGAAATAAACTATTATAGACGATGTTGCCGGCTCACTAGAGTTGATAGGGTAAGATACGAAGATATTAGGAGTGAAATGGAAATTGATCTAGATATTATAATAGACACAATCGAAGCCAAAAGACTCAACTGGTATGGACACCTTCAAAGAATGTCTGAAAATGGATTGCAAAAAAATGGAAAAATGGATTACACCTACTAGAAGAAAACGAGGTAGACCAAGACGATCCTGGAGAGATGTCGAAGATGCAATGGTCACCAGAGATCTAAAAACTTAACATTGCTTCAACAGAAAACGCTGGAAATTAGGATGCGAGAAGCGGCGCCAGCTGTAGAAGACTCGCTTATTATATATATAATTTAAAAAACAAATGTTCAAAACCGATAATGGTGGTCTCTGGAACAAAATTAAATCTTAAGTGTTTTGTATTGTCTTAGTTCTACTCACATTTTGAGTACTAGTAATCAAAAATTTGTTCGGTTTTTTCATAGATGAATTGACGGGTTGTTGAATGCATATGGTAAATTGCTCCATGTCTGGTATACCAACAAATGGTAGACCTTTTAAATTGTAGAAAGCTTGGATTCAGATTGTTACTAGAATTTTGTTTTCCATCATAAGAAGTCTGTAGAGCATAGGTTTTTTTGATTTCTCGTTGTTTTAAAAAATAAATAATTGCCGAGATACAGGCCTAAAATCATAAATATTGTTTTATGTAAGCAGCACAGCTTTACTACTAATCAAATAACCTGCTGCATGTGTTTAGGAGAGTTTCCAGGATGTTTTTATTAAAATCTCGACGACGCCTCTAAGCTGTTTTCTTTATTATAATAAATTTTAATAATTTCCCAGTAAATCTTTGCAAAAACCTGGCGGGCAACAGTTTGTTCATCGTGATATTGTGAGATATAATTTCAACTTATTATTTCGCGTATAATAAAGTAGACAAAAGAAACTGATGTCTTCTTCTTCTTCAGGTGCCATCTCAGCTACGGAGGTTGGCAATCATCATAGCCATTTTAATTTTTGAGGCAGTAGCTCTAAATAGTTGTTTTTAGCTGCATCCAAACCATTTTCTCAGATTCTTCAGCCATGAAATTCGTCTTCTTCCGATGCTTCTTCTGCCATCTATCTTTCCTTGCATTATGAGTCGCAGGATGCCATTCTTCTCGCCCCGCATCACATGTCCGAGATACTGAAATTTTCTTTCTTTAGTTGTAAGTTCAACTTCCTTCTCTTTACCTATTCTTCTCAGTACTTCATTATTCGTAACTCTATCTACCCCGGAGACCCTCATGATTCTTCTATAGGTCCACATTTCAAAGGCGTTAAGTCGTCTCATTGTCTCTACATTTAACGTCCATAATTCCACTCCACAGTAGTTATAGTACACTGTATACGTAACATTTTGTTAGGCGTACTTTAAGAGGAAACAGTAGCGATAAACAGGTAGCAAAAACGCGTTCCAAGATTGCGGCTGTAATTTTGAATATTTTTTCGAGATATTTGGCACACGTATTCGTAATATAATAAAGAATGGCGGTACAGATCCCAATTTGAAAAATAAATTAATATGTCGAAGTTACTCTGTAATTAAATACAATATTAAAAAGACGAGCCTGTACCGCCATTAAGAAGAACAAAAAAATACACTTTCTTCAAATAAACTTTTTTATCCGATGCCTAGATTTTGTGTCATTTTGGAACTACTAAAATTTTTTATTTCATTAGTAGTTCCAAAATGGCACAAAATCTAGGCCTCGGATAAAAAAGTTTATTTGAAGAAATTGTATTTTTTTGTTCTTCTTAATGGCGGTACAGGCTCGTTTTTTTAATATTGTATTTAATTACAGAGTAATTTCCACATATTAATATATTTTTCAAATTGGGCTCTGTACCGCCATTCTTTATTATATTACGAATACGTGTTCCAAATATCTCAAAAAAATATTCAAAATTTCAGCCGCAATCTTGGAACGCGTTTTCGCTACCTGTTGATCGCTACTGTTTCACCTTAAGAGCTAATGTTAAATCTTTGCTACATAGGACTTTTTTCATTTTCATAAAATTAGAACGTAATTTTTCGATTCTGACTTTGATTTCTGCACTGTAGTCATTATTTTCTGTAATAAGTGTTCCTAGGTAAGTGTACTTTTTTACTATTTCGATCTGCTGGCCCTCTACTATCAAGATTTCATTAGTATTATGGTTGTTTTTACTAATTTTCATAAACTTCATCTTTTTGATATTGAGAGAGAGTCCGTACTCCCTACTACACCTTACTATTTTACGCATGAGCCTTTGCAGGTCTTGTAAACTATCGGCTATTATTACTGTATTATCTGCATATCTGATGTTGTTAACTAAGACTCCATTTACTCTTATGTCGACTGTTTCATCTTCCATAGTTTCTCGCATTACCTCTTCAGATGTTTCTTTTTCAATTCTTACTATTGCTCGCTGATTGTAATAGAGGTGTGTTATTAGTCTTAAATCTCTTTCATCCAGGTTTTTAGTATTTTTTTAGAAACTGATTAGATGACTAAAATAAAGGTTAGTGGTTAAAGTGTGATATATAATTATAGTATATTTTACGAATTTACGTCTATTTTAAATTAGGAATGAAAGATTTGACTTAAACATTCCGCTGTGCTAAGAAAGTTAATAGTAAATTCTCCCAACATTTGAAGCACTGTCGAAGACAAGTAAAAATAATTCAGATTCTAACTGCCAATGCAATTTACATTCACTTATGCCTGGTTGCACCAAAAAATCTTAAGCTCCAGCTTAGTCCAGCTCAGCTTAAAAATAGGGTCGATTTAAGTCTCACTTCTTCTTCTTCTTCTTCTTCTTCTTCTTCTTCTTCTTCTTCTTCTTCTTCTTCTTTTTCCTGTAGTGCCTATCCCTTTCGGATATTGGTGACCATCACGGTAATCTGTACTTCGCACACTGCAGCTCTAAAAAGATTTGTAGTTGTTGTGTTGAACCACGTACGTAGATTTTTCAGCCAGGAAATTCTTCGCCTTCCTAGTCCTCGCTTTCCTTCTACTTTTCCTTGCAAGATTGGTTGCAGCAGTCCATATCTTTCACTATTCCTCATGCTGTGACCGAGGTATTCGATTTTGGCTTAACAGCTCCTTTTTCGTATTATCAGCAAAACATTCTGATTAGTAATGGGTCGGTATAAGATATCTTCAGGATTTGACGAAGAAGCCACATTTCAAACGCTTCAATTTTGTGGCAGATGTGGCGTTTGTGTGAGTTCACGACTCAATTCCGTACAACAGTATAGGAAAAATGTAACATCGTAGTAACCTGATTTTTTTGGATATCGACAAATCATGACATTTGAATAATTTAGCCACTTGATTTTAAATCCACATCTTGCTTTCTATATCCTACATTTAATTTCTTAGGAATGGTCCCAATTTTCATTGACGTTCGTTCCAAGGTAGGTGTATGTTTTTACTCTTTCTATTTGTTGGCCCTTCACACTCATTTACCCAAATTGCTTTTCCTTCTTAGAGATCATCATACATTTTGTTTTCTTAGTGTTTAGTGAAAGTCCGTATCTCTGGCTGACTTCTGTGATTCTGTTCATTAACTCCTGGAGGGCTTTAGAACTGTCAGCGAATACCACCGATCCGTCTGCGTAACTTATGTTATTGATACGTTCTCCGTTAATTCGAATTCCGGCTTCAACATCATCCACTGCTTCTTGAAAGATTTCCTCAGAGTCAGAGTAGATGTTAAACAGCAATGGTGATACATATACATCCCTGACGGACCTTACCTTTGATTTTGATATCGTCGGATTCTCCTGCCTCTGTCGGGAGAGATGATGTTTGATTTCAATACAGATTGCTGATAATCCTAAATCACAGGCGTTTCTTCTTCTTCTTCTTCTTCTTAACTCAGGCGAGACTCGTTAGTCTCTGGCACTTGGTCATAAGACCTTTGTACCAAACCCTGTTCTTCTCCTTAAACTTTAATAAGTCCTGTGGCCTCAACGAGGGCCAACAGTTTTCTTATTGGTAGTTTTAAGATCTCTTCTGGTTCAAACTTCATTTGACCAGTGAAGTTCTGCCTCACATCACCTAGCACACTGCAATAGCATAGTATGTGTATGGCAGTTTCTTCTTCCATTTCGCACTTTCTGCACCATGGTTCATTCACCTTACCTAGTTTGTATAGGTGATTTCTTAAACGACAATGTCCAGTCACCATTTCAGTGACCGTTTTGATCTCTCGTTTATTGAGGTTCATCAAACTGTTCGAGAGTTTTTTATCAATATTCTTGATTATTTTTTTAGTCTGGATTTGCCCTTGAGTGGTTCTCCATTTATTTTGATGATTCTTTATCAGCCATTTCTAAACCTCGTTTTTCATAGCATCTTTAGTGATGCCACAGAAAGATTCTGGGCCTTCAAAAGTTTTTCTCGAGCCTTGTTTCGCTAACATATCTGCTCGTTCGTTCCCATGCACCCCTTCATGACCCGGCACCCATATTAAAGACACTTTGTTGTCTTTTGCCAGGTTATTGAGGAGATCTTTGCAGTTTCTCACCAGTTTTGATTTGGTGAGAGGGTTCTTTACAGCCAGAATAGCCGATTGGCTATATGTGTAAATGTTGATTCTCTTAGCTTTAGGGTCCTCATCAATTATTTCATCAATGCAGGCCACCAAAGCAAAAACTTCAGCCTGGAACACCGTTGTATGTTGACCTAGGCTGTAAGATTTATTATAGTTACATGTTTGCCCAAAGACTCCTGATCCAGTACCATGGGCAGTTTTAGATCCATCAGTGAACCATATTAAGTCTCCATTAATATTTGGGACTTTTTGTTCTCTAGATGGTATAATTGTGTTAATCTTCTCAGTGAAGATTAGTTCTGGTGTCATCATATCTAAGTTCATCATAAAGATGTATTCCTCAAGTATAGTCCCAGTAATGTTTGTGTGGCTATTCAATACATAATTTGGCCTCCAAGTATTGTTTGCTTTGAGCCTCAGGATGGTCATAAAGGCTACCGCCGAAATATACAATTCCAGCGGAGGGAGACCTGTGATAGCCTCTAATGAAGCCGTTCCTGTACTATTCAAGGCTCCTGTTATATTTAGAAGCGCTTGTCTTTGTAGGGTGGTGAGAGTGGTCACACAAGATTGCAAAGCCGTCTTTCTCCACCAGAGTACTGACCCATAAGTAACTGTCGGTCGTATCACTGATGTGTACAACCAACATATCACCTTTGGTTTCAATCCCTAGGTTTTACCTACAACTCGTCTGCAGTTCCAGAAGAGTCGCTTAGCCCTATTGGTTATATTGGTAATATGAGTATTCCAATTGAGTTTAGAATCCAGGGTTACCCCTAGATACTTAACCTCATTGGTTCTTTCCAGTACCTCTCCAAATAATTTCAGCTTACTCAGTCCAGTAAGCTTCCTCTTATTTGTAAAGGCTACCAGTTTAGTTTTAGAGGGGTTCACGGAGAGGTTCTCTTTCAGACACCAGTTCTCTATGTAGTGAAGGGCATATCGCATCTGATACGCAACAGTGCTGGGAAATTTTCCCCTAGTTACTATTACGACATCATCTGTGAAACCCTGGACCCAGATTCCTTGGGCGCTTAGCCCATGAATCAGATCATCGACAACTATGTTCCATAATGACGGTGACAATACACCGCCTTGAGGGCATCCCTTAGTTGCCCTCAGATTTATGGTATCTTCATGCGTATCTGTGGATATTATTCTGCTCTGAAGCATCTGAATAATCCACTTGCATGTTGTGTTGTTGATTTTCTTCCTCACCAGTGCGCTTTGTATAGACTCGATTGAGGTATTATCAAATGCACCTTCTATATCTAAAAATGCAGCAAGGGCGACTTCTTTCTGATGCAGACTCCTTTCGAGTTCCGACACTAGATTGTGCAGGGCGGCTTCACCTGATTTCCCTGCCTGATACGCCCATTGCCGTTGGTGCAGTGGATTTTCATTTAAATTGTTTTTCTTGATGTGTTCGTTCAAGATTTTTTCCATAGTTTTTAACATGAATGAGGTCAGACTTATAGGCCTGTAGGATTTTGCTAAGGTGTAATATGTTTTTCCTGGTTTGGGAATAAACGCCACCCTTGCCCTTCTCCAAGCTTTGGGAATGTATCCCAGAGCATGGCTAGCTCTAAATATTGTGATCAGGGGACCCATGAATATTTCCAGACCCTCCTGGAGAAGCTTAGGAAATATACCATCCGGTCCCGCAGTTTTATAAGGTTCAAAAGTTTCAATAGCCCATCTGACCTTGTGAGAACCAAAGATCTCGTCAGAGGTCAGTCAGTCCCTTTTGGTTGGGCTATTGTTTGCTTGATGATTGTTATTAGCAGTCAGTTGCGTCGACCCTGGAAAGTGAACACTTAAAAGATGCTCTACAGCCTCCTTCTCTGTGTCCGTATACTTCCCATTGGGCAATTTCATTGACTTGGGTTTGTTAATGTTATCTCTTTTGAGGATTCTGTTAACCCTGGCGCTTTCAGGTACACTTTCAATGTTTTCACAGAATTCTCTCCAGGATCTTTCCTTAGCGGATTGGATTTTCTTATTAAAGGTTTTCAGTTTAGCCTTATATGCTTCCCAATCACCTGATTTCTTCGCCCAATTGAAGAGCCGTCTTGTTTCTCTTTTGAGATCAGACAGCTCCTTATTCCAATAAGTTACTTGCCTGGGAGGGTGACTTTCTTTTAGGCGTTTATTCCAATATTGGTTAATATCTCCATCAGCCTGTCGTGCTTTACTATATCGAACGCTTTATGGTAATCAATGAAACATGCGCGAGTTTACGTCTCATCATCGTTGAAATAGTAATTGTATACTAAATATAGCCTCTTTTGTACCCACGCGTACGGCTGATTTTTTCTTCGCACAGTCTATGTATATATCCTTTGATTTATAATTTTTAGAAATAATTTTAAAATATGGTTCATTAAGTTGATGGTTCGGAACCACTGTAGGATACGGATTTTCTTTTCTTTGGTAAAGTAATAAACGTCGCCTTCAGCCATGTTCTTGGTATTACTCGGCTGTAATATATGTCATTAAAAGCCGAGTCATTCCGCCGATAATTATTGACGAGTTCTGATTTTTTTTATTGTCTGTTTTAGATGCACTTTAAGATTGCCTTTTTGTATGCAGTTTTTCAATATTATCTCATGGCTATGGCGCACAAAGTTTCCTATCGCATTCACGAATCGAATGCAAAAAGAATAATTAAGATCCGTCTTGTCGGTTTTTTTTTTCGGAGGTAAGGCCGATTTTAGTGCTTTATTCATTCGCCTAAAATGATTCAGTACAAAGCGCTCCAGTAAGCCTGACTTTAATAATATAATATGTAGGTATGTAACTGCTGACAGTGTTATCTATAGAGCAATTTTTATTTCACGAGCTTATACCAAATTAAAATTTAATAATTTTCCACACCGTCACACTACTACGCAAAAACCAATATTTTAACTCTCTCGAAGTTAACGAAGGGTTGCGTTAATATTCCCTGAGGGACACTAAATCTCAATCTGACGTTTCTGTCGAACGCCTCTGGCGTTTAAATTCATTAGAGCTCGTTTTCAACGGAAGGGAGACAGAGAGCTCTCCAATTACTTTTTTGTTCGATCTCCTACATCAAATCATCGGGACCAAAATTGTCGAGTACGAATAATTAAACACTCCCTTCCACCACTAGTATGCTTTTATTTAATATTTTATAAATTTAATTAAGAACAACAAGTATATGGCTTCAATATGCTTTCATTTTACCAATTTTTAATTTAGGAGCTCCATTATTTATTGTTATTTTTATGCCAAACCATTACGATATTTAAACGTTATTGGATTTTAAAATTAGTGGTTTATTTTTCTGGTCTGCTTCCTATATATTTTGCGGTATTTTCAATGAAAACTTTTCGTTTATAAATTCGCAAAATCTGTTCGTTCATGCGTCGATGCTCCTGCGATATTTAAAGGCCACCTAGCGATGGATTCCTATGTAGTTTTGTCTTCTGAATCCAAATATGAAAACGATATTTTGTTATCTCTAACTGCCTTCGGGATATCCGATCTCAATGTCGTCATTGTGACGTCACAATCTTTCTTCAAATATTTATTTTCTTTCGACACAGTAAACGTCAACTCAACTTGTTTTCGTTTGACACAACTAAACGTCAACATAAAATTGAAACGTTAAATAAATAAATTTTATTTATTTATGTTATGGTTATTAAGGTACAACGGGTATTATAAGGATAATAAATAACGCTTGAGGTCAATGGTGTATATACCGAGGACCTTTGGCCCGAGGGATATAGGTTGACCGAAAGCGTTATTATCTATAATACCCGTGGTGCCTTCAACGTTTAATGTCCGACTAAATTATTCTTTACATGTAAAAAGTTTGAATGAATTTTGAATTAATTAGTTTTCATATAAGTACATTTACCAGCAATAGTCGTAACGTAATTGTGGCAACCATGGTTTTACTTAGGTTGTTATTTGTCAACCTGACAGTATTTAACTAGTTATTTAAATTTAATGCCCTGGGGCGTTATTTTTAAAAATAACGCCCTAGCGCATTATATTATCATACTTAACTGACTTCGAAATCATGTCATTATTTATGGTAGGGGAGCCTAAGCGGGAATTTTTGCAGTTACTCGAGCGCGTCAGATTATCATATGGGGAGAAACCTGGTATCCTGCAGATGTACCTCTACCATATATTGGCTCTTAACACAGGGGATCTCGTTAAAGGGGGCCCGAAAAAAAATCTATCCTTAAAAAAAACTCGAAATTGTCAGATTAAGATAAGGTAAGTTAAGTACATGCAAAAGAGTGTATATTTCAAAAATCTGACGATTTAAGCCGTGTGTAAGGAAATGGGTGAGTCCCAAAGTTTCACAAGAAAAAAGCGAATATTTCGCGAATTGAATGACAGATCGAAAAACTAAAAAATATGTGCTCAATATTTTTTAAAAATCTATCGAATGATACCAAACACGACTTCCCACGAAGAGGGATGGGGGTAAATTTAATATTTTAAATATGAATCCCGCGATATTTCGCGAAATGAACATCAGATCGAAAAACTGTAAAATACTCTTATTTAATATTTTTGGAAAATCTATCGAATGGAACCAAACACAACCCCCCCAAGGAGGTGGGGTGGGGGGTTACTTTAAAATATTAAATAAGAGCCACCATTTTTTAGTGTAGAGTTGGATTCCTTACGAAAAAATAAGTAATTTTTATTCGAAACATTTTTTCGAATTATGCATAGATGGCGTTATAATGGGAGAAAACGATTGTTGGAAATGGAAAATTAAATTAAAAAATGGCAAGCGCCCACTAAAATGGAAAACTTTACTTAACTTTTTTTGTTTTAGGACCTACTCTTCACAGCCCAATAGGTCCTCATAACGCTCGAGTGACTGCACATTTAGCATGCTTTGCTCCCCTACCATTATCAAATAATATACCAGTCGGACATTATGGTCCGAGAGCTGTGAAACATTTTTGAGTAGGTATTTTTGGCAACCTGAAAATTGTTCTCTATCTGATTTCAGTAATTCTGTGGTAATGTTATCTATTCCAGCACATTATTACCAGCTCTCTACATATAATCGTTACTTAACCATATACAAATATATGGCGGATTTGACAAATTTTCAAAATATCTCGATAAAAACTGACTTTTCCAAAAAGTAATAAGAGGCAAAATAGTTTTAGAAACATTGTGTTTAACTAATGGTACCATTGGGAGTGCCGGATGCCATAGAAAGAATTATGACCCTAAAGTGGAACTGGGCTGGACACATAGCTAGAATGTCGGATAACAGATGGACACAGCGAATAATACACTGGAGACCAAGACAAGAAGCATATCGAAGTAGAGGTCGTCCGCCAACCAGATGGTCTGATGACATCAAACGATCGACAGAAACTGGATGCAGACAGCACAGGACAGAAATGCATGGAGAAGACTGAGGGAGACCTATATCCAGCAGTGGATAGACCCGGGTTGAATGATGATGATGATGATGATGATGATGAATGGTACCACAATAATAATTTAACTGGAACGTGCACAAAAGTTTGGGGGTTTAAGGGAACAAAACCCCCATAGAATTTTTATGGGGTGCACAAAGTTTACTATAATTTATTTTTAAAATGTTCGTGTCATAATAATACTACATGTCCATTTTTAATAAACAATCTCTAATAGTTTTCAATATATTCGAAAAAATCTACTTTCATTTTTTAACTTCAAAGGGCTATAACTTTTTTATGTGCATATTTTTACTAAGGTTAGGTTCAGTCGAACTATTTTTGGTCCCAGAATATGTGATTTAATTTAGGAGCTGTATTTTTGTTACACCCTGTAGTATTGGACCGAATTTAAAAATTTCGAAACCTATCTATATAGCGAATTTCAAAAACTTTCAAACGATATCTTATTTGATCTCCACTGCCATTAAAAAATGTTGGGGTAATTCTTACTCTTTCTCTGATATGGCCCTTTGAGGGCCAAAGTGAAATAATCGAAAATACTGAAAAAATTTTTTTCTCCTTAAATCAAAATTTCTAAAATATATATCACAATCATCTAGTCTTCTGCGTCTAAAGTTGAACATAGGCCTTCCCTAAGTGCTTCCAGTTCAGTCGGTTTTGAGCTTTCTTCATGTAGGTGATCTACCTTTACTTCTTCTGTATGCTCGTAGTCTCCACACTTACTGTTTTGACTCCACCGCATGTCCTTCGTTCTATCCACATGACCCGGCCAGTGACTTCAGCCATGCTATGCGCTACATGACATCTGTGACGATTGTCCTTATTTTCTACTGATCCTACTATCATGGACGACCAATCAAGATAGAAGCGAGTTGGGCCGTTAGTCCAGACTACCAGGTTGTAGTTCTTTGAGAAAAAGAAGAAAAAATTGTATCGTTTAATTTAAAAAATTAGTTTTAATAATTATCGGTCAAATCGGTTAATATATATTAAATATTTTTCTACTACTCTAATAGTAAATTTAAGTACCTAAGTGTTCGTAATACAGTGATAAGGGCGCTAATAACCCGCAAAAAACCGCACAAGATGGAAAACCTAATGCACTGTGAAATTAAAAGTGAAGAAACTAGTAGAGGTGGAAATTATCGATACAAACGTATAAATTAACATTACATCACATAGTTTCCCACCTTTGGACTTCTGTGACAGGAGTGTTTATATAATTCTTCTGTCACAGTGACAGTTTTCATACTCCTCCGATACGTCTAAAGGTGGGAAACTATGTAATATAATATTAATTTATACGTTTATATTGATAATTTCAACATCTACTAATTTTATCTATTTTTACTTTACAATGTCCTTAACAACACAAAACATTCCAAGAATGTACTACCAAAGTTCTATCAATATTTGAATGTCCTGGCCATTCAGGGAACATTCGGTGAACATCTGATTAAATTATTCCTGAAATGTACCATAAGACATTCTGTGAACATAATACCAATGTTCCTATATTTTAAGCTGCCAAATAATAAATACTTGTAACAGATATAACATTACTTATAACAGAAACTTGTGCAAAAACGAAGAGAGGCATTTATAGTTATTCTTAATTGCGTTCATTTTCAAATTCGCCACGTGTGTATTTGTCAGAATTTGTGAACGGCGCTTAGAGAGGGCATCACGTGACTAAAAACGACCAACGACAACGACCAACGACCACAACGAACGACCTCACTTCGGCGCTTCGCGCGGATTCGCTTCGGCCATCTTGCCGTGCGTGATTGCGTGATCGTTGGACTGTTTTCGTTTTGGTAATGTTTGGTAAACGAAACGTGTATGTTTTTTGTTGTTTGTTTTGTTTTGTATTTTTGCTTGTATAGTGCATAAAATGGTGTGCTGTTCTCAACGAAGTTGCAGTAGCAGAAGCAATGTATTCTGCAGGAATAAATTTCATACTAGGTTAGTATGCAAATATGTAAACAAAGGAATAACCCCTATTTCAGAAAATAGATTAGTACTAATACCCTAATACTATTCATAAAAAATCTTTTAAGTAAAGTAGATATAACAAAGTGAATAAAATGCATAAATCAGAAGAATTATTATTTTGTAAGTTAATAATTGGTCATATCAATTTATTATTTTAATTGCGAATAAGCCACAAACTTCGCTTATTCCTAACTAAAATAGTAAATAGAGATAATATAATAACAAAATAGTAAATAGAGATAATAACAAAAGGATTATTTGTAAAATTAAAATAATAATTCTTCTTTTTGCGTTTTTGATAATGTATGCGTTTATAAACACGACGGTAGACCACACACTACAATAGTACCAACTACATAATTTAACGAATACACAGAATATAAAGATATTGTCGGTCCGCTAAACTCAGAGTCCCAGTACCACTGAGTCTCAGACACAACTGGCTAGTGATTTTAGTAAATAATTTTGCAAATTTTACCAAAAAAAAAAGTAATTACTATATAGTTAATAATTACTAAATAGTTAGTAATAGGGCTTTTCATTCACAGTCATTTGTTTCGAGCATCTATCATATGTCGTATAATCCGTGTATATTAATATTATACACAGATTATACAACATATGACAGGAGCTGGAAACAAATGACAATCGATGAAAAGCCCTATTTTGCCAATTTTGTCAAAATGGCCAAAAACAAAAAAAATACCTACTAAAATCACTAGCCAGTTGTGTCTGAGTTGTGTCTGAGTTTTGTCTGAACCGACTATGTTAATAAGCAATTTCTAAGCTGTCTTATAATATTTTTGAGTTCATTAATCATATTTTTTATTTAAAACATAAATTCGTTAATAATGCTTAGTAATGCACATATTTGTATTTTTAGCTTTCCAGAAGATCCTGCGAAAAAGACGTGAAGTATAGATCAGATTTTTTAATAGAGGAGTATGTTCAAAACATTTTTTAGAAAAAGATATTTACAGAACTTCACTTTCACCTGTTCACTGAGAGACTGTGCTGTTCCAATCCACAGAGAACGACAGTTCTCACCAGTGGCGCACAACACTCCTACAAGCGACACTATATATACACGAAATTTTCGATTTTCTAAACCTGACTGAATTGAAAATTGGGCCAAATCCCATCTTAAAGTTTAGGAAAAGACTCGTCCATCCATATGTTACCTCTCCATTTTGGTCCAAGGGTGTGGATTTTACGGCCCTTCCCATTTAAAGCCTGTTTTTAGTTCTCGTCCCCAAAACTCCCAAAAATTTCAAAAATTTAAGCCGGACCTTTGCGGCTTCTGATAGCACAGATCATTACCTTTCCAACGCATGTTTAATTTTGAAAATCGGTTATACCATTCAAAAGTTATCGAGCTCAGAAATATGACTCAATTTTTATTTAAAAAATGGAAAATGTTTGTGGATATGTATGTATAATTTCTTATACGGGGCATTTCTTATCAATTTTAGAGATATTCAGTTACGGGTTATGGTATAAGATGACTTGTATTAGAGGTTCCTAGAATTTTTTGTTGAGATCGGGTTTTTGTGTATAGATGGATAACTGTTTTGTTAATAATTGTTTGCCGCGAAAATCGGAAATATGTATGTATGTATGTATGTGTGTGGAAAAGTTACACCGATCTGAATTTTTTTTTCTGTGTTTCAAGAAGGTGTGAGGGCCGATTCAGAACCGGTCTAATTTTTGACTTCTGACTACCCGTAAGCCAGCTAGAGGACTAGGTAGATACAAAATAGCATATTTTTTGGGCGTATATATCTTAGGTTCAAGGAAAGACAGGAAAACCGCAAATACACCAAATCAATAGGGTTGAGTTAATCTTTCAAGTGGCGCCTAAGGCCGCGTTCAAAGTGGACGAGCAAAGAGCAAAGAGCAAAGAGCAAAGAGCAACGAGCAAAGAGCAAAGAGCAAAAAGTGCACGTTCAGAGTGGACGAGCAAAGAGCAAAGAGCAAAGAGCAAAGAAGTGCTAATAGCGGGTAGTTACGCTAGACGAGAGTTTAGTTCTTTTCCACTCGGCAGTGTGGATAGGAGCGGTAGGATATTTGCTGTTTACTCTCACAGTAGTCCATGTAGTGAGACCGCTCCCGTCTGAAAAAATTTCCGATTCGGTCTCTTTGTGGATTCCTATTTAAAAATATTTTAAAATTTCCTTTAAACAAATCTGAAGGGTGCCGGGCGGAATTTTTGGGCAGAAATTGTTTAAACAATTTTTTTAAACAAATACAAAAGATCACGTTTTTTGCTCTGGAACATATATTTTTAAGTGTTGTGGGTCATCTAAACAACAAAGGTATCTTGTAAATGTTCTCAAAAATTGATAGTTTTCGAGTTGTAGGCAATTTAAAATCTGAAAATTGCGAAAATACCCATTTTCGAGGCCTAAATACTCATATTTAAATTAGTATTTTTGAGGTTGCCAGATACTTAAATTGAAGTTTAAACATTGAGCCTCAAGACTCTGAAGAGTGATCGCGTCTAACCTTAATTTATACCGTTGTTTTTTAATTGTTAAATATGCGTGTTTATTTTCCTCCGAAAATTATTTTTTCTAGATTTTTTGGGATTTTCTAAATAAAATAAGTTCCTTGACATTTTTCTCAAAAGTTAACAGTTTTAAAGTTATAAGCGATTTAAAATCCAAAAATGAGTTTTTTTGTCATTTTTTGGATTTTAAATCGCTTATAACTTTAAAACTATTAACTTTTGAGAAAAATGTCAAGAAACTTATTCTATTTAGAATATCCCAAAAAATCTAGAAAAAATAATTTTCGGAGGAAATAGGAGATTTTTGAAATAGAGCGCGCCGCACCGGCAAAAAATCTGATAAACACGCATATTTAACAATTAAAAAACAACGGTATAAATTAAGGTTAGACGCGATCACTCTTCAGAATCGAAGCTGAATGTTTAATCATCAATTTAAGTATCTGGTAACCTCAAAAATACTAATTGAAATATGAATTTTTAAGCCTCGAAAATGCGTATTTTCGCATTTTTCAGATTTTAAATCGCCTATAACTCGAACACTATTAATTTTTGGGAAAAATTACAAGATACCTTTTTTGTTTAGAATAACCCAAAAAACCTAAAAATATATAATAATAAAAATGGTATACATTTTTATTTTATAGTCGTATTACTCCGTAGAGTAAGTGCACACCTACATTGCCTACATTGGATCCGATTTTCTCCGATCAGATCAGATCAGATCCGATCCGATACATAGGGCTTTTCATTCACAGTCATTTGTTTCGAGCTTCTGTCATGTGTCACATAATATTAATTTATCTACGTCATACGTTATTGGTATATAAACAATACAAACCAAAGACGTATGGCGTAGATATATCAATATTATGTGACACATGACAGAAGCTCGAAACAAATGACAGTCGATGAAAAGCCCTATTGGATCCGTCTTTCTCCGATCAGATCAGATCCGATCAGACCGGTTTTCCGGCGAGGGTGCCTACATTGGTTCAGTAATCTTCCGACCACCGACCACCGACAATAAGTTCCGATGAAGATGTGTTGAGATGATGACATTGAATATATTTAAACATGTTAGCTTGCAACCCCCAACTTGCAACAAACTTGCAACCAGTTTGCAACCAACTTGCAACCAGTTTGCAACCAGTTTGCAACCAACTTGCAACCAACTTGCAACCATCTTGCAACCAACTTGCAACCAATTTGCAACCAACTTGCAACCAACTTGCAACTAAAATTGCAACTCAACTTGCAACCAATCGGAATGAAACCAAACACTTCTCGATGAGAATAGGAGAAGCTACTCCCGACGTCGGCCGATATCGGATCTGATCTGATCTGATCGGATCGGAGAAAAACGGATCCAATGTAGGCACTCCCATTTAATACTATGGGTTTATTTTTTATTTCGACGTCGGCCGACGTCGGATCTGATCGGATCAGAGAAAACGGATCCAATGTAGGCACCCCGATCTGATCTGATCGGAGAAAATCGGATCAAATGTAGGTGCGGCCTAACTAGGTGCATTTTTCCGTTGGAACTTTACCAGCTGCAGACGGGCGATGTGAATTGCATAGTGTAGAATTCCTTCCCTCTCGTCTTCACTGCAGCATCCATTTGACTTGCAAAATTGGTCTTGGAGGTGTCACCAGGAAAGTGTACCAATAAGTTTTCAATTTAAAAATCTTTTAGTAATATTTTTAATATTTTCAATATTAATAATTTACTATTAGGATTGAAAACTACTTCGTCTAAAAATATATGTTCCGGAGCAAAAAAACGTGATCTTTTGTATTTGTTTAAAAATAGGTATTTATGAAACAGTTCGTGAAGTATGCTTTTGCGAACGCACGCGATATTTAGAGCACGAGCGACAGCGGAGCGAGTGCTATACATCGCGTAAGTTCGCAAAAAGTACTTCATGCACAGTTTCATACAATATTTTATCTACTCTACCATAAACAAATAAAAAAACTAACTCTTCGTCACTGGAATTCATTTCTATTCTACAATTTTTAGAACTTTGACATTTAAAAATTCTAACTTCTTTCAAACCACAAAACTGTAAAAACTTTTGTCGTAATTTATTGCTCATTATGTCATCACCATGACAACGCCAAAGTTAAGGATATTTGATTATATGAAAGTGTGTTAAAAACAGTGCGAAAAAGTAAGTCCCATTTAAAATACATTGTTACTTCACGCTCACTTTAAACACTTCACGCACTGCTATCTATAATGACAGTTTTCACAAACTAAAAACTTACACGTAACATAACATAGAGTAGATAAAATTGTTTAAACAATTTCTGCCCAAAAATTCTGCCCGGTGCTCTTCAGATTTGTTTAAAGGGGACATTTTTGAATAGGAATTGACAAAGAAACCGAATCAAAAATTTTTTCAGACGGGAGCGGTCTCACTACATGGACCAAAGAAATCAAACTTGTTTGGTTTCGCCGCTTTGCTCTTTGCTAGCACTCTGTGCACCTCCGTTTGCCAGTATGAGTTTGATTTCTCCGCTTTGCTCTTTGCTCTTTGCTCTTTGCTCTTTGCTCGTCCACTCTGAACGTACCCTAAGCGATCAAGCTGAGACATACACACTGCTCGCCATAGCCAAAAAACTGAAAAATTAAACTTTGAAAATTTTGGTTTTTCGACAATTACTCAAATCGGTCGATCGGATAGCTCAGTGCGACTAGAGGCTGATCCGCACTTCACTTCGCCGTGAGGTACGAGAGTTCAAGCCCAGCCCAGGCCATCGGAGAACAAAAAGGCTAACGCGTCAGTATAAAATTCTAATTATGAATCTGGCGCTTAGACCTGAATATGCGGGCATCTGATCGACCTATGAGGGAGCAGTACGGCAAGGGATAAGGGCTTGCGGCTCGGTGATACTCCCCCATAGATCCCTACCGAAGGGCGTTGACGCCTAAGAACGGTCTATATACATACTCAAAATTTCAACCTACGAATTGCGCCAATAACTGAGCGTTTGTAGAAGGACTCAGGACGCGTCTAACGGTGTATACCTCATATCTGGGAAAATTCGAATTTTTAAGTTATAGGCTTCATAAGTATAATCAAATCTATTTCTTATGGGAAAAACGGTTTTTCAAGCTCAATAATTCCTGTAATACGTTCAGTTATCATACTCGATCTTGGATGCTGGTCAGATACTACTTGTCAATACGTTTCAAATTCATGTTTAGTGATCAACATCAGGTAAACCGTTCAGAAGTTATAGAGCTCCAAAAGTATAATTAGTCCAGGTACTGAAATTTTTCACTTCGCAATTTTTACAGAATGGATAGATTTGCTTGAAAATTTGACAATAAGTAGTGGATAGTCCAAGGATCAAAATCTATATGATGCCGAAAGACGCTTTTACCATGGGGTGGTTGCCACCTCATCTCGAGGGTGGAAATTTTTTATTATATTTTGACCGCAAATGCTGGTAAAAATATTAATTATAAGCAAAAAATGTTCATTATACATTTTTTTAATAAAATTAATAGTTTTCGATTTATTGGTTATCGAAGCTGTTAGTTTTATATCGAAAAAATTACCAGAGAACGGCAGTTCTCGCCAGTGGCGCAGAAATACACCCCCCTACACGCGACACTATTATATACACGAAATTTTCAATTTTCTAAATCTGACTGAATTGAAAATTGTGCCAACTCCCATCTTCAAGTTCAGAAAAAGACTCACCCATTCATATGTCAACCATCCATTTTGGTCCAGGGGTGATCCAAGATTTTACGACCCTTCCTATTTAGGTCTGCTTTTCGTTCTGGCCCCCAAAACTCCCAAAAACTTCAAAAATTTAAGTCCGACCTTTACGGCTTCTAACAGTACTGATCATTACCTTTCCAACGCATGTCTAATTTTGAAAATCGGTTATACCATTCAAAAGTTATAGAGACTAGAAATGTGACTTAATTTTTATTTACAAAAGGGAAAATGTTTGTGGATATATATGTATGTGTGTTTGAAAGTTAAACCGATTTGATATTTTTCCTCTGTGTTTGAAGAGGGGGTCAGGGCCGATTTAGAACCGGTGTAGTTTGTGACTTTTGACCACCCATAAGCCAGCTATAGGACTTGGTAGGTACAAAACGGCATATGTTTTGGGGGTATATATATTTGGATCAAGAAGAGCCAGGAGAACCGCAAATACATCAAATTAATAGTGTTGACTTAAGCTTTCAAATGGTGTCTAAGGCCGCGTTCAGAGTGGACGAGCAAAGAGCAAAGAGCAAAGAGCAAAGAGCAAAGAGCAACGAGCAAAGAGCAAAGAGCAAAAAGTGCACGTTCAGAGTGGACGAGCAAAGAGCAAAGAGCAAAGAGCAAAGAGCAAAGAAGTGCTAATAGCGGGTAGTTACGCTAGACGAGAGTTTAGTTCTTGTCCACTCGGCAGTGTGGATAGGAGCGGTAGGATATTTGCTCTTTACTCTCACAGTAGTCCATGTAGTGAGACCGCTCCCGTCTGAAAAAATTTCCGATTCGGTCTCTTTGTGGATTCCTATTTAAAAATATTTTAAAATTTCCTTTAAAAAATCTGAAGGGTGCCGGGCGGAATTTTTGGGCAGAAATTGTTTAAACAATATTTTTAAACAAATACAAAAGATCTCGTTTTTTGCTCTGGAACATATATTTTTAAGTTTTGTGGGTCATCTAAACAACAAAGGTATCTTGTAAATGTTCTCAAAAATTGATAGTTTTCGAGTTATAGGCAATTTAAAATCTGAAAAATGCGAAAATACCCATTTTCGAGGCCTAAATACTCATATTTAAATTAGTATTTTTGAGGTTGCCAGATACTTAAATTGAAGTTTAAACATTGAGCCTCAAGACTCTGAAGAGTGATCGCGTCTAACCTTAATTTATACCGTTGTTTTTTAATTGTTAAATATGCGTGTTTATTCGATTTTTTGCCGGTGTGGCGCGCTCTATTTCAAAAATCTCCTATTTTCCTCCGAAAATTATTTTTTCTAGATTTTTTGGGATTTTCTAAATAAAATAAGTTTCTTGACATTTTTCTCAAAAGTTAACAGTTTTAAAGTTATAAGCGATTTAAAATCCAAAAATGAGTTTTTTTGTCATTTTTTGGATTTTAAATCGCTTATAACTTTAAAACTATTAACTTTTGAGAAAAATGTCAAGAAACTTATTCTATTTAGAATATCCCAAAAAATCTAGAAAAAATAATTTTCGGAGGAAATAAAAGATTTTTGAAATAGAGCGCGCCGCACCGGCAAAAAAATCTGATAAACACGCATATTTAACAATTAAAAAACAACGGTATAAATTAAGGTTAGACGCGATCACTCTTCAGAATCGAAGCTGAATGTTTAATCATCAATTTAAGTATCTGGTAACCTCAAAAATACTAATTGAAATATGAATTTTTAAGCCTCGAAAATGCATATTTTCGCATTTTTCAGATTTTAAATCGCCTATAACTCGAACACTATTAATTTTTGGGAAAAATTACAAGATACCTTTTTTGTTTAGAATAACCCAAAAAACCTAAAAATATATAATAATAAATATGGTATACATTTTTATTTTATAGTGGTATTACTCCGTAGAGTAAGTGCACACCTACATTGCCTACATTGGATCCGATTTTCTCCGATCAGATCAGATCAGATCAGATCCGATCCGATCCGACAGGCGGTGCCTACATAGGGCTTTTCATTCACAGTCATTTGTTTCGAGCTTCTGTCATGTGTCACATAAAATTAATTTATCTACGTCATACGTTATTGGTATATAAACAATACAAACCAAAGACGTATGGCGTAGATATATCAATATTATGTGACACATGACAGAAGCTCGAAACAAATGACAGTCGATGAAAAGCCCTATTGGATCCGTCTTTCTCCGATCAGATCAGATCCGATCAGACCGGTTTTCCGGCGAGGGTGCCTACATTGGTTCAGTAATCTTCCGACCACCGACCACCGACAATAAGTTCCGATGAAGATGTGTTGAGATGATGACATTGAATATATTTAAACATGTTAGCTTGCAACCCCCAACTTGCAACAAACTTGCAACCAGTTTGCAACCAACTTGCAACCAGTTTGCAACCAGTTTGCAACCAGTTTACAACCAGTTTGCAACCAACTTGCAACCAATTTGCAACCAACTTGCAACCATCTTGCAACCAACTTGCAACCAACTTGCAACTAAAATTGCAACTCAACTTGCAACCAATCGGAATGAAACCAAACAGTTCTCGATCAGAATAGGAGAAGCTACTCCCGACGTCGGCCGATATCGGATCTGATCTGATCTGATCGGATCGGAGAAAAACGGATCCAATGTAGGCACTCCCATTTAATACTATGGGTTTATTTTTTATTTCGACGTCGGCCGACGTCGGATCTGATCTGATCGGAGAAAATCGGATCAAATGTAGGTGCGGCCTAACTAGGTGCATTTTTCCGTTGGAACTTTACCAGCTGCAGACGGGGGATGTGAATTGCATAGTGTAGAATTCCTTCCCTCTCGTCTTCACTGCAGCATCCATTTGACTTGCAAATTGGTCTTGGAGGTGTCACCAGGAAAGTGTACCAATAAGTTTTCAATTTAAAAATCTTTTAGTAATATTTTTAATATTTTCAATATTAATAATTTACTATTAGGATTGAAAACTACTTCGTCTAAAAATATATGTTCCGGAGCAAAAAACGTGATCTTTTGTATTTGTTTAAAAATAGGTATTTATGAAACAGTTCGTGAAGTATGCTTTTTGCGAACGCACGCGATATTTAGAGCACGAGCAACAGCGGAGCGAGTGCTATACATCGCGTAAGTTCGCAAAAAGTACTTCATGCACAGTTTCATACAATATTTTATCTACTCTACCATAAACAAATAAAAAAACTGTAACTCTTCGTCACTGGAATTCACTTCTATTCTACAATTTTTAGAACTTTGACATTTAAAAATTCTAACTTCTTTCAAACCACAAAACTGTAAAAACTTTTGTCGTAATTTATTGCTCATTATGTCATCACCATGACAACGCCAAAGTTAAGGATATTTGATTATATGAAAGTGTGTTAAAAACAGTGCGAAAAAGTAAGTCCCATTTAAAATACATTGTTACTTCACGCTCACTTTAAACACTTCACGCACTGCTATCTATAATGACAGTTTTCACAAACTAAAAACTTACACGTAACATAACATAGAGTAGATAAAATTGTTTAAACAATTTCTGCCCAAAAATTCCGCCCGGTGCTCTTCAGATTTGTTTAAAGGGGACATTTTTGAATAGGAATTGACAAAGAAACCGAATCAAAAATTTTTTCAGACGGGAGCGGTCTCACTACATTGACCAAAGAAATCAAACTTGTTTGGTTTCGCCGCTTTGCTCTTTGCTAGCACTCTGTGCACCTCCGTTTGCCAGTATGAGTTTGATTTCTCCGCTTTGCTCTTTGCTCTTTGCTCTTTGCTCTTTGCTCGTCCACTCTGAACGTACGCTAAGCCGTCAGAATCAGACATACACACGGCTCAGTATAGCCGAAAAACTGAAAAACTAAACTTTGAAAATTTTGGTTTTTCGACAATTACTCAACATTTCAACCAACAAATTGCGCCAATAACTTAGCGTTTATAGAAGTACTCCAGCCGAATTTAACGGTGTATACCTCATATCCCGGAAAATTTGAATTTTTTATGTTATAGGCTTCATAAGTATGATAAAATCTATTTCCTGTTGGAAAAACGGTTTCTCAAGCTCAATAATTCCTGTAATAGCTTCAATTTTCATACTTGACTTTAGATCCATCAGATACTACTGGTCAATACGTTTCAAACTCATGTTTACTGATCAAAATCGGTTAAGCCGTTTAGGAGTTTTTAAGCTACAAAAGTATAATCCAATTAACGATTATTCCCGAAATGGTTTATGTAGTTGTAGTGGTTACGACGCTAAATTTGATCTGGCAACGGGCAATCCGACTTCATTTACCGGCCATCTTAATTTTTTTTTCAATCTATTTCGAATAAAAAAAAAATCTAGTGTACATTCGATGGACACTAGATCATTTGGGAGATAATGCAACAAAGGTGACCATTTATAAAGCTTGACGTGTAATAGAGGAACATTGCATTCAACTTCATACATTTAATTTATAAATAACTAGCTGACCCGGCAGACTTCGTACTGCCTCAATAGATAAAAACAAACTGTTGTATACAATAAACTTAAAATTAACAAAAGGAATTCGTAATTAATAAACAAAAATGCTCGATGTGAATGAGGTTTTATTATTATTTTTAATTAATTACACATGATGTTTGAAATAATAAAGTTTAGTTAGAAGTAACAAAATAAAGTTTGTAGTGCAACAGTTACAATCTTAAATTTGTTTATCTTATAATGAATATAACAGCTTTATTATATCTACATTCAAAACAACCATCTATTTATTATTAGGTTCGGGGAGATTCCAAGTCTATAGGTGTTGATTAAATAAAATTAAATTCAATTAAAATTAAATAAAAAGTAAATGAAGTAAATTAAAATTAAATGAAATTGAATAAACGTAAATAAAAATAAAAAAAACTGAATAAAATTAAATACAAATAAATAAAATCATATTAACTTAAATACAATTAAATAAAGTTAAAAAAGAATTAAATAAAAATAATAAATAAATTAAATAAAAGAAAATATAGTCTAATAAAAATAAATAAAATTTAATAAAATGAAATAAAATAAAATAAACAAAAATAAATAAAATACTTAAACTAAATAAAATTAAACAAAATGAATTAAAATTAAATAAAATTTTATAAAATAAACAAAAATAAATAAAATACTTAAACTAAATAAAATTAAACAAAATGAATTAAAATTAAATAAAATTTTATAATTTGCTGCTTGTTCTTTTCGTGTGCTCAGAATTTTTCTCCTGCTTACGGTTCCGTTTAGAGATATTTTTTGAAAATTTCGCAAAATTAAAAAATTCATATTTTGCCCAATTTGAGTCCCAAAGTTAAACTGTGCCACTTCTCTTCTATGAAATTTGTCGCTCGTTCTTCTTCTGTCCTCAGAATATTCCTACGGCTTGAGATATTGTATTTCGGACACCGATTGTGCTAGACAAAAAATTTTAGTACGGTTCTGCTCGGAATTCAGCAAGGAGTCTACCTACTTAATTTCATATTTTTCACGTCATTATTGTGAGAGTTACGGCGTCATGGGCAACCCCCTAATGACATACGGGTATGAAATATAGACAGCAACCTACTCCCAGTACAGTCCAATATACCTGCAAAATTTCATAAAAATCGGTTAAGTCGTTTCGGAGGAGTATGGTAACAAACACTGCGACCGGCGAATTTTTATATAGATGTAAAATATTTAAATGGCTATTAAAAAATAACGGTCTGAGATAAAAAATTGAAAATTTAGGATTGTATGTATCTTTTGCTTCTACATCTCATAAAAATAGTAAAAAACGGTTTTTCCAAAAATTAAAAAAATATATCAGGGGGGGCAACACCCCTTATGACGTACGGGTATGAAACTCCATATTATCCTATTCCCAGACCGCTAGAATATACATGTAAAATTTCATAAAAATCTGTTCAGTCGTTCTCGAGTTATAAATGGTGTAACTAACACAACCTCGACTTTCTTTTATATATATAGATGTAAAATATTTAAATGGCTATTAAAAAATAACGGTCTGAGATAAAAAATTGAAAATTTAGGATTGTATGTATCTTTTGCTTCTACATCTCATAAAAATAGTAAAAAACGGTTTTTCCAAAAATTAAAAAAATATATCAGGGGGGGCAACACCCCTTATGACGTACGGGTATGAAACTCCATATTATCCTATTCCCAGACCGCTAGAATATACATGTAAAATTTCATAAAAATCTGTTCAGTCGTTCTCGAGTTATAAATGGTGTAACTAACACAACCTCGACTTTCTTTTATATATATAGATGTAAAATATTTAAATGGCTATTAAAAAATAACGGTCTGAGATAAAAAATTGAAAATTTAGGATTGTATGTATCTTTTGCTTCTACATCTCATAAAAATAGTAAAAAACGGTTTTTCCAAAAATTAAAAAAATATATCAGGGGGGGCAACACCCCTTATGACGTACGGGTATGAAACTCCATATTATCCTATTCCCAGACCGCTAGAATATACATGTAAAATTTCATAAAAATCTGTTCAGTCGTTCTCGAGTTATAAATGGTGTAACTAACACAACCTCGACTTTCTTTTATATATATAGATGTAAAATATTTAAATGGCTATTAAAAAATAACGGTCTGAGATAAAAAATTGAAAATTTAGGATTGTATATCTTTTGCTTCTACATCTCATAAAAATAGTAAAAAACGGTTTTTCCAAAAATTAAAAAAATATATCAGGGGGGGCAACACCCCTTATGACGTACGGGTATGAAACTCCATATTATCCTATTCCCAGACCGCTAGAATATACATGTAAAATTTCATAAAAATCTGTTCAGTCGTTCTCGAGTTATAAATGGTGTAACTAACACAACCTCGACTTTCTTTTATATATATAGATGTAAAATATTTAAATGGCTATTAAAAAATAACGGTCTGAGATAAAAAATTGAAAATTTAGGATTGTATGTATCTTTTGCTTCTACATCTCATAAAAATAGTAAAAAACGGTTTTTCCAAAAATTAAAAAAATATATCAGGGGGGGCAACACCCCTTATGACGTACGGGTATGAAACTCCATATTATCCTATTCCCAGACCGCTAGAATATACATGTAAAATTTCATAAAAATCTGTTCAGTCGTTCTCGAGTTATAAATGGTGTAACTAACACAACCTCGACTTTCTTTTATATATATAGCTATTAAAAAATAACGGTCTGAGATAAAAAATTGAAAATTTAGGATTGTATGTATCTTTTGCTTCTACATCTCATAAAAATAGTAAAAAACGGTTTTTCCAAAAATTAAAAAAATATATCAGGGGGGGCAACACCCCTTATGACGTACGGGTATGAAACTCCATATTATCCTATTCCCAGACCGCTAGAATATACATGTAAAATTTCATAAAAATCTGTTCAGTCGTTCTCGAGTTATAAATGGTGTAACTAACACAACCTCGACTTTCTTTTATATATATAGATGTAAAATATTTAAATGGCTATTAAAAAATAACGGTCTGAGATAAAAAATTGAAAATTTAGGATTGTATGTATCTTTTGCTTCTACATCTCATAAAAATAGTAAAAAACGGTTTTTCCAAAAATTAAAAAAATATATCAGGGGGGGCAACACCCCTTATGACGTACGGGTATGAAACTCCATATTATCCTATTCCCAGACCGCTAGAATATACATGTAAAATTTCATAAAAATCTGTTCAGTCGTTCTCGAGTTATAAATGGTGTAACTAACACAACCTCGACTTTCTTTTATATATATAGATGTAAAATATTTAAATGGCTATTAAAAAATAACGGTCTGAGATAAAAAATTGAAAATTTAGGATTGTATGTATCTTTTGCTTCTACATCTCATAAAAATAGTAAAAAACGGTTTTTCCAAAAATTAAAAAAATATATCAGGGGGGGCAACACCCCTTATGACGTACGGGTATGAAACTCCATATTATCCTATTCCCAGACCGCTAGAATATACATGTAAAATTTCATAAAAATCTGTTCAGTCGTTCTCGAGTTATAAATGGTGTAACTAACACAACCTCGACTTTCTTTTATATATATAGATGTAAAATATTTAAATGGCTATTAAAAAATAACGGTCTGAGATAAAAAATTGAAAATTTAGGATTGTATGTATCTTTTGCTTCTACATCTCATAAAAATAGTAAAAAACGGTTTTTCCAAAAATTAAAAAAATATATCAGGGGGGGCAACACCCCTTATGACGTACGGGTATGAAACTCCATATTATCCTATTCCCAGACCGCTAGAATATACATGTAAAATTTCATAAAAATCTGTTCAGTCGTTCTCGAGTTATAAATGGTGTAACTAACACAACCTCGACTTTCTTTTATATATATAGATGTAAAATATTTAAATGGCTATTAAAAAATAACGGTCTGAGATAAAAAATTGAAAATTTAGGATTGTATGTATCTTTTGCTTCTACATCTCATAAAAATAGTAAAAAACGGTTTTTCCAAAAATTAAAAAAATATATCAGGGGGGGCAACACCCCTTATGACGTACGGGTATGAAACTCCATATTATCCTATTCCCAGACCGCTAGAATATACATGTAAAATTTCATAAAAATCTGTTCAGTCGTTCTCGAGTTATAAATGGTGTAACTAACACAACCTCGACTTTCTTTTATATATATAGATGTAAAATATTTAAATGGCTATTAAAAAATAACGGTCTGAGATAAAAAATTGAAAATTTAGGATTGTATGTATCTTTTGCTTCTACATCTCATAAAAATAGTAAAAAACGGTTTTTCCAAAAATTAAAAAAATATATCAGGGGGGGCAACACCCCTTATGACGTACGGGTATGAAACTCCATATTATCCTATTCCCAGACCGCTAGAATATACATGTAAAATTTCATAAAAATCTGTTCAGTCGTTCTCGAGTTATAAATGGTGTAACTAACACAACCTCGACTTTCTTTTATATATATAGATGTAAAATATTTAAATGGCTATTAAAAAATAACGGTCTGAGATAAAAAATTGAAAATTTAGGATTGTATGTATCTTTTGCTTCTACATCTCATAAAAATAGTAAAAAACGGTTTTTCCAAAAATTAAAAAAATATATCAGGGGGGGCAACACCCCTTATGACGTACGGGTATGAAACTCCATATTATCCTATTCCCAGACCGCTAGAATATACATGTAAAATTTCATAAAAATCTGTTCAGTCGTTCTCGAGTTATAAATGGTGTAACTAACACAACCTCGACTTTCTTTTATATATATAGATGTAAAATATTTAAATGGCTATTAAAAAATAACGGTCTGAGATAAAAAATTGAAAATTTAGGATTGTATGTATCTTTTGCTTCTACATCTCATAAAAATAGTAAAAAACGGTTTTTCCAAAAATTAAAAAAATATATCAGGGGGGGCAACACCCCTTATGACGTACGGGTATGAAACTCCATATTATCCTATTCCCAGACCGCTAGAATATACATGTAAAATTTCATAAAAATCTGTTCAGTCGTTCTCGAGTTATAAATGGTGTAACTAACACAACCTCGACTTTCTTTTATATATATAGATGTAAAATATTTAAATGGCTATTAAAAAATAACGGTCTGAGATAAAAAATTGAAAATTTAGGATTGTATGTATCTTTTGCTTCTACATCTCATAAAAATAGTAAAAAACGGTTTTTCCAAAAATTAAAAAAATATATCAGGGGGGGCAACACCCCTTATGACGTACGGGTATGAAACTCCATATTATCCTATTCCCAGACCGCTAGAATATACATGTAAAATTTCATAAAAATCTGTTCAGTCGTTCTCGAGTTATAAATGGTGTAACTCGAGTTATAAATGGCGTAACTAACACAACCTCGACTTTCTTTTATATATATAGATGTAAAATATTTAAATGGCTATTAAAAAATAACGGTCTGAGATAAAAAATTGAAAATTTAGGATTGTATGTATCTTTTGCTTCTACATCTCATAAAAATAGTAAAAAACGGTTTTTCCAAAAATTAAAAAAATATATCAGGGGGGGCAACACCCCTTATGACGTACGGGTATGAAACTCCATATTATCCTATTCCCAGACCGCTAGAATATACATGTAAAATTTCATAAAAATCTGTTCAGTCGTTCTCGAGTTATAAATGGTGTAACTAACACAACCTCGACTTTCTTTTATATATATAGATGTAAAATATTTAAATGGCTATTAAAAAATAACGGTCTGAGATAAAAAATTGAAAATTTAGGATTGTATGTATCTTTTGCTTCTACATCTCATAAAAATAGTAAAAAACGGTTTTTCCAAAAATTAAAAAAATATATCAGGGGGGGCAACACCCCTTATGACGTACGGGTATGAAACTCCATATTATCCTATTCCCAGACCGCTAGAATATACATGTAAAATTTCATAAAAATCTGTTCAGTCGTTCTCGAGTTATAAATGGTGTAACTAACACAACCTCGACTTTCTTTTATATATATAGATGTAAAATATTTAAATGGCTATTAAAAAATAACGGTCTGAGATAAAAAATTGAAAATTTAGGATTGTATGTATCTTTTGCTTCTACATCTCATAAAAATAGTAAAAAACGGTTTTTCCAAAAATTAAAAAAATATATCAGGGGGGGCAACACCCCTTATGACGTACGGGTATGAAACTCCATATTATCCTATTCCCAGACCGCTAGAATATACATGTAAAATTTCATAAAAATCTGTTCAGTCGTTCTCGAGTTATAAATGGTGTAACTAACACAACCTCGACTTTCTTTTATATATATAGATGTAAAATATTTAAATGGCTATTAAAAAATAACGGTCTGAGATAAAAAATTGAAAATTTAGGATTGTATGTATCTTTTGCTTCTACATCTCATAAAAATAGTAAAAAACGGTTTTTCCAAAAATTAAAAAAATATATCAGGGGGGGCAACACCCCTTATGACGTACGGGTATGAAACTCCATATTATCCTATTCCCAGACCGCTAGAATATACATGTAAAATTTCATAAAAATCTGTTCAGTCGTTCTCGAGTTATAAATGGTGTAACTAACACAACCTCGACTTTCTTTTATATATATAGATGTAAAATATTTAAATGGCTATTAAAAAATAACGGTCTGAGATAAAAAATTGAAAATTTAGGATTGTATGTATCTTTTGCTTCTACATCTCATAAAAATAGTAAAAAACGGTTTTTCCAAAAATTAAAAAAATATATCAGGGGGGGCAACACCCCTTATGACGTACGGGTATGAAACTCCATATTATCCTATTCCCAGACCGCTAGAATATACATGTAAAATTTCATAAAAATCTGTTCAGTCGTTCTCGAGTTATAAATGGCGTAACTAACACAACCTCGACTTTCTTTTATATATATAGATGTAAAATATTTAAATGGCTATTAAAAAATAACGGTCTGAGATAAAAAATTGAAAATTTAGGATTGTATGTATCTTTTGCTTCTACATCTCATAAAAATAGTAAAAAACGGTTTTTCCAAAAATTAAAAAAATATATCAGGGGGGGCAACACCCCTTATGACGTACGGGTATGAAACTCCATATTATCCTATTCCCAGACCGCTAGAATATACATGTAAAATTTCATAAAAATCTGTTCAGTCGTTCTCGAGTTATAAATGGTGTAACTAACACAACCTCGACTTTCTTTTATATATATAGATGTAAAATATTTAAATGGCTATTAAAAAATAACGGTCTGAGATAAAAAATTGAAAATTTAGGATTGTATGTATCTTTTGCTTCTACATCTCATAAAAATAGTAAAAAACGGTTTTTCCAAAAATTAAAAAAATATATCAGGGGGGGCAACACCCCTTATGACGTACGGGTATGAAACTCCATATTATCCTATTCCCAGACCGCTAGAATATACATGTAAAATTTCATAAAAATCTGTTCAGTCGTTCTCGAGTTATAAATGGTGTAACTAACACAACCTCGACTTTCTTTTATATATATAGATGTAAAATATTTAAATGGCTATTAAAAAATAACGGTCTGAGATAAAAAATTGAAAATTTAGGATTGTATGTATCTTTTGCTTCTACATCTCATAAAAATAGTAAAAAACGGTTTTTCCAAAAATTAAAAAAATATATCAGGGGGGGCAACACCCCTTATGACGTACGGGTATGAAACTCCATATTATCCTATTCCCAGACCGCTAGAATATACATGTAAAATTTCATAAAAATCTGTTCAGTCGTTCTCGAGTTATAAATGGTGTAACTAACACAACCTCGACTTTCTTTTATATATATAGATGTAAAATATTTAAATGGCTATTAAAAAATAACGGTCTGAGATAAAAAATTGAAAATTTAGGATTGTATGTATCTTTTGCTTCTACATCTCATAAAAATAGTAAAAAACGGTTTTTCCAAAAATTAAAAAAATATATCAGGGGGGGCAACACCCCTTATGACGTACGGGTATGAAACTCCATATTATCCTATTCCCAGACCGCTAGAATATACATGTAAAATTTCATAAAAATCTGTTCAGTCGTTCTCGAGTTATAAATGGTGTAACTAACACAACCTCGACTTTCTTTTATATATATAGATGTAAAATATTTAAATGGCTATTAAAAAATAACGGTCTGAGATAAAAAATTGAAAATTTAGGATTGTATGTATCTTTTGCTTCTACATCTCATAAAAATAGTAAAAAACGGTTTTTCCAAAAATTAAAAAAATATATCAGGGGGGGCAACACCCCTTATGACGTACGGGTATGAAACTCCATATTATCCTATTCCCAGACCGCTAGAATATACATGTAAAATTTCATAAAAATCTGTTCAGTCGTTCTCGAGTTATAAATGGTGTAACTAACACAACCTCGACTTTCTTTTATATATATAGATGTAAAATATTTAAATGGCTATTAAAAAATAACGGTCTGAGATAAAAAATTGAAAATTTAGGATTGTATGTATCTTTTGCTTCTACATCTCATAAAAATAGTAAAAAACGGTTTTTCCAAAAATTAAAAAAATATATCAGGGGGGGCAACACCCCTTATGACGTACGGGTATGAAACTCCATATTATCCTATTCCCAGACCGCTAGAATATACATGTAAAATTTCATAAAAATCTGTTCAGTCGTTCTCGAGTTATAAATGGTGTAACTAACACAACCTCGACTTTCTTTTATATATATAGATGTAAAATATTTAAATGGCTATTAAAAAATAACGGTCTGAGATAAAAAATTGAAAATTTAGGATTGTATGTATCTTTTGCTTCTACATCTCATAAAAATAGTAAAAAACGGTTTTTCCAAAAATTAAAAAAATATATCAGGGGGGGCAACACCCCTTATGACGTACGGGTATGAAACTCCATATTATCCTATTCCCAGACCGCTAGAATATACATGTAAAATTTCATAAAAATCTGTTCAGTCGTTCTCGAGTTATAAATGGTGTAACTAACACAACCTCGACTTTCTTTTATATATATAGATGTAAAATATTTAAATGGCTATTAAAAAATAACGGTCTGAGATAAAAAATTGAAAATTTAGGATTGTATGTATCTTTTGCTTCTACATCTCATAAAAATAGTAAAAAACGGTTTTTCCAAAAATTAAAAAAATATATCAGGGGGGGCAACACCCCTTATGACGTACGGGTATGAAACTCCATATTATCCTATTCCCAGACCGCTAGAATATACATGTAAAATTTCATAAAAATCTGTTCAGTCGTTCTCGAGTTATAAATGGTGTAACTAACACAACCTCGACTTTCTTTTATATATATAGATGTAAAATATTTAAATGGCTATTAAAAAATAACGGTCTGAGATAAAAAATTGAAAATTTAGGATTGTATGTATCTTTTGCTTCTACATCTCATAAAAATAGTAAAAAACGGTTTTTCCAAAAATTAAAAAAATATATCAGGGGGGGCAACACCCCTTATGACGTACGGGTATGAAACTCCATATTATCCTATTCCCAGACCGCTAGAATATACATGTAAAATTTCATAAAAATCTGTTCAGTCGTTCTCGAGTTATAAATGGTGTAACTAACACAACCTCGACTTTCTTTTATATATATAGACTTTGAAAAACTCCTGATACAAGAATAAAAAACCGCTAAACGCCGTAAAAATGAGTGGCGCATAAAATATTCCAGCTACAAAAGATCTGATATGAATATTACGTGGCGCGAAAATGGATTTTCATTTGATGCAAAACAAAATTCTAGTTTTATTTTAAAAGATTTTTCCATAATATTTGCTAAATTTGAAGTAAACGCGCCACAAAATAGTTTCAAAATTCAAACTGTATCAAAGTTACTCTTTTGTGGCGCGTTTACTTCAAATTTAGCAAATATTATGGAAAAATCTTTTAAAATAAAACTAGAATTTTGTTGTGCATCAAATGAAAATCCATTTTCGCGCCACGTAATATTCATATCAGATCTTTTGTAGCTGGAATATTTTATGCGCCACTCATTTTTACGGCGTTTAGCGGTTTTTTATTCTTGTAGCTTATGTCACACAGGTAATATGCTTAACCTAGTTAATAATACAGTCCGTACAATATAGATACCGTTGCACTTCATTATCTACATCAAAGATCTAAGTTGACATTGTTTAATTATTTGATTAATATTCAACGTACATAAAGAAAAACATCAGAAATAGAAAACAAGAATTAAGTTATAATCTTACGTTAAAGTAAATAATAAAAACAATAAATATAATACAATAAATACTTATTTGTTTGTGAAAAAGCTATTTCTTTGTGGCATTTTTGTAATCAACTATTCTAATTGGGAAATAAGCCACAATTTACTTGAAAAAATAATTTTATTAAGGTTTCTACTTCCACATCGGACGTCATTGTCAAGATACAAAATATTATTTATTATTTATTTAAATATTATTTAATTGATGGATTCGACCGTTACTTGATGGAAGTTCATTTTATCTAACAATAAAACACTGAAAACGCTTGTTTTCTATACTTCCACAAACTTTATTATATCTAAGTGACTACAGCTGTTTCGGCGGAGTGCCTTTCTCAAGTGATATAGTTTACAATGTGTTTGCCTTTTAAGTCTTCAACTGAAGAGGTTGAGGAGTGGGGAGCTGTTTGTCTCGAGTTGGTCATTCAGAATTATATCTGTATTTTTCAGTTTATTAATTTCCATAGATTCTAAAAAAGATAGCTTAAGGCCTTTATTTTGAATAATGTAGAATTTGAAACTCTTCATTGAAAGAATGATTATGATCTAGAAGGTGAAGTGCGTATGTAGAAGTGTCTGTTTTTCTATTGTTGAATGCCCTTTTGTGTTCTGCTATCCGTTTGTCAAAAGTTCTGCCAGTTTGACCGATGTACGTTTTCGGACAGTCACCACAAGTTAGTTTGTACACACCACTCTGTAGTTGCTTTCTCTTTCGGCTTTTATTGTTCTTAATATATTTGCTTAAGTTGGTGTTAGTTCTGAAAGCTGGTGTTATTCCTTTCTTTTTTATGTATCTGGCTATTATTGTTGTCTTGCCAGTATATGTGAGAGAGCAGAAGGTACTGGGTTCTTTCTGTGGTGGTGGATACACTAATTTCAGGGCTTTCTTATGGAGTTTTTGGTTTAAAATTTTGTTAACTGTTTGTTCGTTATAGCCGTTGTTTACTGCTATTTGTTTAATGATGTTTAGTTCTATTTCGAAGTTATTTTTTGTCATGGGAATTTCTGTCAGTCTATGTATCATGCTATGGTAGGCTGCTAATTTGTGTTGTGTAGGATGGGATGATGAATTGTATATAGTTGTGTCAGTATGGGTAGGTTTATGATATACGGAGAACTCATGTTTGTTGTGTAGTCTGGAAATCGTTACATCTAGAAAGTTTATGGAGTTATTCTGTTCTGTTTCTATTGTAAACTCAATATTATAATGAAGTGAATTAATATATGATAGAAATTGGTCAAGTTGTCTGTTAGTTCCTGTAAAGCATACTAGTATATCATCCACGTATCTCCACCAATATAAGAACTGTTTAAATACGGGATGTTTAGAAATTGTTGTTTCAAGTTGGTTCATAAATATATCTGATAGCAATGGGCTTAGAGGAGTACCCATAATAAGTCCTGCACTGTTGCTTGTGTATATTTTATTATTGAATTCAAAATAGTCTTGATTTATGCAAATTTCAAGAAGGTGTAAAATTTCAGATGCAATGATCGGATTTGTACTATTATGGTCTAACAGATTCTTAACTAAAACAAAAGTTTCTGTAGGAGGAACACTAGGAAAAAAAATTTTTGTCAAATGAAATTAGTCTGGAGTTTTTGGGCAATTGAAAATGTTGTATTTTATTAACTAGTTCTAGTGTATTTTTTACGGTGAATTTAGGTGAAAATTTAGTGTATTCTGTAATAATATCTGACAGTTTTTTTGAAAGTTTATATGACGGAGCTGTATAAAAAGAAACTACAGGTCTTATTGGATGGTCAGGTTTGTGTAGTTTAATAAAAGAGTATAATTTAGGAGGTTGTGGGTTCATATTATTAAGGTATTTCTGTTCTGTTGGATTTAGTATTGATTTTGAATTTTCAATGGCTAGTTTAATTTGTTTTCGGTGTTTTTCTGTGGGGTCTTTGTTTAGTTTTATACTGTTTTGGTTAGTTAAAAATTCTATTGTTTTGTTATTATAGTCTCGTTTGTCGATAGCAATAGTAGTGTTATGACTAATGTTATGACTGAATGACCAACTCGAGACAAACAGCTCCCATCTCCTCAACCTCTTCAGTTGAAGACTTAAAAAGGCAAACACATTGTAAACTATATCACTTGAGAAAGGCACTCCGCCGAAACAGCTGTAGTCACTTAGATATAATAAAGTTTGTGGAAGTATAGAAAACAAACGTTTTCAGTGTTTTATTGTTAAATATTATTTAATATTTATTTTATTATTATTATTATTATTTATCCATATTTTTACCTGTAAATAATATTTCTTCTGATTGTTAATTCTGTGCTCTGTGCGTAGAGTGAGTTAAGTCCAAAAATGGTCGAAATGAGGTAATGCACTATCTGTATGTTAGAACTTGATATCTACATGGTGTATAATTTGTAAAGTCCAATTCCATTCCTAAACTGAGATATGCATTTTACACAAATGAAAAACAGTCAATACTAACTGTGTAATGCGTGTTAAGTCCTGAACTTGGACATATCACACTTTACACTAAACATTATTGAAGAAATAGGAAGACACAGTGTGTTAAGTCCCACAGTTTTGAGACTTAACATACTGTACCTGTACACTAATAAGTTATTGCGTTGACTCTTTGTACGCTGCGCGCCGTTAAAGCTGATTTGGCTATTTTACTAATCAGTGGCATATTGATTAGGTCCTTTCAAACGAGCTTGTACTTTAATGAACAACATAACGATTTTAAGATTTTAGTTGGAGTTTTCTTCTGTGATTATTTTGTTGGTCTAGTTGAAGGAATTTAGTTAAAAGTTTAACCTTCTGTGATTATTTGTTGGTTATTTCAAGGAATTTAGTTAAAAGTTTAACCATGTCATCCAGAGCACAACGCATATTGGATATGTTAAAAAACGATGAACTTGAGTCTGAAGAAAGTCTAAGCATTGGTAAGTTTTATTTAAATTTTTAATAGTGCTGTAGATTTTGGGCCGTGCTACCAATGATCTATTAAACTTTTAATTGCAAAAACATGTATTACATACTTTCGATGGTAAGAATGAGCCGTTTCACTTTTAGACAAAGAAATATAAAGCTCCCTTTGTTATTTTTTTTTATAGATTGTTCATAATACGGTTGTTTTTCTTAACACTAACATACTGTAGTGAGCTATAGTTAATAGTTATTTATAATCATTCTCTTTTCCTTATCCCTATGCAGGGTGGGCTTTCCTAATTGCATTTCTCCAAACAATTCTATCTTGGGTCATATCAATGTTAATACCCTTTACCAACATGTCTGCGTTATCGTCTCCCCCCCAAGTCTTCTTTGGTCTTCCTCTCCTACTCCTTCCAAGAATCCCAAGAATCTGCACTTCAGCTATTCTTTGTATTGGGTGATTAACCTCTCGACATTGAACATGACCAAACCATCTTAAACTATGCTCTTTCATTTTGGCATCAATTGGTGCCACACCTAGACTTCCCCTAATGTACTCATTTCTAATTTTGTCCTTTTTTGTCACACCTCTCATCCATCTAAGATTTCTCATTTCCGCTACATGAGTTCGTTGTTCCTTTTTCTTTTTCACTGCCAACATTCAATTCTGTACCTACATCATAGCCGGTCTTATGACTGTTTTATAGAATTTTCCCTTCAGCTTCTTTGGAACTTTCTGTCACACAACACACCACTTGCTTTCTTCCACTTCATCCATCCAGCCATAATTCTACTGCATGCATAGTCATATATTTCTCTCAAATACTCCAACAAAAGTTGACAATTCAACCAAAACTGTGACATTTGACATGCAGCAATGCCTTCCCACTCCACTCGTCCATAGTTCTGTAGCCTTCTATAAACGCCAACTTTGGACTTTCAATCTAACAGTCTACGACTGCAGTGATGGCACAACTTACTGCTACCTTTGGCATGAAGGTATAGCTGGCAGAGGTGCAAATGAAGTTGGCTCATGTGTATACAAATTTATTTCTGAAGCTTTAAAGCCCGTTGTGAAAAGTTTGACCATGTACTCTACTGGTGGTCAAAATAAGAATATGCATGTAGCTGCTATGTGTATGGTAGCCCTGCAAAATTCTTCTAACTTTGAAGAGATTAATCATAAATTTTTAGTGCCTGGTCACACGCACATGGAGTGTGATACATCCCACGCCCTTATTGAAAAAAATAAAACAGCTTTTGATGGAAACATTCACCATCCTCATGATTGGGCCCAACTTATACAAAGTACTGGTAAGAAACGTCCTTTCGTAGTGAAGGAGATGAATCAAGATAGCTTCTTTGACTTTGCTAAGCTGCTAAAAACCAACCTTCAGCAGGGAAAAGATGATGTTGTTGGAAATAATTTTAGCTGGAGAGATGTACAGTGGCTGAAGTTTGTCAAAAACGAGCCTGGAATAATTTACTATAAGAATTCCTTAGACCGTAATCAACCATTTCAATGCATTAGTTTCAAAAGAAGAGGCAAAGAAAACATTAGCAAAATGTACCCTAGTTTAAGTTACCCAGGAAAAAATCCTATACCTAAGAAGAAAAAAAATGACCTCCTCGACCTGCTTCCATACATTTCACCAGTATATCACCAATTCTGTAAAGACTTAATTACCTCAAATGAAGCAGAGGATACCTACTCTGATGACATTCGTGATAAAGAAAATGAAGAGATAGTACAACCAGTTGACAAAAAAAAGAAGGTAAATGTGAAACCCACGAAAAAAATGACAGTTTCCCAAGAAAATAAACCAACGAAGCAAACTGGCAGGAAGAAGAGAAAAAATGTAAATACTAAATAATAAAAAAAATATTATTTTGTTTTCCTTTATATTAGTTTTTCTTTATTTTTGGTATTATTTTACTTACTTAGTATTATTACTTACTTGGTTTATGATGAATAAACAGAAGTTTTTATCTTGCATTTTTGTATTTTTCTATTTTTATTAAAACCTGTTAGTTTGGTCTTAAGAATCCCCATTATTATTATTAAATAAATATTATTTTTTATGCTTTTCGTAATAGTTTGTGTTTTGCGTTAAGCGTGTTAAGTTCATGATATTTGTGCAAATTGTGTTAAGTCCATGTAAGAAAAAGTTTATTATTTTTTTTTCTAATACCTATATGGTTTATTTATATTATTTATTGACTATTCTATTGAGAGAAATAACTATTTAATTGATCAAAATTATTTAGAAAACTTTTTAGGGATAGGTTATTGTAAAAACTCCAAAAGTATAACTCGAACAGACGATTGCAAACTTTAAACGCGTTTATCTCAAAACAGTGTTTTAGGACTTAACTCTCTTTACGCACAGAGCACAGAATTGGTAAGGATAGAAAAATTACCATTTATTTTAATTTTTTTTAGAATCAGCTGAGAGAAGTGTTCTACAAAAAACCAGGAAGGAAACGGAATATGTGGCGACGAAAGGCAATAGAAAAGTTTACAAAGCAAATGTGAGACATTTTTTTATAGGAATATCAGTAAATTATATTAAAAAAATGTATGAAAAGATTTTGTGCAATAAAAACGTTTATATTTATCAAGGATGCATTATTTGGCATGGCCACATATCATCAGTGATGTGACAATACCTCCTATCTGTTTTTTCATGAGATTTGTAAGAGAGACTAAACACTTGTTTGGGCCACCTCCTGTTTTCATATATTTTTTGACTTGTTTTGTAGTAAATTCAACTATCTATTTACTACAAAACAAGTCAAAACTTACGTATGAAAACAGGAGGTGGCCTTAAAAAATATTTTTCGTCTCCTGCAAAACTCATGAAAAAACTTATAGGAGGTATTGTCACATCACTGACGATATATTTCAAAGAATGTCTAAAAAATATACTGTGAATGTCCTACGAACATTCGTGGACATTCATGGAATGTTCCAACAAGACATTCAGTCTAAAAATATACTATGAATGTCCAAAGAACATTTGTAGACATTCATGGAATGTTCCAACAAGACATTCAAGGAATGTTTAAAATGCTGACACAGCACTTTCCTGGGACTTTCCAGGGACATTCGTGTGCTTTTGGGGACATTCCAGGAATGTTTTCAATATCCTGTGTGTACCTTCTAGGAACATTCCTGGAATGTTTTGTGTTAGTAGGGGTATTATGTTTTTCATCATTTGCGTTATTTTGCCGGTTATTAGCGCGCTCACCGTCATCACTGTAGATAATTATTTTTATTAAAATATCATTTTGTCCATCAAATTTTATGTTTAAATTCTATTTAATAATTTAAGGCACTTATTACATTTTGTTAACTTCCTTCAATTGTATGACATTATTCTCAGAGTATGGCAACAGCAGAAAATGCCTAGAGAATGGAATGGAAGCGTTATAATACCCATACATAAGAAGGGAAATAAAGAGCAATTCCGAAACTGCAGAGGCATATCGCTTATTAGTACAGCGTATAAGATTCTATCAATTATCTTACTAAAGAGACTCACTCCGTATTCGGAAGATATTCTAGGCGACTACCAATGCGGCTTTCGAAGTGGAAGGTCAACAATAGATCAAATATTTTACAATCCGACAAATATTAGAAAAAAAACTGGGAATTCAACCGAGATGTACACCAAATCTTCGTAGATTTCCAGCAAGCATATGACTCGATAAAAAGAAGCAGACTATGGCTAGCAATGCTAGAAATGGGAATACCAAGAAAATTAGTGCAGCTCACTCAAATGTGCGTGGCAGACTCATATGCACAGGTAAAGATAGGAAACAGAACATCGATGCCATTTAGTATAACATCAGGGCTTAGACAAGGAGACCCTTTATCACCATTGCTATTCAATTTGGCTTTAGAATACGCAATAAGTAAAATATCGTCTGAACTAACAGGGGGATTCGCAAATCGAGGATCAAAACTATTGTTGGCCTTTGCCGATGATCTAGATGCAGTCGCTCATTCTACAAGAGACGTAAGAGAGGTACTTTCACAGCTCGAGGAGGAACAGGTAACCTGGGCCTTCAAATAAATGAAGAGAAGACGAAATATATGCTGGTGACCAAAAATCCAAGACGTAACTATTAATGACCACAACTTTGAAGTAGTAAAAGAGTTTAAATATCTGGGAGCAGTAATCACAGAGGACAATCACATAGAAAAAGAGGTCTCAGCAAGAATAGCTGCGGGAAATAGAGCATTATACTCCCTATCATCATTATTAAGATCTAAGCTGCTGAAAAGACAATCTAAATTAAGACTGTACATGTCAATTATTCGCCAGTTGTTACATATGGGAGTGAAGCATGGACTCTACATCAGCGAGAAATAAATAAATTGCTGATATTTGAAAGGAAAGTCCTCAGAATGATATTTGGTCCTCAAAGAGATGAATTGGCAGGAGAGTGGAGAAGGTGCCGCAATGCTGAATTGGTGACTCTATATGGTACTGAAAACATCGTCAGACATATAAAAGCTAATCGGATAAGATGGGCAGGTCATGTAGTAAGATCAGAGGAAGACAGAGTGCTAAAGACAGTGTTCTTCGAGAGACCAGACGGTAGAAGATCAGTCGGCCGTCCCAGAAAAAGATGGAAGGATGATGTTGAAACCGATCTATCTAGGATTGGGGTACAACAATGGCAAATCGAAGCGCAAGATCGCAGAAGATGGAGGGCCATAGTGGATGCGGCGAAGACTCACCCCGAGTTGTAAAGCCAGTCAAGAAGAAGAAGAAGAAGAACTTCCTTCTGTTTACCACAATATTAAATTAAATTGTTATTTAAATTATTTAACTCAATGAGCTAATTTGAATCTCTGTAACAAGTGTATAATTTCGTAATTTCAATGAAGCTAATGTTAGCTTTACATTTATGATAAGTTTGGTAAAACGGAAATAGCGTCTTTTAATGCAGAGAAATTGTACAATCACATTACGGGAATTGCTTTTCGTCTGCTCGATTCTTCCTACCAGACGATTGGTTATAATGTTATTAGGAAATGGAATAAGCATAACCGATTTTTTAAAAGATTTAAACGTGTATCCAACAGAATTCTGACAGAATTAAGCCAGGGGAGTAACGATTTTTCTTAGACACCATTTTCTTAGAACAATATGTAATAAACAAAATATGCAAAGGATTAGACGTCAATTAAAAAAATACTAGATAGTAAAAAATACTAAATAAAAAAAGGTATATTTAAAAGTCCTTAAATAAGGGGCATATAAGGGATATAATCACATAACAGAACGTGTAGATCTTAAATTAATTTAACAATTTGCATTCTAAACAAGTTCTATTTCCGGAGAAATAGAAATAAAACCTCTAATGAGACCAAGTGACCACTGAATAAAAGAAGACACGGGGCAGGGCCGTGCGGTGCTATGATGCGGCGAGGCAGTCGCATCAGGCGGCATCACAAGGGGGGCGGCATAATCAGTAAAATAAAAAAAAATTGCCAGATTGTGTAAAAATGTTGTCAGAAACTATAGAAAAAATGAAAAGTTACAGACAATATGGCTAATGACCAAATGAAAATTTAATGAATTTGCAGAAAATTTTGTTCCGAATTTCCAGCTGAAAATGAAATTCGAGCCAGGAGAAAAAAGCGTTTATTTGACTACGAAAAATCTGTGGACGAGCTCTTAACAGATGAAGCTAAATTTGAAATAAATTTGCTCATCTATATTTTAGACATTGCTTTGATTGATCGATTTTCGCTTCAAGAAACTCATAATAATAAAATTTTAAATTTTTATAAATGATATTTTTAAATTAAGAGAAATAGATGATAAAACACTAGAAAAATATTGTATGGAACTTCATTAATAATTTCAATAGAAAAAGAAAAAAAATCTGATGATATAATGATCTAAAAGAATTGCGTGATATACTTCAAATGATACCATACTCCAGGAAACCTTTAGAGGTTTTGAACTATTTGTGCTAAAATGACCTGTTTTCTTTATACCCAAATGTATTTACTAACTAATAATTTTATTAACACTCCTTGTCTCGGTAGCTAATGGGGAAAGAAGTTTTTTAAAATTAATAGCTATTTGTATAACAAGGGAGGAAAGTGCTACTTTTCCTCCCGAGAATGAAGTTTACTGCCCGACGCGTAGCGGAGGGCAGTAATCATTCAAGTGAGGAAAAGGCACTTTACTCCCATGTTATACATATTGTTTTTCCACCTTCCTCAAATAACAAGTCATTTTTCATTTTTACTTAATTTATGTAACTAACCAACTAAATTTATTAAAACTAAAACTAGCAAGTAGGTACAATATAACTGTCAACTGTCAAATATATGTCAAATTATTAATGTAAACATTGTTAAATCAAAATAACAATTTACTGTTTTTTACCATTCTGCAAAATACAGGGTGTTTTATAAATAAACGTTAAACTGTATAGATACTTACGCAATAGAAAATTATATTGTACAGGGCGTCAATAAGTTATATTTCATGAATGAAATACCATGACGTCACTTTTACTTTTCCTCCATAGGGAGGAAAAATATTTTCCTCCCTAGGGAGGAAAAGTACAACTTTGCTCCCTACAATCAGGTCCGGAAAAATATACTTTCGGTAGAGGTAGGTGGAAAAAACTATTTACGAATCTCCAAAGACAAACAAAACTAAAAAAATTAGTACTTATTTTAATAGAGTTCTCACTAGCTGCTACACCTATCTATCCCCACTAGACTACACCTACACCAATCTGATTGACGAGTTTGTCAAAATTAAAGTCATAAGGGTAAAATATAACTTTTGTAAATGTTACTTAAGAGCATAAACGCAAAATTTGCTTGCAATGCTTTTTAAATGCATTCATTTTTTTTTCGAATCCTTAAAGAACTAATAAATATTTTTGAAAAATTTAAACGCTGATTGAAAGAATACATTATTAACGAGGGCTGAAAGTCCCTTAGAAAAAACAAAAGGTTTCTTTGGAATAAGATATTTGAAATTAAAAATTACACTCAATTTTCTTTTTTTTTACCCTGTAACATATTCAAATAGACATTATAGAGATTTTCAGGGACTTTCGGCCCTCGGTAATAATGTAATGTTTTATTCTGCATTTATATTTTTCAAAAATACTAATTACTTTTCTCAGGATACGAAAGAAATGAATGCATTTAAAAAGCATTGCAAGAAAATTTTGCGCCAACCCACCTAATGTAGTGTTAATACATATATTTCATTTAATTTAAAGTATGTTTTTTAAAATAAAAGTTTTGTTCATTTTGTGTAGGTTCTTTTAATAAAAATAAAAGTTAAATTTCAATAATATTTAGAGGCGGCATTTCGAAAACTTGCATCACATTGAAAATATGTACCGCACGGCTCTGACACGGGGAGGTCCTTTGAGGTACAAAGATTTGTACCTCACTACCTGCCTATTTAGCCTGGCAAAACTACAATGAAATTTTGGTCCCGATAATCAGTTAGGGGTAAAACTAATACAAAAGAATTTCATCATCATCATCCAGCCTCAAAAGTCCACTGCTGAACATAGGCCTCCTCCCCTCGTTTCCAACCCCATCTATCCTGCGCCGCCCTCATCCAGTTTTTATTTACCTTTCTTAAGTCGTCAGTCCATCTTGTAGGCGGTCGACCGACGCTTCTCTTGTCTTCTCTTGGCCTCCATTCCAATAACCTCTTCGTCCATCGCCCATCTGTCATTCTGGCTACGTGTCCTGCCCATCTCCACTTCAACCTGGCTATCCTCTCGATGACGTCAGTCACCTTTGTTCTTCTCCTGATTTCTTCGTTTCTGATTTTGTCTCGCAGAGTTATTCCTAACATTGACCGCTCCATTCTTCTCTGCGTGACTCTTAGTTTGGTAGCCGAGGCTTTAGTTAAGGTAAGTGTTTCTGATCCGTACGTCAAGACTGGGAGGACGCACTGATCGAATACCTTTCTCTTTAGACAAGAATTTATATAAAACGAAATCAAGAGACGTCCTATATAGTCCTGTCGCCAGGGGGGTACAACGGCCTCCTTAATTCAGATGGACTTTCCCAAGTTTTTTTATATATTTTGACCAGCAGAATACGAATTTTTTTGGTAACAGTTGATCCGGATGTCGATAACATTGTTATAGACAAAGAACTTGAGGAATTACATAACAGTGATTTCTTGCAAAACAAAACACCTTTTTGTATTTTTTCGGTCATTCTAGGCAAAAAATGCTCTGACAAGTTTTTTCGTAGGATGCATAATTTTCGAGATAACCGTGGTAGAACTTTCAAAAAATCGAAAATGTGCAATTTTTGAACTCGAATAACTTTTGATTAAAAAATAAAGTAGCAATTCTGCTTACCGCATTTGAAAGTTTAAGTCAAATTATATCGGTATTGATTATTTGCATTGCTAAAAATTTATTATTTTATTGTTAAACAAAGCTATAAAAACCTAGTGCGCGAGTGATGTTTTCAATGATTTCTCATTTAAAATCGAACGAGTAGGTAGAGTAGCTACAAGTGCAAGCGAGGCAATTTCTACGTAGCATGCGTTAAAACGCATGTATTAGACACGGGAAACACTATGTGTTTATAGCTTTGTTAAACAATAAAAAAATTAATTTTTAGCAATGCAAATAATCAAAACCGATATAATTTGACTTAAACTTTCAAATGCGGTAAGCAGAATTGCTACTTTATTTTTTAATCAAAAGTTATTCGGGTTCAAAAATTGCAATTTTTAGATTTTTTGAAAGTTCAACCGCGGTTATCTCGAAAACTGTGCATTCTACGAAAAAACTTGTAGAAATATTTTGTGCTTAAAATGACCCAAAAAATACAAAAAGATGTTTTGTTTTGCGAGAAATCGCTGTTATGTAATTCCTCAAGTTCTTTGTCTATAACAATCTTATCGACATCCGGATCAACTGTTACCCAAAAAATTCGTATTCTACGGGTCAAAATATATAAAAAAAACTTGGGTAAGTCCATCTGAATTAAGGAGGCCGTTGTACCCCCCCTGGCGACAGGACTAATATTTCAGCTCATTCCGAGAGCGTCATTTCGTTTTACAGATAATTATTTTATATTAGTTTTACTCCTAAGTCTAAGTGAGTATCGGGGCCAAGATTTCTTTGTAATTTTGACAGGCTAAATAGGTAGGTAGTGGGGTACACATTTTAGACCTCCCCATGTCTTCTTTTGTTCAGTAGTGGCTTGGTTTGCAAGTAATAGAAACCACGATGACATAACCAGAAACTTATTAGAGGTTTTATTTCTCCGGAAATAGAACTTGTTTAGAATGCGAATTGTTATACAGCAAGAGCCCGTGGCCGCTAGGTATCTCATATTTAATAAAAGCTAAAAGTTTCTCTGCGCATGTTTCCAACACAGGTAAAAACGAGCAGCGAGTACGCAGTATGGATCGTTGGTACTTGAGTTGGTAACAGGTAGCAAACGTGTGTAAAATATTATAATATTAGACTTAGGCAAATATGCAAAAATTCAAAAATTTCCAGTTTTGCATATTTTGTATAAGTGTGCATAAAGTGCATATAATTTTAAACTTTGGTTGTAACTGTACCGGGTGTCCCAATAAGAATGGCTCTCGGCCATATCTCAGGAACCGTTTATAGTAGAGCTTTGAAATAAAAATTTTTATAACAAAAGTTGCCTCAGGAAAAGCCTGGAAATTAATTTCATAATTGTGGGACCACCGCTAGAGGGCGTAATTGAATATCAAAAATTAAAAAATCTAAATTTTACAAAATTTTCCTAATGAGGGGGCACTGGAAATCCGATCGTCGTATTCTTCATAAAATTCTACGCATATTTGATTTAACAAGTTTAGGTCTACCTTTGAAAATAAGAGGTGGGGGTGAGTGGGAACCTTGTTATGAAAAACTGGCTGTGAGTCCGGTTCTGCTTAATCAAATTTTGCAAACTTGGTCTTGTTGAAGACATATCTTTTTCGTCAATGTAAAAGTTATGATTTGGAACCAACTTACTGAGTAATATGCCAGCTAGAAGGCGTTATTTAATTTTATTCAGAAATCTAGTGTTCCTTGGAAAATATTAAATACAAACATGCATTTTAAATACCATATTACAAAATTAGACAAAATTAGCAACAGAATAGTGAAAACCGCATGTTAATACCTTTTTTCTATCTCGAGATATCTTACAAAACGTGTAAATTTAAAAACATAACTGTTACTGTCACCGGTAAATGAAATTCATTAAAAGTAGTGTGCCATGGAAATAACAAAGAAACATTTTCCAGCTGTCAACGTATATTAGGTCTTTTCAAAGCTTCTCATTTGTTTCGAGCCTCGTTCATATCTCGTATATTAATATTATACACGGATTATACGGCATATGACAGAGGCTCGAAACAAATGAGAAGCGTTGAAAAGCCCTATTACAAAGAAATAAAAACAACTATTTAGTGATGACATAAACGTTCAAATTTTTGCCCATCATTTTCGTTGCAAACATTTACTCTTTGAAGAGTAGATTGAACAGCAGTCTCAATTTCTGCTCTCGATATGCTTTGAATGGCGTTTAGTATTCTCTGGATAATGTATTCTAGAGTAGTGTATGATGGGCAACAATTTGAATATTTAGGTCGTCACTAAATAGTTCTTTTTGTTCTGTTTTATATTTAATTTTAGTAGTATTGTTTCTCTTTATATTGTTGTTTTAATTAATTATATTTTTATACTTTGACATCTGGAAAATGTTATTTTGTTTTTTTCCACAGCACACTACTTTTCATTAACTTAGTTTACCGGTGATAGTAACAGTTATGTATAAAATTTACACATTTCTCGAGATATCTTGAGATATAAAAAAGGTATCGACATGCGGTTTTCGCTATTCTATTGCTAATTTAATCTAATTTTATAAAGTATGATTAAAAATGCATACTTGTATTTAATATTTTCCAAAAAAAACTAGATTTCTGAAAAAAATTAAATAACGCCTCCCAGCTTTCTTATTACTTATTAGGATGGTTCAAAATTATCAGGCTTACATTAAAGAAAAAGATCTGTCTTCAACAAGACCCAGTTTTCAAAATTTGATTTAGCAGAACCGGACTTACAGCCATTCTTTCATAACAAGGTTCCCACTCACCCCCACCTCTTATTTGCAAAGGTAGAGTTAAACTTGTTAAATCAAATATGCGCAGAATTTGATGAAGAATATAAAATAATCAGATTTCCAGTGCCCCTTCATTAGGAAAATTTTGTAAAATTTAGATTTTTTTATTTTTGATATTCAATTACGCCCTCTAGCGGTGGACCCACAATTATGAAAATAATTTCCAGGCTTTTCCTGAGGCAACTTTTGTTATAAAAATTTTTATTTCAAAGCTCTACTATAAACGGTTCCTGAGATATGGCCGAGAGCCATTCTTATTGGGACACCCGGTACATATATTGTTATATTACTGTAACAAGTAGCTTGGAAATCTCAATATGTATTTAATTTTGTTTTATAATATCTTGGTACATATTCAAATTTTGGGTACCTGAATGTAGTAACTAATAAAAGAGCGGCTTATTATATGTACACAGTTTTGTCGCGTTTTGGTTTCAAAGGTTCCAAAATCAGCCAGATTATAATATATCTCTAGGTAAAAATTTTTATTTTGACGGCCCATTTCGCTTTTGTTTTAAAATAAGCCGTGAACACGTGTCTTCGTAATTGTGAATAATTATTGTGCTTTGAAAATGCCGCAAATAGACAGTTCAGTGTCGTGGTGTCATTCATAAAGTCAAACTATAGTTTTGTTCAGAAAACTATTACTCAATTAGAATCCTCCAAATTATATTATCATTGTTAGACAGAACATTTTAAATAAAAGAATCATTGTTTCAAAACGTTAAAATTAATACATATTGGATAGAAAATTTTTCAAAAATTTAAAGCAACCATGAAAGAAAACAGTGGTTATTACCAGATTCTTTCTCAAGTGGTTCGAGTACTAGCTGGGGCATTTTTTGAAGCACTTAATTTAGAACCAACTATTATCGTAAATTTGAACAATGCCCCAATTACATCAGTTAATATCGAAAGAAGTTTTCCTATGTAATCAGATAGAAGCCATAAGTATTTGTTGGAAAATTTTGAACAGCATCTGATAATTATTTATTGTTACCATAATTCGAATTAATATCAATTATTTATTTGTTAAAATACTTAAATATTTAATTAATTAGCTTAGTTAGTAAAATATATACATGTTAATTAATACACCATGTGGAGATATTGTAAATATGTTTGTAAATAAAAAAATACTTTTTTGAAGTTATACTTCTTTACCGGCGATAGAGGGTAAATTTTTATATGGGAAAACCTAGCGACCGGGCGCATGCGCATTATAACTTTGTTCTGATTGGATGTTCAAATGACATGTCAAAAATTATTTAATATGGCGGCTGTGGCACAGCTGTAGTTAGATTATTTATGGTTGTTGCGTTTTAAAATTTGTGTGAAAAGAAACAACAAACAAAAGTTAGTTAATAGTTATACTGCCTTTTTAAATAGTTTTCATATACCTATATTTTTGGACTTTTGGACTATTTTGGACAAGGAAAACTCATTCTAATTTGGTAAGTAGTTTTTATTATAATCATATTGTAATTATACATTTGGATTAGGTTGAAATACATACATTTATTTTCTCAAGAATGCGGATTTTAGAGAGAAATCCCAAATTAGGTTCGATTTTTATTTTTAAATTATGATTTTTTGGCGTAGATTTATTTATCTAGTAGGTATGTAATGCTTTGATTTACATACGTAATTTGATTACCAACAAAAGTTCTACCAATCTTCATCTAATATATTGTTTTCTTACTGTTTTGTTATATTTTTATATTTTCTTCCACAAAATTTAAACTACATAATTCAAAACAACTTTCAAACAGTAAAACGTTCAGTTACCGTATTTTTCCACATGATAAATAATGTGGGATTGGACGAGTGAGTCTACGCTTCGATTACGAGTCAAAGCGGCACGAAATTCAAGGGTTCAATTCCCGATACAAGTTTTATTTTTTTATTTTTTTATGCATGTTATGATTGTAAGTATATTTGTTATATATTTTTTTTTCAGAAAATGCGTATTTAAAATTTTTGCCAACAATTATTATCGTTCAGAAATCATTTTTTCTTTGTGGCATTTTTCAATGTGTTTGTGTGCGTTTTATTCTTTTATTTTTTAAAATTTTTGGTATTGTCTTAAAAATCACATAATATGTAGTAGAAGTATAACTTCTTACGTGCGTACAAAGTACACACACATTCTTGTTTTTAATTACATACATATTTTCTAGACAAACGTGTACATTTTTGGGTAAAATACTGCATATTTATGCGCATATTTCATACCTTTTAATTTGCATATTTGCCTAAGTCTAAATATTACTTTCCTTAAAATAAAAAAGCTAAAATTTATTTATGTTGCTTGGACTACTATCAAAAAATAATATCTCAGTAGCCGGACAGTTTCAATGGTTTCTTTACCTTGCCGGATAGATTGAAAGTCTACTGTAAATATGAGCGCGAGGCAATATGTACTCAAGTGTATAGGAACGAGTGAGATAGTGAGTTCCGTCTACTGCGATCGTTTACTGCGCATCATCAGTCGTACTGTTTATATTTATAATAATAATAGTCTCCCGTTTTATACCGCTGACGCGGCTTTGGGATTATAGCAGGGTAGTCTGCTATATCTAGGGCCTACGGTATACAAGGAAGGTAATAGGGCTAGTTCTACGCTTCAACCGCCTATTATTACCCCTGGTTTTACCCATGGTACTCATTTTGTTCAGGCTGAGTCGACATGGGGCCTATAGACATTTTTAAAAATGTCTAGTTGTTCTTTTCGGCGCTGGTATTTCAACCCCGGCCTACCAGCACTCAACTACCGCCTGAGCTACGCCGGCCCTGTTTATATTTATTTATATTTATATATTATTTATTATTATACAGGGTGTCCCAAAAGTAGAAGGACGGTCTACAGAGGGGAATATCCCCTCGAAAAACTGAAAAATATGTTTTTAATATTTTTTAAAAGTCTATCGAATGATACTAAACACGGTCTCCCCACTCCACTCCCTGGAAGTGGAGTGGGGGTAACTTTAAAATCTTATAGGAATCCCCGTTTTTTATTGCAGATTTGGATTGCTCATGAAAAAATAAAGAATATTTATTCGCGACATTTTTTAGAATTGTTGATAGATGACGCCGTTATTGGAAAAATACGATTTATTAGCGGCATCTATCAACAAATTTAAAGAAATGTCTCGAATAAATGTTACGTACTTTTTTATGAGGTACTCAAATCTGCAATAAAAAATATGGGTTCCTATTTAAGATTTTAAAGTTACCCCCACCCCACTTTCAGGGTGTGGAAGGGGGTGTCGTGTTTGGTGTGGTGTCATTCGATAGATTTTTGAAAAATATTAAAAACGTATTTTTCAGTTTTTCCATGGAATGTTCATTTCGTGAAATATTCGACCGTCCTTTTGGAACACCCTGTAAAATAGTATATAATATATAAATAATACGACTCATGATGTGCAGTAAAAGATCGCAATAGACAGAACTCACTATCTGACCCGTTCGTATAAACTCGATTACATATTGTCTCGAACTCGTACTTACAGTTAGTAGATTTTCAATGTGTCCGGTAAGGTGAAGAAACCGTTGAAACTGTCCGGCTACTGAGATATTATCTTTTGATAGTAGTCCAAGTAACATTATAAAAAATTCAGATTTTATACTTTAAGAAAAGTAATATAATATTTTACACACCTTTGTTACCTATTACCCGCTCAAGCAACCATGATCTAAAGTCGGTACTCGCTGATCGTTTTTACCTGTGTTGGGGACATGCGCAAAGAAACTTTCAGCTTTTATTAAATATGGAATGCCTAGCGGTCACGGGCTCTTGGGCTATTAAATTAAGGATCGACAAAAAGTGAAGTTAACTTGTTTTGACAGTAAAAAAGCCGACGATATGTTGCAGGTGTAAAAAATAAACTCTCAAAAACTGGCTAGTTGTCTTTCCCTTGCTCTAAGAGGAAACAGTAGCTACAAACAGGTAGCGAAAACGCGTTCCAAGATTGCGGCTGTAATTTTGAATATTTTTTCGAGATATTTGGCTCACGTATTCGTAATATAATAAAGAATGGCAGTGCAGAGCCCAATTTAAAAAATATATTAATATGTGGAAATTACTCTGTAATTAAATCCAATATTAAAAAAACGAGCCTGTACCGCCATTAAGAAGAACAAAAAAAAATACATTTTCTTCAAATAAACTTTTTTATCCGATGCCTAGATTTTGTGTCATTTTGGAACTACTAAAATTTTTTATTTCATTAGTAGTTCCAAAATGACACAAAATTTAGGCATCGGATAATAAATTTTATTTGAAGAAAGTGTATTTTTTTGTTCTTCTTAATGGCGGTACAGGCTCGTTTTTTAAAAATTGTATTTAATTACAGAGTAATTTCCACATATTAGTATATTTTTCAAATTGGGCTCTGTACCGCCATTATTTATTATGTTACGAATAAGTGTGCCAAATATCTCGAAAAAATATTCAAAATTACAGCCGCAATCTTGGAACGCGTTTTTGCTACCTGTTGATCGCTACTTTTTCCTCTTAATACTGTCATGCAGTTCTTATTTTCAGTTCACAATGATTGCCACGGTGACCTTCACTGTTCAAAATAATAATGGATAAAAATATATACGTATGTAGTCACCGCGTCTGCTAATAAATTCTTCTCGCGCCGTTGCCATAAGCGCTAGACCATTAGACAATTTGCACGAGCTGCCATTTGTTCACTGAACCGAAATTTATTGCATACAAATAAACATTTTATTATTCGAGCAATATCGACAATCGAAGCACAATCGTGATTCGTAGAATTAACTGTAATGAATAATAAATAACTTACGGTCCGTGTGCGCTACATTACCGTACAGTCGATGGCTCAAACATGGCTAATATTTATTAATTTATGTTGGAGGAGAGATAGAGCGCGACTAAATTTTATTTATTACTTGCTATGGTAATATCCATGAAATATAAACGTCAAATTTTGAACATTCGCAAACTTTATTGGTTAATAATGAATTAATTGCTAAAAATGAATGTGTTGTAATGTTATATTCATGTAATTTATTTTTATAATTGTATCTATATATTTCTAAACGATTTCTTTAAAAGTAAACTGTTCATGATGCGACAAAGGTGACGGGTTTAAACATGAAGCGATTTTACTATACTATGTATTTTAAAAACTGAATTCGGTTGTATTTAACTAAAAATTTTTTTTTATTTAGAAATAACCGCATTAACCACGAAGGTCATCAGCGGGGTAACGAGAATACAATTAATAAGTTTACAAAAGTATGAAATTGTGTACAATTAAATCTTACTTGCTAGGTTACATTTATTAAGGAATTGAAAAAGAGGTTTACAGTCGGTTTGCAGGTTAAGAATGTCTTTCATATTGTTTGAATAACCAGATATAGATTGTTTGTAAGCGGCAAATTCATCACATTCTGTTAGCACATGTTTTACTGATACTGGTATATTACACCTTCTGCATTTTGGTGCTTCGGTACGGGTAATGAGATGCTCATGAGTAAGTTTACAGTGTCCTAACCGAAGACGAGATAAGATGACTTGGTTCGATCTGTTGGTTGTATGTGGATTCCATGGACCAGTATCTTCTTTAACGTCTCTTAACTTACTCGTGGATGTTTTCCATTTTTCACTCCATAAATTGAGAGTCATTGATTTTAGTAATTGTTTTGTATCTGCGGCTGGAATTGATTGTTCTGCCAATGTTGGTAATTGCGCAGCTGTGTAAGCCCAACGATCAGCGTTTTCATTTCCCTCGATTCCAGAATGAGAGGGAACCCATAGAAAAACTATTTTTGAGTCTGTTTGATGCAGACTGTGTAATATTTCTTTGATTAATATGACTATAGGATTTTTCGTGAAAGTTTGTTGTATGAGTCTCAGTGAATTGAGTGAGTCAGATATTATTAAGGAGTGTTTGGTTTGTGCATTGGAAATGTGCTTCAACGCTTGTAATATGGCATAAAGTTCACCATTTAAGATACTGTAGGAGCTGGGAAGCTTAACTAAATATTTGGTTTCATTGTTTATGTACACTGCTGCTCCTACACCTTGGGAAGACAGACGAATCAGTGAATAAGTGGGTATAATTTTTATATATTGCGACTATTTTGTGGATTGGTATCGTATTTATTATATTTCGTCAATTGGGTGTTTACATGTGGGGTTCTGATAATCCATGGAGGAATGCTGTGTTCATTCATTAACCACGTTCTGGGGAAATTTTGGAGATTTAACGTTGATATATACCGGTGAATTCTAACATAAAAGGCTGGTGGAGAGGTGCTATGTTGAAAGGTTGATTTGAAACGATTACAGAACGTGTTTTTGTGCGCAGGAATTGATGGTATTGATGCTATTCTGGAGGCATAGGATAAACTAAGAATTTGTCGTCTGAAAGATAGAGCTGGTTCTCCCAGTTCGCAGTATAGGCTTTCTACAGGCGTTGTCCTGTAAGCCCCTAGAATTATTCTTATTGCGGTGTTGTGTATAGTATCTAAGCATTTTAATATTGAAGGGCGAGCAGATGTGTATGCAATACATCCATAATCAATTTTCGATCGAATAAGGCTTCTGTATATTTTTAGCAGCATTAGACCATCAGATCCCCAAGATTTGTTTGCTAAGCATCTTAATAAATTTAAGCCCTTTTGACAAGAAAGAGTTAGTGTTTTAATATGATTTTTCCACGACAGACGTTCGTCGAATATCATGCCCAGAAAATTTATGTGTGGAGTATAGCTTAGTTTCTGGTTGTATAGGAATATTGATGGTCGATGCTGCTCTGGTATGTTTCTTTTTGAGAATAATATGCAATTTGTTTTGTTTGGGAAGAAATTGTACCCAGACATTATAGACCAACGTTCGAAGGATGTTATGCATTGCTGAAGGCTTTGAGCCATGGTGCTAGGACATCTTCCCTTGATAAACACGATCATGTCATCTGCGTAAAGTCTGGCTACAACTGGTTTCTTTAAATCTTTTAAGACATCATTCATAGCAATTAAAAATAAAGTTGGGCTGAGAATTGATCCTTGTGGTGTGCCGTTTAATTGTTTCTTGGTTGATGATATTGTTCCAGAAATTCGGACTTGGAATTCTCTTTGAGATACAAAATTGCGTATGAAATTTATTATATTGCCTTTCAATCCCCAGTGATGTAGTTTATTTAGGATGATTTTATGGCATGTAGAATCAAAGGCTTTATTGATGTCAAAATAAATTGCTAGACATTTATCTTTAGTAGCAAATGCTTCGTGAATATGACTTTCTAGGTCAATAATGTTATCAAGTGTGCTTCTAGATGGTCGAAATCCGGATTGTTCGGGAATTAATAATTTGTGAGGTTCCAAAAACCATATTAGTCTCTTGTTGATTATTTTTTCTAGCAATTTACTCATGGAGCAGGTTAGGGAGATTGGCCTGTAAGATTCAGACAAGAGTGAAGATTTGTTAGATTTAAGTATGGGGATGATTGTTGCTTTCTTCCAGATTAAGGGGAAGTCACTATTATTCCACATGTGATTAAAGAGATTAAGCAGGATTTGTTTCGCCGTTTCTGGGAGATTTTTTAGAAAAACTGGAGGGATGTCATCGGGACCAGAAGAACTGTCTTTTAGTGATGAGAGAGATTCCTCCATTTCTTCTTGGCTTGTTTAGAGAATTAAAGTTTTCCAGCTCTTTGAATTCCGTAGGGAGGGCAATGTTATCATTAGTTATATTTCTGTTTATGGAAAGCTTATGATAATAGTCTGCGAATGCTTCACCTATTTCTTTTGTTTGGTTTATTCGTTTGCCGTCATAATCTAATGCTTTAATGACATGGTAAGTTTTGTTTCCATAAATACCTTGTATCTTCCTCCATGCCGATGATATTGTAGTGTTTCTGTTTATGCTTCCTACGAACTTCTTCCATGACTCTTTTTTACTTTTGTTGGTAATATATCTTGCTTTTGCCCTATGTTTTTTGTATTCAATGATACTTGTTGCGGTTTTCTCCCTCCTACATCTATTTAGAGCAGATTTGCTGTTTTGTATTGCTTCGGCACATTCGTCATTCCACCAAGGCACAGGTTTAAATTTCTTGATATGTTTTGTTTTTCCTATTGAAAATTCAGCGGCTTTTATGATTATTTCGTTAAGTTGAGTTACTGCTGTATTTGTGTCCTTCCACTCATTAATTTTGTATATGTTATTCTCAATGGTTTTTGAGAAAGAGCTCCAGTCGGCTTTCTTTATTTTCCATTTCTGATGGATACTATCTCCGTTTGATATTTTGTCTTTTATAATTGAATTCGTTAATTTTATAGGAAAGTGGTCACTGCCTAGTAAGTCATCCATAACTCTCCATTCAAGGTAAGGACTAATAGTTGGGCTACATAATGAAAGATCGATGCAAGAAGAATTGCCAGTAGCTATATTGAATCTAGTATTGCTGCCATCATTCAGTACACTTATGTTCATGGTGTTGAATATGTTTGATAGAATTCGTCCCCTTCTGTCTGTTTTTTGAGAACCCCAGGAGTAATTGTGGGCATTAAAATCTCCTAGAAGAATGAAAGGAGTTGGAAGTTGATTAACTAGAGACTCCAGTTCATCCTCAATTAAATAATGGTCAGAAGGAATGTATATGTTGCAGATGGTGTAATTTAGTTGTGCTTTAATTTTTACGGCTATCGCTTCTAGGTTTGTATTTATTCTAATTTGTGTTGCTTGTAGATTCTTTGAGACGTAAATGGCTACGCCGCCACTCGCAACTTGTACATTTCGGTTTTTAACGAATTCATTGTATCCCCTCATTTTGTGGACATTTTCGTCTCGGAAGTGAGTTTCTTGTAGACACAATATGTCCAGAGAATGGAGGGCTATGATATGCTGTAGCATATTTAAACGGATATAGTACCCATTTAAGTTCCACTGGAGTAATGACTCGAACGTATTTATTGGGTATCTTGAGATGTATTTGAGATAGCAGATTGGGTATCACTTAAATCTTGGGATTGCTTTAGTAATTTCTTTTTTAGCCTTGTGACACGAGTTTTTAGTTTCTTAGTGTTTGCGTGAGGATGAAGTTCTTCTAACATATCTATTAGTTTTGGAATATCTTCTGTGAAGTCTTCCGCAATGCTAAGAACATCCCTCGATTCGTATGTATTTTCTAGGAGCTGTTTAAGCTGATGGCTGTTGATTATGAAGTGAGGAGAATGAGAGTCGATATAGTTTATAATAGATTCAGTAAGTTCTATTTCTTGATCTGATGTATTAGATTTGGGTTTTTTGTTTTTCTGAACGACTGTTTGGGGAAGAGAGAAGGTAGAAGTATTGGGTGGCATTTGTTCTTCTGGAGTGGCTGGGGTCATATCTTCAGCTGTTCGTTTTGTTGCGGATGAAGTTGTTGACTTAGTAGTTTTGTCCGAGGTTGGGATATTTTCAGATTGAGCAGTGTGATCTGGATTTGTTACCAGATTGGATGTGATCAAAGCAGTATTGGTGACTTTTGCACAATTTTCTACTACTGAGGAACTTTCGGGTAGAATATTATTTATTGAGTGGGAATTTAAGTCATTAGGAGATGTTTCATCCGGTTGAGATATTGACGAGATTGGAACATTATTTGTGGGTTGTGATGATTGTTCGGAATGTGGGTTAATATTGTCCGAAGGGAATTGGGATGCAACATGACCCGATAATTTGCAGGTGAAGCAGCGTTGACTGTCTAGGGCTAAAAAGATATGATATGATAGATTACCATGTGTTATTTCTAAGAATTCGGGTATGGTAATATCTGGGGAAGGAGCGATATACACCTGTCTTCTGAAGCTGAGTATGTGTTGTTATTCTGGATTTGATGCACCTATTCTAAGAAAGTTTATTGGAGAAACTAATTTTATTCCAATATTTTCCAGTAAGGTTACAAGAGTTTCGTGTGGGATCGTTGGGCTTACATTCGATAAAACTAGTCTGTCTGCTGGTGAAATTAGACGTCTTGCTTTGATGATTTCATTATTGGCAACAATTTGACCATGATTAGTTAAAAACTCATCAGCCAGTGATTTATTGGTTAGATAAACACATATTCTGTTGTGTGAAATTCTGCTACAGAAAATGATGTTTATTGGTTTTACCAGAGGTCCCAATTGGAGAAGATAATCTTGAAGTTTTGCTCCCTGAATGGAGCCGAAGATAAGTGCCCTGGTCTTTGTTAGGATACTTGTAGATATTTTTTGAGACCGTGCTTGCATAAGATGTGTTGGAGGTATTCATATTATTTAAATTATTATCTGGGTGAGTGTTAGTGGATGAAGATTGATTTGTAAATGTTGGTTGTGACATTTTATTTAAAATATTCAAATTTGCTAAGTTATTTGTTAAATATAATTATTGTCCAAAACATTTTTCCCAGGCCGACCCTGCCTTTTGTTGTTAAAAATTCTTTATTTCGCTTGGCGAGTTTTTACTAGCTAATTACTTTTAAGTCGTGTGGATCTGATATCTAACCTCAATCAGCCTAACAAAAATCGTCTGGATGCAGTTAATATTAAAAATTTACTCACAGTTGCTGTTCTTGGTATTTTATGTCACTGCACTAGTAAAACTTAACTATTAAAAGGCTTTTATTTAGCGGTAATTTGTTTAAATCGACCGTAAATTATAAAACGTGTGTTTACAAACAGGTCTCACAAACAAGTCCCTTAACTAAAAATTGATGTTTGTGAAGTTATATTTGTTTAGGCGCGATTGGGAGTGAATTTGTGAAATGTGCCTGAATTCATCAAAATTGTTGGTGCTATGCGCAGATAAGTTATACTTTTGCTCTAATTGGGTATTACAATGACATGTCAAAAATTATCCAATATTACGGGAGTGGTTAAAAAATAAGTTGTCATTTTTATTATTATGGTTATTGTTGTTAAGTTGTGTTTTAAAAGTTTTGAGAACAGAGACAAAATAGAGTTTCTAGTTGTACTGACTTTTTAAATAGTTTTCATATACAATATGTCCCTGTAAGTTGGAACTATGTGGAAAACTTTTTAATATTAATTCTACAAAAAAAAGTTATTCTGCATGAAAAGCTTTGCGTGGTCTAAAACCTAAGATTCAACCATCATATATCAAATGTTATGAATATGATACGAGGTATGGCAAAAAATATGAATTTCACTCAAGAGTAAAGTAGCTTTGTTTTTCAAAATATTGAAAATTGTTATTATGAAAATTTGTTTGGAATTAAGAATTGTATGTTAAATATGAAATTTCATTCTTCTAATTGAAAAAAAAATTTGAAAATATTTCTTTATTTATGGATAACCAACATTATTTTCAGTTATTACAATTATGATCACTGATGTATTATTAATTTTATCAAAAACAGTTATTCTTTATAAAATGTTCTGTATGGACTAACACCTAAAATACAATAATCTTATATAAAATTTTATCAATTTTATACGAGGTATGTCAAAAAATATGGATTCGCTCAAGAATACTTAAATAAAATACCGTTATTTTTCACAATATCAAAAATTTTGATGAAAACTAACGTCAGAACGTGTGTGTATCCATCTGTAAATTGGTGCCGAAATTTGTAATTATTACTGTAAATACTAGTTATCAAAATTAGTTTTCGCTCAAATAGTGACTAATAACAATTGTGTTACTTGTTAATCATCAAGAACAAGCTGTAGCTTCGGCCAGTAAGAGATGTTTTACTTAATAATCTTCCAAGTTAAACAGATTCAGTGTCAAACTGTCAATAGTTTTTCACTGTTGCTATCCCGTCCCAACGGACGCCAACGGTTAGGCAACCAGTATTGCAGTGATGTATCCAAGGTTATCACTTATTTCCAGACATCCAAAGCGTTAATATAAACAAATTCAAGTTACTTTTGACTTCATAAGTAACAATTTAAATCAATGTTCCCCCACTGTTAGCAACACCATGTCTGGATCAAATTCTTCCAGAAATCTTACTAGTTCATATGCAACTGCTACTATGACTAAACAACGTCCGAAGTATCCCAAGAAGACCGAAGCAATTTTATAAGTAGTTTTACGTCTCTATAGTGTCCAATGATTGTATATCCAATTTTTTTTTCTTTATAATTTTTACCTAATGTTATTTAAGATTTAGAAATTAACTGTTATAATATTTAGTTTTAAGTCCTTATTGTAATTAATTATTGTATAACCAATATTGTTTGTGTCAATGGCCATTGCTGCCGAGACACATACATTTAATTAAAAAAAAATTTGATTATATAAAATTGTTTAGAACTAAAAACCATGTTCCAATATGTAATTACATCCTTCTTATTGAAATATTCTGAACTAGAAAGGTACTTTATTCTTGATCGAAGATGGTTGCATTTAAGGTTTTAGACACTGCAGAACTTTTGACAAAGAATAACTTTTTTTCGTAAAATTAATATTAAAAGAGTTATCATAATTAAAATAACTGAAAATAACTTTGGTTATCCATAATTAAAAAAAAAATTAAATATTTTTTTTTCAATTAGAAGGACGAAATTGCATATTAGAATTTAGTTTTTAATTCCAAACAACTTTTCATAACAACAATTTTCAATAGTGTGAAAAATAAAGCTACTTTACTCTTAAGTGAAATTCATATTTTTTGACCTACCTCGTATAATATTTATAAAATTTGATATCTGATGATTGAATCTTAGGTTTTAGACCATGCAGAGCTTTTTATAAAGAATACGTTTTTTTTTCGTAAAATTAATAATAAAAAAGTTTTCCATATGGTTCCAACTTACAGGGACATACTTTATTATATTTGGACTTATTAATATAAAAAGAAGAATAAGTGTGTACTTTTTACGCACGTTAGGAGTTCTATTAAAATTGTGTAGAAAATCTGACGTTTTTCATCCTATACCAGAGGCTTAGATCTGTAGTTAATAATTTTAAATTTTTTAATGTGTTGTATTTCAATAATTACTGTTCTATGAGGCATGTATGGACTATAATATGAAACTCCGATGAGGGCATGTGCTATGCTGAATGTACTTAGCTGACTTTAATAAATAATTTTACACACTATAATTTTTTTTTGGTAACATACACCTGTTTGCCAGTTTGGCCTACATTTAGAAGTGTGTACAAATCATACGGTCTTTTCAATTTATTTATTTGTTATTATTTATATTTTAAACAAATTAAGTATGTTAATACCGTTAATACAGTTAATACAGTTATACATCTATTATCTGATTTCAACGAAATCAATATAATTGAAACAGCTTATTTGTATTTTATTTAAATATTAAACTAATTTTATTACTTACTACTTTCCAAAAAAATTTATTAAATCAATACCAAAAATTAAAAAAATTAAATAATAAAAACACACAAACACATTGAAAAATGCAACAAAGAAATGATTTCTGAACAATAATTATTGGCAAAAATTTTAACTAAATACGTATCTGTTGCTTTTAAAAATTATTTAAAAAGTCACTACAATTATAAACTTGTTTTTGTCTCTGTATTAACCACAATAAAAACTAATATAATAAATAAAAACTGTACTCACCACAACATAAACCTACAAAATGTTTGTTTACCAATAACCTCCATATTGAACAATTATTGACAGGTCATTTTAACACCCAATTAGAGCATGTATAACGTTTCAGCTGCGCCCAGGACCAAGACTTTTGATGATCTCGCGCACATATACAGCGTGTCTACTTGAGTTGGAAACATATGGGAAACTTTTTTATTATTAATTTTACGAAAAAAAGTTATTCCTTATAAAAAGTTCTGCATGCCCCAAAACCTAAGATTCAATTATCAGATATCAAATTTTCTCAATATTATACGAGGTATGTCAAAAAATATGAATTTCGGCTAAGGGTAAAGTACCTTTATTTCTCTCAATATCGAAAATTCTTATTATGAAAAGTTGTTTGGAAATAAAAACCAAGCTCAAATATGTAATTACATGCTTCTAATTGGAAAAAAATATTTTCCAAATTTTTCTCAAATTTATTGATATTGTCCTTTTCATGATCATTTTTCAGTGCGTCACAAATGATAGGAAAAAGGGTAAGTCCGTGATAATACACATTTATGACATTTATTCTAACATGACATTTTAGTTAAATCTGACAGTTGTCACATTTTATTTTCAATTTAGAATAAAAACAAATCAAATGTGTTTCTTGCATTTATAAAATGGTATTTTCTTTGATTTGTATAGTCTTATAAATTATACAGATTATATTTGTAATATTATTATCTAATTAAAAAAAATTATTTTTTTAAATTATGGCGCCATCTATCGACAACTAGAATAACCACAGAACTAGAAGTAATCACCGACGTGCCTTTTTTTCTGTCATATACAATTGAATACGTTAGAAAGAAATCGAAAAACTGTGACGCACTGAAAGATGATCATGAGAAAAAGAATACTAACTTCGTTTTTATTCATTACACATACGATAACTCTTTTATTATTACTTTTACGAAAAAAAGGTATTCTTTATAAAAATCTCTGTATGTCCTAAGACCGAAGATTCTACCAACAGATATGACATTTTATTAATTTTATACGAGTTATGTCAAAAAATATGAATTTCACTCAAGAGTAAAGTACCTTTATTTTTCACAATATTGAAAACGGTTATTAAAAAAGTTGTTCAGAATTAAAAACTATGTGTCAATATGCAATTACATCCTTCTAATTGAAATACTGTGAAATATAAAGGTGCTATAATATTGAGCGAATTTCATATTTTTTGACACACCTCGTATAAAATTAATAAAAGTTGATATATCATGGTTGTGTCTTAGATTTTAGACCATGCAAAGTTTTTTATGAAGAATAATTTTTTTTCGTAAAATCAATAATAAACGAGTTATGATATTTGTAATAATTAAAAACGATGTTGGGCATCCATAAATTTGAGAAAAATATTTTTTTTTCAATAAGAAGCATGTAATTGCATATTTCATCTTAGTTTTTAATTCCAAACAACTTTTTATCATAAGAATTTTCGATATTGAGAGAAATAAAGGTACTTTACCCTTAGCCGAAATTCATATTTTTTGACATACCTCGTATAATATTGAGAAAATTTGATATCTGATAATTGAATCTTAGGTTTTGGGGCATGCAGAACTTTTTATAAAGAATAACTTTTTTTCGTAAAATTAATAATAAAAAAGTTTCCAATATGTTTCCAACTCAAGTAGACACGCTGTATATTTCCTCCCAAACGCGCCTAAAGAAGTATAACTTCAAAATTCAAAATAAAATAAATAAACTTGTCTTTACAAAATGTAACAAAATGGAAAAGGGAACTTGCACATTTTTTTATTAAATAATGTTCAATTTTGTATAAAAATAAGATTTCCAAAATTTCACGCTTCAAAAACTCATAATAACTTAGAAATACAAATTTAAAGTCTTCTGTATTTTAAAATAGTTTAAACGACCCGTGACGTCACATAGTTCCGTAACTATATTCCAGTAACTATATGGTTCCGTTTATGGTTATATTTAGGTATATTCCTTTTCCTCCTCTTTAGTTTATTGGCCTCCACCTACTTGGGTATTTGGCCAGCTCGTCGTCGCGGAATATAGGAAAAATATTGATATTCTAATGACATTTATCGTATGAGATTGAAGTTTGATATAGTTATTGAAGGAAAGGAAAGAAGGTCTACTATGGAAAATAAAACCATTTTGTAAAAGTAGAAGTTTTCTATGAATAGTGCAAACGATCAAAACTACTTGTAACGTCACATAACTGTATTTTCTACTGATGTTTATAATGTGTAATTTAAAATTTTATGCAATTTTGGTTACGTTGTTGGTGCAGAATGGAAACATATTAACCGCATGACGTCACGACGCGTTTTGGTCTGGCTGGTATAATTTGAATTTTTAATCGTCTTTAGGGGCCAAACGAAAGACAAACAAAACTTTTTATCTTTGATACATGTTTTAAATTATGTTCTGTTGTGATTTATAACATTTTTTCAAATTTAAAATTTTATGCAAGTTCACTAATGATAGAAATAAATTTCTTGAATAGAATTGAGCTAAAATTATTGGGTTTGGCATTTATTTTTCAATACATGCGAAATTTTTGACAAGAAATTTGACATTTAATAAATTTGTATGACACTGCTATTTTACAGTATTACAATTTAACAATTAATAAGTGCGTTCGCGGGTACAGTTGACAAATTGTCGCCGACAATTTCTAACCTCACTTAATATAAATAATACCGTTAATAGATAAATATACAAGGTATATTTACTTTTAATTCATATTAATAACTAATTATTAAATTATACTAGGTAAATATACCTTGTATATTTATCTATTAACGATATTATTTATATCATTTTAAAGTGCGCATGCGTTTTGCTGCTAATTTGTCGCCGACTAGTCGTCGACAGGCACCCGCGAACGCACTTATTGTGTAAACTATTCAGTGACCGTGACTGTACCTTTCATCCAATCATATGTTGTATGCATTTGAGTTTGACAGATTCGTTTAAGTAAAACTAAATTTTAAATTATAAATAAAATAAAACGATCAGTTTATAGTGATAATTCTACATGGTTACTTTATTCAGAAAAACATTTAAGGCTTTATGTAACTTTCTTTAACTTGAATTACATACAAGATGTTTATTATTTTAAAAATTTCATTTTTACCTAATTCTTTTGAAAGTTTGTTATTCTTACTATATACCTAATTCTTACTATATACCTAATATATCATGTAATACCTAATATATCATATAAATTCAGGTTATGTATTGCACATAAATTAATTTTTTTAAAGTGGCGTAATATATTGCACGACGATTTATTCCAGGACGTACTTTATATGCTATTAAATAATTGGTGAATTTAAATACATACATAAACCAAGTTTTCGTTATGAAAATAAACGCATTATGTATTAACTGCTTTCTATATTTTTCCTCCGGATTTTCTCTTTTTTGTGTATATCTTCGTTTTACTTCTTATATTTAGCATCATAGTTTACTACAATTGTGTTAAATTATTTCTGATTTTTTTCTAGTTTCGAAATAAGTAGCTCATTTTTATTTTTTTTTATTGGTACAACAATAGTGGTTAAGCAATACGGCTGTCCCAAGTAGAAACACTGTAAGCGCCAATTCGAAAAATTTTCACCAGAGTAGAAAACGTAAAGGACTCAACTTTTCAAATTTCTATTTTGTTTGAAATAAAAGTGAACACACATTAATTTAGCAAAAAATACTCCTGTTTTTCAGTAAATATTTTTATGTCTAAATTTTATTTCCTGACTAGGTTTTAAACACATACAGTGTTTTTTTGGTAAACCTGAAAATATAGTATAAAATTTCCGACTTTTTGAAGACATTAAGTACCACAAATGATACTTTATTCAAGTTCCTTTAACAAATCTGGGTCATGTAATTGCAGTCATCCAGGGTTATGGAAAAGCTTGTCCACTAGTGTCTCTGAGACTGACCAAGTACGCCAAAACAATCATCCGTTTTCATGCATCAAAGAAAAAAGTGTCTCTACTATTTTTATATAGGTACATATTTATAAAAATTATATTAAATTCTCTATATAAACAAATTATATTATGCAGTTTTTAATAAAAAAATTTTCGTTTATTGTTATAACTTTGTATATATAATATTTATATTAAGGTTTAGTTTTACAGCTTGTAGTTTTTTTTTATTAATTTGGGCTATTATAAATAGACCGGGAGATATACAGAAGTTCAGCCACGATTTTATAAGTCCTGCCTTTTGCAATACTGGAAGGGTAGACGAGGTACTTACAATCTGTGGAAACATCTACAAATTTCCTGTGACATTTTTCTGTAAAAATTAGATTTTCCCTAAAAATAAAAATAGGGTTTTGCGATGAATTTCTAAGTCCTGCCATATCCGGAGATAGACAGGATACTATCGATTTTATGAAGAAAATTTTTTGGGCAGGAGGGTTGCAAACGGGGTAACGGAGTATATATGTATACAAACATGTAAGGAAAATAATGAAATTTTCATGATTTTCTAGGTCCTGCCAACTAAATAAACTAAACATATTTATTTCAAAATGATCAAAAAAAATATTGGCATGACGTCTCCTAATGTTTAAGTATACTTATCCCTTGGAAAATTCTGCGGAAAATTTTCACCATGATTCCGTGATTTTCTTAGTCCTGCCTTTAAAAAGTTATAATACTCAAATACAATCAATACCTTTTTGGTACTCGGCAGGAAGGTTAAACGGTTCTTGTAAGACGGCAGGAGTCCTAGATTTGTAAGAAAATTCGTAAAAAAGTCAACGATTTTCTGAGTCATGCCATTTTGCACATGTTTCAAGAATCTTAATATAAGTCTATTTACAAAGAAGCAAGATGGTTTTATGGTTATTTTGTATACAGGGTGGGGCATTAGTGTGACAAAGTCCAATTACTCGTTTGTCGTAACATATACGAAAAAAGTTATTTAGGTAAAACATGGACCACAGATAGGACTATGATTTAACAGTATTTTCTAATATAGAGGGCTACCCGTTTTCACAGGGTGACACAAATTTTTGTTTTTTTAAATGGAATACCCTGTAAATTTTAAATTTTTGGATTCTACTCGATGTTCTCTTTAATAAAATATAGTGTTTTGAAATATTATACGAGGTAGTTTAAAATATAATTACGATTTTTTGTTAATTTTGTAAGAACATTCACACCCTATACATATTGTTAGTGATTTGATATCCAAACTTCTATTAATTTATAATTTTAAACGATTTTGAATATAGTCTACTATTGTCAGTTATTAATAGTATACCAAAATGTTTAATTTTAGTATACGGGGTTGGTTGAAACTCGGAATGAGTATTTTCTGAGTTTTCTTAAATGGGACACCCTGTATTTTAGTATTATAATAATATGATATTTTATGGTACCTTTTTATTTGTTAGGCATTTTCTATACCATATTTTTATATTAATTTCGGCAGTAAATTGATACAGACAGATTACTCAGGTGGTTTTTGGGGTTTCTGAACAAGAATGTCACATTAGAACAGATATTTCCCTAGTGCTCGGGGTGACTAATATACACGCCATATTCTTAAATTTCGAGGCTTTCAGACACTAAAGTGATGCAAGTGGATTACTCGAGGAGTTTTGTGGTTGCTGAACATGAATACGCCATCAGAATCGACCTTCAAAAACTCTCTAAATTCGAGATCAGTCACCCTAGGCACCAGGTGCTCCGAGGGTCGGTTGTAATGTCATATTCGTGTTCGGCCATCCCAAAAACCCTCGAGTAATCTGTTTTCTTTAATTTATTGCCGATATCCCACGAAACTCCAGATGACGTGCCTTAGCAGCAACCTGGGCACTAGGTGATTCGGAGGTCGGTTCTGCTTGCGTATTCGTAACTCCATAAACCTCCCAAATAACAAAATTTTGCCCTTAATACACTGACAGGTTTATGCACTTTTGGATGCATGTTATGCACTAAAATGCAATTTCCACTCATTTTTATATTGTAACCTTTTCCTGATGTTATCCTGAACACAATGCAAAAAGTTGCAAGTAGATAGATGCTGTATTTAAAAATTGATTTATTCTGGTGTTGTTAGTGTTAGTACATTTTGCTATCAAATATAGGAAATAATATCAGGACAATATCTACAATCTTACAATATCAGGAAAACCAGTTGTGTGCGGCAACTTAGCGCCTGTTACATGCGTGTGTATTTTGTGTTCGAACAAGTAAGAAGGCGGGATAAAATTGCTATGCAACAAAAATATATTGATAACAACAAATAGATAGGCTAATAACAAATAATAATAACTAATAACTAATAACTTATGATAACATTTTTTGTGTATTAGTAACACATGTTCTTATTAACACTTAATACAAGTATATTGTTACCAACTGTACCTCGGAACCATACAACACTATGTCCATTTTTTTCAATTATGACATTTTTACACACAATTAATCAATTTTTATCATTGTATTTAGAGGAATAGAGCACTAGGTCCTAAACCAACTGCTAACGGAGATAGTCACCTTTAAAGGAACAGCAAGTCCATTTGTCCCTATGTTAAAAAACAATTTCAAACTGCTGTCCTGTAAAATAAAAATGGACATAGTGTTGTATGGTTCCCAGGTACAGTAAATATTATTATCAATCCTTGTACCCGTATTTTTAAGCTTCGAACGATGATGATAATGACGAACCTGAGGGTCATGATAATTATGTCTATGAAAATGATGACGGTAATGATTCCAGTACAGATTCCTACGAAGATGATGAACAGGAGTGTGATTTTACTGAAGCAGATAGTAGGTATAATCAGGATGCAGAAGAGCAATGTGACAAAAATGACTAATTTATATATTTTTTATATTTATTTTAAATTTTGTGTTGAATTCATAAATTAATTAATTTTGTGTTACTTAATTAAAACAATAAAACATATTTCTTAATCACATGTCTTCTTTGAATTAATATCTAATATTTTTAATTAATTATACTTAATTATTTAATTTTAAATTCGATATAACCACTAACAACATACAGGGTGTCCAGAAACTCTCCTAACAAATGACGACCGGAGATTACTCAGATAATTTTAAGATAATTTAACACAATTCACCTAATCTGAAAATGCTTCCTAAGGCAGATTAAAGTAACATAAAACGTGAATCATGAGACGTGAAACATGAAACTTGAAATAAGAAACAAATAAATTGTGAAAAAACATGTGATTTCATGTGATATACTAATCGAAGAAACAAAAATAAAATTTGTATAGTCGACAATGGAAAGTTATGACGAGGTCGTTGCTGTCATGGCAACCCTTTAATACTGTCTAAGGGAGGCCGCAGATCAAAGAAACGTGAAATAAAAAACATAAAACGTGAAACATGAAACAAAATGAATTGTGAATAACGAAACCGTTTCATATTATATACTAATCAAAGAAACAACAAAGAAAAGCCAACAATGGAAAGTAATGATGACGAGGTTGTTACTCTTGTGGCAACTTTTTATTACTGTCCAACATCATAACCATAGTACGTATTTGGTTACAAACGAATTAAGTAATCATCTTCCCAAATTTAAATCATTTTATACACTAAGTATTCAAACATTTACATTGTTTTATTGTGGGTCCTGGTTTAAAAAAAACTGATATTTTCTTGTCATTGCCTATTCGAGTACCTCTCCAGGTTATAATTGTACAACTCTTCGTTCTACTTCACAGCAGAAACCAATGCAATATTAAATTCTTGGTCGGAATTCATATTACGCACGTAATTAACTGTCCAAAACAATGAAACTGAAAACAGATTTCACCAAGATAAAAATGTTTTATGTACATGAATCACACTCGCCTCTTGTGTGTGCGGACTTCTATTGGTTTATCTGTGTTTTATTTTCATGAAAGGGGTTTACGTTTCATGTTTTATGTTTCATGTTTCTTTGGTGTGGGGCCTCTTGAAGATAAAAATGTTTCACGCACATGAATCACAATCGTTTCATTGGTGGGCTGACTTCTACTATTTATTTAGCAGGGTTTTATTTTCATGAAACGTGTTTTACGTTTCATGTTTCATCTTTTACGTTTTATCTTTCTTTGGTGTGCGGCTTCCCTAAGCACTCCAACTAAACATGAAAAGTAAAACATTAAACATGAAACGTAAAACACGTTTCATGAAAATAAAACAAGGCTAAACAAATCTTAAAGTCCGCCTACCAATGAAACGAGTGTGATTCATGCTCATAAAACATTTTTATTTTCGGAGAGTCGCATAAATGGGCCGACGTCTATTTGTTTAGCAGTGTTTTATTTCCATGAAACGTGATTTACGTTTCATGTTTCTTTGATGTGCGGCCTGCCTAAAGGAGCTAAAGCTCTTTACAGATGGCGCGTTGTAATTAGTTTTTTATATCTCCAGAACGCTTCCAATTCGAAACACAAAAACTGCTCCGCCTTTTTTTCTTCCAGAGATAAATCGATTCCATCAATTGCGAATCTCTAATACCGATCATAGGAATCTTTTTTGTCTTTCCCTTTTAGGTATTTTTGACACTAGATTATTAAACTGTGAGGTATTCTAGTACTAAAAGGTACTCCTGCTTTAAGTCAGTAGGATGCACGGTTATCTAGAAAAATCCATTTTAAAATTAAAAAAAAAATTTAAAAAAAGCGGTGTATTTGCCGACTTAAAGCAAGAGTAACTTCTAGTACTAGAATACCTCATAATTTAATACTCTACTCTCAAAAATGTCTAAAAATTTAAAGACCAATAAGTTATGAGATGAAATATCTGTTTATCTACCCAAGACGGATGCCTAGGACCAGTACTAGAAATTCACAATTGATAAAATCGATTCATCTCTGGAAGAGAAATAAACGTTAGGGTGGGCTGAAAAAAATAAATGTTTTTTTTTTCAAGTGCTATACCGCGAAAAACTTGCATATATACTTCATAAATAAAATGCAACTGAGAAAAAAATTATTTTTTCAATATCACGGTAGCGCAATGCAATTAAAATAGTTCGTTTTTTGAAAAAAACTTGGATTTTTAAAATTTTTTCTCCGGTGTAAAAACTTTAAATAATCAATCGCTATAGTGAAAAAACTGTATAATTTGACTTAGAAAACAGAAATACACAATGAACCAGTTTAAAAAACAATGTTTACGGTAGCGCAAACAGCTTTAAATAACGGATAATTACGCTAAAAGGCGCAGTTTACAACACTGCCGTCCTGCGACAGTTTACTCACAATGCCTTTTAATAAAAAGATTTCTTTTAATTTATTTGTTGTTTAAAGTGTGGGGACTGCAAATTAATAATTCAAATTCCTTTTAACATAGTTTATTAGCATCAACTTAAATCATAGCATTACAAATCTTTCATGAAAATTGTTATTGAAAATTCAAAAAGGAATTTTGATTAGTAGAATATATTTCATCACTAAGTCCATAATCATTCTTGTTTAGGAAGTTTGAAGGCTGATTTGCTTTCAAAGCATGGCATAGCTGCTCTTGACTGTAGTGTAGTTCGGATGAGCCCATCTCTTGCTTCAAAACCAACTACTTTTTGTGAAGCGCTGGTTACAAGTTTGATGCATCGTTCAACCGCTTGCGTATGACAAGGAAATTTGTCGAATCTCCATTCAGCTGCGGTGTCCCCAGTGAAGATTTTTGCACGAATTTCTTCGTCGCTGATTCTTCTTAGTAATGGTGGTGGTGACAATGTGGTGGCAGTCCAGTCAATCAGTTCACTGTACTCTGTGGCTTGAAAATTTAATTTGGGTGGATGGAAAGCTCTAATTGACTTTCTTTTGGGTGCTGATGTCCTGGCCTTTATGATTCGTCTCAATCCCAATTCTCTTATGTGAGTTCTTTTATCTACTATCATACTCAACATCAAGTTTTCTGGGTGGGCAAAGTAAGCGTTCCTTTCAATAACGGGGTCTATTACTTGAAGCAGATTTTCAGGCAGGAATCTTGAGGATTTTACAGTTTGAAATATGTGTTCTGGTCCATCAGTTAAGTACTTGCTTTTTTTGATATTGAACCAAACAGGCATGTATGACTTCAGAATAAAATGAACTACGATTTTATGTTCGTCTGATGGATATTCAACACTCACATACAATCTTAGAATCCTGTTAGCCATTGTTAGCCATCTTGCGTGAGAGAGTGGGCCAGGTTCACGGTGAGATAAATCTATGGGACAGATTCCTGATTGTACAGCAGAACTTATGTCCAGTAAATACTGTTGGTCCTTGCTCAATATGCTTCGGTCAATATCTGGAATTTCACACTCCACACTAGCAAATTTCACCAAGGGGAGTTTTTCGCAGTTTTTGAGCTCTGTTCCGATAGGTCCTTTAAATGTTGTAGGCCCTGTAGTGTCTCCATCCAAAAACTGGAACAGGTGTCGGAGTGGTAATTCGTTGAAGTGCAAGAGACAAACTGCCCACTGCATTGGCCTTTTCAATTTTTCTTCAATTGTTCGAATTACGCCCCCTTTCCACCCTGTATTTGTAACGGTGCCGTCACATCCAATGACGTCTAAATCATCAAGGGAAAGTCCAGTTTTTTTCAAATAAGTAATTATACTGTCGGCAATGTTTTGAGCAGATCCAGAACAAGGTGTAACATGACCAACATATACAGATCCAGGTTCTTGAATGATAGAATAATGTTCTTCCTTAATCACTCTCCGAAAATGCTTTGAATTTACCTTCTCAATCACAATGGTGTCATCTTTCCTTCCATCAAAATACAATCCTTGAAATGTGTTGAGCTCAGCCTTATTCTGCACCTGCAGTTCTGTGCGGATAACCTTTTTCCCCCTTCGGATTTTATTTTTATCAATAACATTAGAATGTTCAGTTTCAGTTATAATACCAAAATCTTGCAAAAGGCTAGAAGCAATAGCAGCTGTTGCTCTATCAGAAACTCCAAAACGATCACTTGTTAGCGCAGTATTAGTCAATTTAATTCGCATCTGCCATGGTGACTTTACAACAGGTTCAAACTCTTCTTCATCGCTACTATCCTCATTTCTATTTATTTCAGTTGAGTCAAAGTCTTCTATTTGTGTAGGTTCCATAGTTTTTGAGCACGATGGCTGTGACAATGAGTCAACGTTCGACTGACATCTGCTGTACTCAGACTCAGTGTTTTTTCTTTTTTGTCTTTGAATAATTTTTTTTGACTCCTTCACATCTACGTTACCAATTTTGCCTAAACTATGTTTTCTTTGAAGGTACAAAAACTTAAGTTCAATGACTGGTACTTTTTTTGACTTCTCACATGTACAAACAATCGATACCGGACACTCACACAAGTCAACGGCCTTTCGGCAATTGCAATCTAATGTTATTGTGCATTTGCATGCGGAGATATCAAACAGTCGCAAGGACTTTTGCTTGAAATCTTCAACTTTTTTTTTGAACGAGTCTTTTTCCTTATCTCGTTTGTAGCACTTCATAAGACCTCTGTAACTGTTATTGTAGGCATTGATCATTTGAACAATTCTGTAAAGGGAGACTGTTGGTATTGAGGCTTTATCAAATAATTGCTTAACTTTCGGTGCAACAATATTAGAAATTTGTGAAAAACTGTTGTTGTTCAACAATTTGTTGTTGGTTTCCACAGCTAAATTGTAATGTTCAAGAAAGAAGCACTTTAAAACGTTTTCATAGGAAGGCAGTTTACTTACAGGTAGTTCCTTTGGGTAACCGAATATTGGACAATCAAACTCACTACGCGTAATTTTCTTGGACAAAGCCATGACACTCAACACACACTCAACGTAACAGTAAAAGTAACACAACAAAAGCTTTGACACTGACAAACACTGCCGAGTCACTGACGCGAGCTCACAAAATGGCGAAGCAAGCGTACACAACACAAGGAATTGTGGGTTGGGTACGAGTGGTGGGGGAAACGGTACAGTCACATACAAAACGAATCATTCCGCGCGGGACGGCAGTGTTGTAAACTGCGCCTTTTAGCGTAATTATCCGTTATTTAAAGCTGTTTGCGCTACCGTAAACATTGTTTTTTAAACTGGTTCATTGTGTATTTCTGTTTTCTAAGTCAAATTATACAGTTTTTTCACTATAGCGATTGATTATTTAAAGTTTTTACACCGGAGAAAAAATTTTAAAAATCCAAGTTTTTTTCAAAAAACGAACTATTTTAATTGCATTGCGCTACCTACCGTGATATTGAAAAAATAATTTTTTTCTCAGTTGCATTTTATTTATGAAGTATATATGCAAGTTTTTCGCGGTATAGCACTTGAAAAAAAAAACATTTATTTTTTTCAGCCCACCCTAATAAACGTAGCAGTTTTCGTTTTCCTAAATAGAATTTTTCTAAATTCTTTTAAACTCAAAAAACCAAAAAACGAAAAATTTTTCAAATCGATTCCTCTAGGACACTGCGTATTCTTCTGAGTTAAAGCAAAAGTACCTTTTAGTAAAAAACTATCCCAGAATTTAATAATCCAGTGTCAGAAATGCTTAAAAGTTAGACAGAAAAGTTATTCGATAAAATATCCGTTTCCGTACCCAAAACGGACCCCTATGACCGGTACTAAAAATTGACAATTGATAATTGACATTTGACAATTGAACTCTGGAAGATAAATAAGTGTACCAGTTTTCGTTTTTCCAAATAAAAGCGTTCTGCAGCTATTTTAAAGAAAGTAATTACAAGACTTCGATATGCTTTTTCTAGACGAAGCATATCGAAGTAGAGGTCGTCCGCCAATCAGATGGTCTGATGACATCAAACGGATAGACAGAAACTTGATGCAGACAGCACAGGACAGAAATGCATGGAGAAGACTGAGGGAGACCTATATCCAGCATTGGATAGATCCGGGTTGAATTATGACGATGATGAATTACAAGACGCCATCTTTAAAGAGCTCTAGCTTTCCACGGAAGCATTTTTGAACTAGGTGAATTGAGTTAAATTTTCTTAAAATTATCTGAGGAATCTCCGGTTTTCGTTTGTGATGAGAGCTTCTGGACACCCTGTATAATATAATAGTAGTGGGCAAATGAGAGTTCTGGCCGCACAACCCCCACCCCTTTTTGTACCCCCCACTCCTACCCTGTATACCCCCCACCCCCAATTATACAAAGGTGGGGGGTATACAGAGTAGGAGTGGGGGGTACAAAAAGGGGTGGGGGTTGTGCGGCCAGAACTCTCATTCCGCCATTTTGTACCCCCACCACAATATACCCCCCACCACTTTATACCCCCCACCACTTTATACCCCCACCACTTTATACCTCCCACCATTTTGTATACCCCCTACCACTTTATACCTCACCACTTTATACCTCCCACCATTTTGTATACCCCCTACCACTGACCACGTCAGCAGTTAAGAACTCAACGACCGGTCAAGAAGTCAACGACTGTTGAGGAATAAAGGGTTGGTAAGATAAAAAAGTCTCCCGGTAAAGGTAACAAGAATTAGTAACAACTTTATTTTTATTTAATACATTTATACCATCTACACCCAACAAGGTAGTTTCATTTATATAGCTTCATTATTAAGAATATGTGGTGGGAGTTCACGTCATTAAAATAAAACAATTATTAGTACAAAAAATGTTTTTATTAATTACTATCGCTGGTATAATAAAATCTAATTATAATATTATTACGTTTATGATTTACTTGAACCATCTTCAGGATCATTAATGTCTGCGTCAATATCCTCATTACTACAAGTATCACCTTCGTTATGTTCTTCTTTCCCGTATAAAACAGATGGGAGAAATTTTTTTATTCGAATTAAATAACCATCCAATTCTACAACTTTTAGTAACGATACAAATCCATATAAGCAGATTTGGTTTTTAAGATACAAGTCACAAATTTCAACACCTGTTTCATATTTTCTGGCTAATTCTGTACAAAATTCTGAAGAATAAGGTGATGGACGTACTGCACCATAAATGGCTTCATGAGAAGCATCAAATTCCAAATTGGAAAAAAGTTGGTGTAAACTTTCAACTCCACTCTTTAAATCCATAACTTCGATTTCGGTAACGTAACACATCCACATTGTAAATACTAGTTACTAGCAGTGAAGCTGAAGAACGACTGTATAACATATCTCTACAACGTGTTATAAACTAAAACCCCACCAACATATGGTTAGCACCCCACTACGATATTATAATAAATCAATTTCAAAACTATTTACACGAAATTCAGACCCATCATTATTTTCTTGTTCTGGGAGAAGTAGTCTAGCTTATCCCCACTCACAGATACCTCCTACCCACAAATACCTCCCACCCCACTCACAGATACCTCCTACCCACAGATACCTCCCCTTTGAGACACCTTCTACTTATTAACTAGACGTAGAGAATCAAAGGTTAGCTAACCCGTGTATCGAGTGAGTAAACATGTCTCAATATAACTTTAGTGGTAACACACCCGTTCACAAATATGGTGTGGAGAATAAAAAAGATGTAATAATAGCAGAAAGAAGCTTTCAGTTAAATAGATCAAAATGTAAATTTGTATCTATTGGGTTAAAGTATGGTGCGGAGTGTATACCAGTGATAACTCTATGTGGTAATCAAGGGCAAAGGGTAGTATTCACGGAAGAAGATTGGAAAGATTTATTATACTACCAAGGAGTAATTACAAATTATCTGTACACAGTGGGGGATAGTGTGTCTATAGACAGAAAAAACTATAGTGTAGAATTTGAAAAGGTGCAGGAAGCTAAAGTAATAAAAATATCTCAAACTAACTCCTACATATATTTGGGGTATGAAAGCATTTGCAAATTATGGGAAGTGTTACCGCTTATACAACACCATATTAACCATTTAAAACAAGGAAATTTCACTGAATATTTGAAGAGCCTATATCCACGATTACGAAACAGCACAGGTAATTTTTATGAAAACGTGTTAAGAAGTGTTGACGCAAGCACCCACATATGCTTTGAAGATTTAAGTAATATCTTGGAATTAGTGTATGTGTATCCAGAAGTACTAAAAGATGTCTACACAAACTGGGAAAAGAGTAACTTTTAATGAACATCTCAACAAAACACATGTTCTACGAGTTTGGAAATACACCTATCATCAAGCACGACAAAGGTACTGGGAAATGTTTGTAATAGATACAATAAGGTTTAAAAAAAGGAATTGAAAAAACTTTAAAAGTAATATCCCCGATTTTTTAAGTTTAAATCTTAGAATGTATGTATACAATAACAGATTTAAATAAATATTAAAACATAAAAGTCTTTTATTTATAAAATTTATTAAATATAAAATGTTTAACATGTCTAATAATCACATTTAAAAGTAGAAAATATCACAAATAACTAAATACCAGGATAATCAAATGTTTGATAAATATTCTCCCTCAAATTGAGTATTACCTGAACAGCTATACATTTAACGCTATTCTGTTTAAATTTAGCATAGATTTTTTTACACATTTCGTGAGGTAACGCTGTCGAGATATATTTATTTTTATGCTTATTTGTTGTTAAGCAATAATAAATATGATGATTTTCACCCTTTTAATACAAAAAAATTTCGTTTGTTTGACTTCCGAGTGATACCAAGAACTCTAAAATCATTAAAAATAAAAACTCGACAACGTTACCTCGAGAAACTCATAAGCTAATTAGATCTTTTTGAATTGTTTGGTTGGCATAATCCAGTTGTGAGTTCTGACGTCTACCACAAAATCCATGTTTTTGAGATGTCTGTAAAAATTTACCACCGTTGGTTTATTTTTCCTTGAAATTTTTTTGAATATTCTTTAAATTATACTCAATATGCTTATTTAATTTAAAAATAAAACAATTGCACCATAGTTTCAAAAAAATCACAAATATATGCTTGAAAAGTTTATTTCAAACCATACCTCCTCCTTAAATACAGTCGAACCCACTTATTAGAATGCTGGTTAAAGGGATAGAAATGTGAGGACCCAAAACGTTTCTACTAGTCACCAATGATCGGTTATTAGAATACCCCGGTTATAAGAATACTTTTGCTTGGCATGAAGGTTATTTCGACAAGAGGGTTCGACTGTATCAGATTAAAACCTACGAAACCTGTTTTTGCTTAGACCGTCGAACCATTTAAAACTACGACACAATCATTTTACTTAAAAGAGAAAGATGTATAAAAATATTTCAATTATTTATTACCAAAATAAAAAATAATACACATTACCGGTTTTAAACTGGAAATATTTATCCTCGTTATTTTCAAGTAGTAACAGATTAGTATTCCCGACATTAAGACCTCATTAGAGTGGATGGAATGTGGAGGTAGGATGAAAAAACAGTTTTTACCGCTTTAACACCGTACGGAGGATTTTTAAAAAATTAATGATAGCTTCGCACACGAAAAAAACAGTTTTTACCGTTTTTCTCGCTATGTGTGTTTTTTATATAAAAATAATGATAGTTTTGCACTCTAGCAAGCTTGGTGAACGTATGACGCAAAATAAACAACGACGAAAGAAGTGTGACGTATAAATATAAACCGGTTTTCGAATACCGGTTTTGAACTGGAAATACCAGTTTTAAACTGGTAATACCGGTTTTGAACTGGAAATATTTATCCTCGTTATTTTCAAGTAATAACAGATTAGTATTCCTGACTATGAGGTAGGATAAAACAGTTTTTACCGCTTTATCGCGATATGTGTGATTTTTTCTAAAAATAATGATAGCTTCACATTCTAGACATCAAAACCTTTCATTAGAGTGGTTGGAAGGTGGTGGTAGGATGAAAAAACAGGTTTTACCGCTTTATCGCGTTATGCGTGATTTTTTCTAAAAAATAATGATAGCTTTACACTCTAGACGTCAAGACCTTTCATTAGAGTGGTTGGAATGTGTAAGTAGGATAAAAAACAGTTTTTACCGCGTTATCCCGGTATGCGTGAGTTTTTCTAAAAAATAATGATAGCTTTGTACTCCAACCGATAAGATCTTTCATTAGAGTGGTTGGGAGGTTGTGGTGGTAGGATGAAAAAACAGTTTTTACCGCTTTATCACGCTATGCGTGATTTTTTCTAAAAGATAATGAGAGCTTTGTACTCTAGCCGTCAAGACCTTTCATTAGAGTGGTTATAAGGTGGTGGTAGGACTAAAAAAAAAAATTAAAAAAAAAAATAGAAAAAAAACAAAATACCTCTATACCAGTGTCAGGTATTTACCTTGACCGGTTATCCACCTTTCTTTGTTTGAGAACTGGTTATTGTGTGGTGGGAGGTGGTACCTACGATACAAATCAAAATACCGATTATTTTTACCGATATTATATAATCTATCTATATACAGTAAGCATGTAAAGGTTGGAATAAATTCATTTTTTCATGAATGGATCGATTTTTGAAAAAATCCTGAAACAGGTCAATTTGTATTTTTAAATTAGATTTTTTGATATATATGTATATCTTTCTAGTGACAAGACATCGAGAGGTATAGCGATCACATTATATTTTTCTTTTTTGACTCTCTATTTCTTTCTGATCTCACCCACAATCTTTGTGTTGTGGTTTTATGCACCTTTTTTTATCCCAGTTTTTCCCTATTGTGAGGTATTTCAATTATTTATTACCGAAATAAAAGATAATACACATTATTAAAATATAGTACTACGTTGTGAAAACTTTGTTGGCTACACGTTTTCCATAAAGTTCGATATTTTGTTGCTAACATTTTTGCAAAGAAACAGTTGCTATACTTTAAATAATCTTCAATAATTGTTATATCGTAAGGTTTCCATTTATATATTTCAATGTTGCAGTAGAAACACTGAACTATAGCACTAACCCCTGTATAGTAAAACGCAGCTTTGCTTAATAACGCAGGTTCAACCACACCCTTCCAATATTTAAAAGAAAGTAAACAGTATTCAAATAGCCTTTTAGTACTAGATATACTATCATAGTTATCATCGTCAAGACCCATTTGACTAATAAGTTAGGTCAGAAAATAATTTATATAAATATGTAAACTTATAGTAGTATCAATAACACTATTTGTGCTATAAAAAAGAAACTGTTAATAATGTTAACAAAAAATAAAAAACCGAAGGTATAAAACTATACAACCTTGACCAGTTCAGTTTTGTTACTTGTGTTCGTAAAAATTTACAAAAAATAAAAAACCGAGACCTGTTCGTAGCATCAAAGGAATAAAACCAATAAATTCTTTTTTTTGTCGTCTACTTATCCGTTGCGTGATAGGAGGTGGTACAGCTATCACATTATATTGTTACCGAGATTATAATTTATCTATACAGTGAGCACGTAAAGGTTATAATAAATTCATTTTTTCATGAATGGGGTGATTTTAGAAAAAATCCTGAAACAGGACAATTTGTATTTTTAAATTACGATTTTTGATATGTTTTGATTATGTGGCATAATACAGTATATCTTACTAGTGACAAGAGATCGAGAGGTATAGCGATCATATTATATTTTTCTTTTTTTGGTTTGGTTCTCTATTTTTTTCTGCTCTCTACAACATTATTTGTGTTGTGGTTTTATTCACCCTTTTTTTATTCCAGTTTTTTCCTATTATGAGGTATTTGTTACAACATATTGCATGTTTAAAAATCCTATTACTTTGTTTCACTTTCTATACTTCTTCTACTCACCCCTCCCCATCTCCCCCCCCGTATATCCCTAAATAATCTATGTAACCAGTCTAAAACCACTCGAATGAAGGGTCTTGACACCAAGATTCAAAAACTATCATTATTTTTTAGAAAAAAATCACGTATAAAGCAATAAAGCGGTAAAAACTGTTTTTATCCTACCCCTACACCCCAAAAACTCTAATGAAAGATCTTGATGTCTAGAGTATAAAGCTATCAATATTTTTTAGAAAAAATCACGCATAAAGGCGGCAAAACCCGCTATCCTAACCCACATTCCAACCACTCGAATGAAGGGTCTGGACGCCTAGATTAAAAAACTATCATTATTTTTTAGAAAAATCACGCATAAAGCAATAAAGCGGCAAAAACTGTTTTTTATCCTACCCAAACATTCCAAAAACTCTAGTGAAAGATCTTGATATCTAGAGTATAAAGCTATCAATATTTTTAGAAAAAATCGCGCATAAAGGCGGCAAAACCCGCTATCCTAACCCACATTCCAACCACTCGAATGAAGGGTCTTGACGTCTAGATTAAAAAATTATCATTTTTTTAGAAAAATCACGCATAAAGCAATAAAGCGACAAAAACTGTTTTTATTCTACACCACATTCCAAAAACTCTAGTGAAAGATCTTGACGTCTAGAGTATAAAGCTATCATTATTTTTTAGAAAAAATCACGCATAAAGGTGGTAACAACTGTTTTTATCCTACCCCACATTCCAACCACTCGAATAAAGGTTCTAGACACCTAGATTAAAAAACTATTATTGTTTTTTAGAAAAAATCACACATGAAAAGAAGAATCATACATGGTCTTGCTGAACATGAGTGCCATACCGAAAATATTGTTTTTTAACATCAAAAAATGGCCAAATTTTATTTATATTCAGAAACGTCAACATGTTGCTTATGCGAGGGTGTTAAATGTAATAGAACGTTTTTCGAGCACCACTTTCCACGGTTAGAATTACCTAGGGTAGTACCCCCTAACTAAACGGTAGATAGTTTATGTCTTGTTACTACACAATGATGTTGAAATAACCTTTGTCTTTTAAAAGTACCGAATTAAATTTTAAAACAATGTTTGCGTACAATATAAAATATTATTATTATTTGAATGATAAATTTAACTTAGATGATTACTGAAAACTCGAGCTGAACACCTGTTTCTTGCGAGAGTCGGCTATTATTAACTTATTCTGAAGTACTTACCTGCAGGTCATCGACGTAAATTAAAATTCTTTATTGATACTGGTTTTTATCTCCGTGTACGAAAGTCGTTTTGTTGTCATATCGTGAATACACTCGGTAATTGGATATAATTAATTCGTTGCCAAATTAAAGAATTAATTTCAATTATATTAATTTCTATTTGTAATTTTGTGAGTATATTTTAAGATCAATAATAGTCTAAGATACGGTTGATCGGGGTTAAGCTGTTTAATGGATAAAAATTATTGGATATGTAATTTAGTATGTTAACAATTACAAAAACAAGTGGTATCAGATCAATTTTTTCTGGCTATAATTATTAACTAATAATTAAAAAATTTCCTTTTTCATAAATTAAAAAAATTTCGACCCCGACATAATTTCAAATGTTTTGGATAATTATAAAACAAAAAGGTGATTTGTAATTTTTCTCTAGAATAATGTACTCTTATATTTTATATGAGCTTTCCCTTATCGGTTTCATCAAACCAATAAATTCCTGCCCGGATATCTAGATTTTTTTGTTGTCTACTTACTTATTGCGTGGTGAGAGGTGGTGCCTACGATAAAAATCAAAAATAGTCGCATACACCAAAAGGTATGGCGATGACAATAAATTTTTTTTGGTTCTCTATTTTTTCTGCTTTTTCCAATATTCTTTGTTTTGTGGTTTTATTCACCCTTTTTATCCCAGTTTTCTGTGATGCAACACAGAAAGTGTTGTATCACACAATATCAGTGTTGTACCTCACAATATCCCATTGTAAGGTATTTGTTGCAACATATTACGTTGTTTAGAAATCATGCTATTCTGTTTAACTTTCTATACTTCTCCTATTTCCCCGTATATCCTCAAAAAATCTATATAACCACTCTAAATTTTCTATATAACCAATTATATTAATTTCTATTCGCAATTTTCTGAGTACCTATATTTTAAGATTAATAATATTCTATGATGTGGTCGATCGGGGCCGAGCTGTTTAATGGATAAAAATGATTGGATATGTAATTTAGTATGTTCACAATTACAAAAACAAGTGGTACCAGATCAATTTTGTTCTGACTATAATTATTAACTAATAATTAAAAAATTACTTTTTTTATAAATTAAAAAATTCGACCCGGGCACACATAATTTCAAATTTTTTGGATAATTATAAAACAAAAAGGTATTTTATAATTTTTCTCTTAAGTTGACCGTTTTTGAGTTATAAACAATTTAAAACTGAAAAGGGAACGAAAGATGATGATTTTTATGACTCAAAAACAATTTTTGAAATTACGAAGTGCCTAAATTCAAGCTCAAACCTTATTCTCTCAGTTATTGAGTGTTTTGGACTTGTTTCATTTTAAAACATTGTGTTTTAGTTGTTAATGCCCTGCTGTCCATAAGAAACCTTCCTCATCAACAATTAAAAAAATATATTTTAGGATTTTAGGATGAAACATGACAAAAGTCTTATCGGTACATGATAGAATGTTTGAACTTTAACTTAGGAACTTGTGTTAAATTGAGTTTTTTGTGTCATAAAAATCATCATCTTTCGTTCTCTTTTTAGTTACTCGAGCGCGTCAGAAAATCACATATGAAAAACCTTGAACTCTGTAAATGTACCTCTACCATATATATTATGGACTCTTAATACAAGGGGTTCGTTAAGGGGTCCGAAAAAAATCTATCCTTAGAAAAACACGAAATCGTCAGATTAAGATACGGTAAGTTAAGTACAAAACAGTGTATATTTAAAAAAGTTGACGATTTGAGGGACGTAAGGAAATGAGGTAGTCACAAAGTTTCACAAAAAAGCGAATATTTCGCGAAATGAACGTGAGATCGGAAAACTGAAAAACACATGTTCAATATTTTTCAAATATCTATCGAAAGATACCAAAGACAACCCCACGGAGAGGGGTGGGGTTAACTTTAAAATTTTAAATAGGAACCTCGCGATATTTCGCGAAATGAAAATCACATCAAAAAACTGAAAAATACGTGAATAGTTTTTAAAAACCTATAGAATAACATCAAATACGACCGCCTACGGAGGTGGGGTGGGGAGTTACTTTAAAATCTTAAATAGGAGCTCCCATTTTTTATTACAAATTCGGGTTCCTTACGTAAAAATAAGTATCTTTTATTCTAGACATTTTTTCGACTTGGAATGGAAAAATTCCCACTTTATGGAAAATTTTACTTAATTTTTTTGGTTTTAGACCCTAATCTTCTTAACTCAACAGAAGCCATAATGCTATAGTAACTGCAAATTTATTATAGTTTCCTCTCCTACTATAAATTACATACCCAATAATTTTTATCCATTAAACTGCTCAGTCCCGATCGACCTTATATCGGATTCTCTACTAAAATAAATTAGAATTTTATTCTTTGCGTTCAAATGGATTCAGAAAATAAATATATTTGTATAGAACTTTTTTACGATATCTAAAAATTATTTTAAAACTTTATCTTATTTAAAAATAAAATATCTTTTTTTAATTTGAAATAAGTAAAACACGTTTTATTGTTAAATTTACAAAACATATCAAAACTAACTACATATAATGCTAACAAAGAATAGCAACATAAAAGACTATTTAATTCCTCGGTTACACAAAAGAATTTCCAAAAAATTTGTTAGAATTTCTATCATGAATAATTTCCGGATATTCACCTCCCTTTGTCGTCTACCTATGTGTGATCGCACACCCACGTTTCTTTGTTCAGATGGGGTCAAGCCTGCTTATTTCCTTCAGAACTAGATTTTCACACCTAGTACCATACTCAATGTCAAGCCTGCTTATTTCTTTCAGGACTGGTTTTTCCGTACCTAGTACCACACTCAACTCGTTGTGTATAAAATCAGTTCAAAATATTCTCTCAAGCCATTCCGTCATTCGTAAATTTTCAAAATGGATGCAGAAAATCGTCGCGAATCCTGCGGGTTATCACGAAAACGATTACTTTCGGAGTGTACACAATCGGAAGAAAGTGATATAATTTTTATGGGGGAGAACACCGTTCAACCGTTGCTGCGGCAAAGTGAGGTGCAACGCCTCATTTTAAAAATACAGCGGAATAAAGAAAAAGCAGCGCAGAAGGTGTATGCTCCAGCGGATGATTACACACCCTCTTTTCAATGTGAGGCGACCTCCTCCATACAACGTGAGGTAGTTAAGGTGGTACAGGAGGTCGAAAAAGAGAAGTCGCTGAAGCTGGAGGAGAAAATATTGAAAGCGGGCGAAGAGACAAAAGAGTTAGAAGAGGTAGAAGAGTTAGAAGAGATATTGTTCTCGTCGGGGGTGCCGTCACTGCGTTCCGTGGTCACAACCATCACTGATGATGAGTCACCATGTGACCAGACGCTGGAGGAGGATTTCCAGCACGGTGTAAGGAAAGCGCTTTTACGACAAGCTGAAAGGTTAGAAAACAAATTAAAACATATCCTTGAACAGGATGACCTTTTCAAGCATGTCGCAAATAACGTTTTCCAATACATCGGACAAGCGGCGGAAATTATTAATGAAAAAAAGAAAAAAGCTCTAGCGGATATACAGCATAATAACGAGTTGTTGGATCTAGCTTCAAAGAGCACAGCTAAAGGTAAACAATAGTATTATATAATCTATGTAGTAATTCAAAAAACAACCTTTTTTAAATCAGTACATATTCTACCATAAAGACACTACCACTAAGACTTTTTAAACTACAACATGTAATCACTTCACCACAATATAGTACTGACTACACTTTACACCCTGATTAGTACCTAAATATTAATTTATAATACTGTTTTGTTTGTTTGCAGAATTCTTTGTCAGACGAGAATAATCCTCTCACCCTCGTACACCTATATCTACGATCTTGTACATAATATTATTGTAAGTCCCAATTTTTTACAATTACATATTTATGCAGTAACTCAAAAACAAACGTTTTTAAAACAAAAAAAACCTAACTTAAACCACCAGTTTTTAAACTATAACATGTAATCACTTCAGCACAACATAGTACAGTCACACTTTACATCCTGATTAGTAAATATTAATTAATAATATTATGTTTTATTTGTTTACAGAACTCTTTGTCAGCCGGAAATAATTCTCAAACCTTGCCGGCGGCTAGGAACTTGTTTGTAAGTGTGGCAAATTTTTTGCAAACTCTTTTGTATAACCAAGGAACTAAATAGATTTTGACATTAATAAATATTAATTAATAATTTTAAGTTTTTATTTGTTTACAGAACTTATATTCAGCCGGAAATAATTCTCCAACTTTCATACATCTGCAGAAAGAAACTGGTTTGTAGTGTGGCAAATTTATGCAAACTCGTTTGTATAATTAATTAAAGGAATTAAATAGTTTTTTATATGTTGCTATTTTTATATGTTTAGGTATAATTTTGATTATATAATTTGCATATTTTTATTTTATAATAAAAAATTTAACAATAAAATGTGTTTTCCTTATTTCAAATTAAAGAAAAATATTTAATTTTTAAAGTTTTTTTCTTCGAAATTCGATCGTTTTTGAGTTATAATCAATTTAAAACGTAAGAAAGGACAAGAGATAACAATCTTCAAGGCTCAAAAAACACAATTAAAAATATTGTTTTCTAATCATCAAGTTCCTAAGTTAAAGTTCAAACCTTCTATCAGGTACCGATAAGAGTTTTTTGTGATGTTTTATTCTAAAATATATTTTTTAATTGTTGATAAGGGAGATTTCTTATGGGGGGCAAAGTATTAACAACTAAGAAAGATGTTTCAAAATTAAACAAGTCCAAAACACTAAATAACTGATAGAATAAGGTTTGAGCTGGAATTTAGGTACTTCGTAATTCCAAATATTGTTTTTGAGCCATAAAAATCGTCATCTTTCGTTCCTTTTTCAGTTTTAAATTGTTTATAACTCGAAAACGGTCAACTTAAGAGAAAAATTACAAATCACCTTTTTGTTTTATAATTATCCAAAACATTTGAAATTATGTCGGGGTCGAAATTTTTTTAATTTATAAAAAAGGTAATTTTTTAATTATTAGTTAATAATTATAGCCAGAAAAAATTGATCGGATACTTGTTTTTGTAATTGTTAACATACTAAATTACATATCCAATAATTTTTATCCATTAAACAGCTTAACCCTGATCAACCGTATCTTAGACTATTATTGATCTTAAAATATACTCACAAAATTACAAATAGAAATTAATATAATTGAAATTAATTCTTTAATCCGGCAACGAATTAATTATATCCAATTACCGAGTGTATTCACGATATGACAACAAAACGACTTTTGTACACGGAGATAAAAACCAGTATCAATAAAGAATTTTAATTTACGTCGATGACCTGCAGGTAAGTACTTCAGAATAAGTTAATAATAGCCGACTCTCGCAAGAAACAGGTGTTCAGCTCGAGTTTTCAGTAATCATCTAAGTTAAATTTATCATCCAAATAATAATAATATTTTATATTGTACGCAAACATTGTTTTAAAATTTAATTCGGTACTTTTAAAAGACAGAGGTTATTTCAACATCATTGTGTAGTAACAAGACATAAACTATCTACCGTTTAGTTAGGGGGTACTACCCTAGGTAATTCTAACCGTAGAAAGTGGTGTTCGAAAAACGTTCCATTACATTTAACACCCTCGCATAAGGAACAGGTTGAAGTTTCTGAATATAAATAAAATTTAGCCATTTTTTGATGTTAAAAAACAATATTTTCGGTATGGCACTCATGTTCAGCAAGACCATGTATGATTCTTCTTTTCATGTGTGATTTTTTCTAAAAAACAATGATAGTTTTTTAATCTAGGCGTCAAGACCCTTCATTCGAGTGGTTGGAATGTGGGGTAGGATAAAAACAGTTTTTACCACCTTTATGCGTGATTTTTTCTAAAATATAATGATAGCTTTATACTCTAGACGTCAAGATCTTTCACTAGAGTTTTTGGAATGTGGTGTAGAATAAAAACAGTTTTTGTCGCTTTATTGCTTTATGCGTGATTTTTCTAAAAAAAATGATAATTTTTTAATCTAGACGTCAAGACCCTTCATTCGAGTGGTTGGAATGTGGGTTAGGATAGCAGGTTTTACCGCCTTTATGCGCGATTTTTTCTAAAAAATATTGATAGCTTTATACTCTAGATATCAAGATCTTTCACTAGAGTTATTGGAATGTTTGGGTAGGATAAAAACAGTTTTTGCCGCTTTATTGCTTTATGCGTGACTTTTCTAAAAAATAATGATAGTTTTTTAATCTAGGCGTCCAGACCCTTCATTCGAGTGGTTGGAATGTGGGTTAGGATAGCGGGTTTTGCCTCCTTTATGCGTGATTTTTTCTAAAAAATATTGATAGCTTTATACTTTAGACATCAAGATCTTTCATTAGAGTTTTTGGGATGTAGGGGTATGATAAAAACAGTTTTTACCGCTTTATTGCTTTATACGTGATTTTTTCTAAAAAATAATGATAGTTTTTGAATCTTGGTGTCAAGACCCTTCATTCGTGTGGTTTTAGACTGGTTACATAGGTTATTTAGAGATATACGGGGGAGATGGGGAGGGGTGAGTAGAAGAAGTATAGAAAGTGAAACAAAGTAATAGGATTTCTAAACATGCAATATGTTGTAACAAATACCTCATAATAGGAAAAAACTGGAATAAAAAAGAGTGAATAAAACCACAACACAAATAATGTTGTAGAGAGCGAAAAAAAATAGAGAACCAAACCAAAAAAGAAAAATATAATATGATCGCTATACCTCTCGATCTCTTGTCACTAGTAAGATATACTGTATTATGCCACATAATCAAAACATATCAAAAAATCGTAATTTAAAAATACAAATTGTCCTGTTTCAGGATTTTTTCTAAAATCACCCCATTCATGAAAAAATGAATTTATTATAACCTTTACGTGCTCACTGTATAGATAAATTATAATCTCGGTAACAATATAATGTGATAGCTGTACCACCTCCTATCACGCAACGGATAAGTAGACAGCAAAGAAAAGAATTTATTGGTTTTATTTCTTTGATGCTACGAACAGGTCTCGGTTTTTTATTTTTTGTAAATTTTTACGAACACAAGTAACAAAACTGAACTGGTCAAGGTTGTATCGTTTTATACCTTCGGTTTTTTGTTTTTTGTTAACATTATTAACAGTTTCTTTTTTATAGCACAAATAGTGTTATTGATATAATCACAATTTAAAAAATTTTATACCTCCCTCCACTATAAGTTTACATATTTATATAAATTATTTTCTGACCTAACTTATTAGTCAAATGCGTCTTGACGATGGTAACTATGATAGTATATCTAGTACTAAAAGGCAATTTGTATACTGTTTACTTTCTTTTAAATATTGGAAGGGTGTGGTTGAACCTGCGTTTTTAAGCAAAGCTGCGTTTTACTATACAGGGGTTAATGCTATAGTTCAGTTTTTCTACTGCAACATTGAAATATATAAATGGAAACCTTACGATATAGCAACAAAATATCGAACTTTATGGAAAACGTGTAGCCAACAAAGTTTTCACAACGTAGTACTATATTTTAATAATGTGTATTATCTTTTATTTCGGTAATAAATAATTGAAATACCTCACAATAGGGAAAAACTGGGATAAAAAAACGGTGCATAAAACCACAACACAAAGATTGTTGGTGAGATCAGAAAGAAATAGAGAGCCAAAAAAAGAAAAATATAATGTGATCGCTATACCTCTCGATGTCTTGTCACTAGAAAGATATACATATATATATATATATATATATATATATATATATATATATATATATATATGTATATGATATTAATAATAATCCATAATGGTGGATGTGTGAATTGTTCGTAAGGGGATTTTTCCACATTCTCTATTTCATCTATTTTATATATATATATATATATATATATATATATATATATATATATATATATATATATATATATCAAAAAATCGTAATTTAAAAATACAAATTGACCTGTTTCAGGATTTTTTCTAAAATCGATCCATTTATGAAAAAATTAATTTATTCCAACCTTTACATGCTTACTGCATATAGATAGATTATATAATATCGGTAAAAATAATCGGTGTTTTGATTTGTATCGTAGGTACCACCTCCCACCACACAATAACCAGTTCTCAAACAAAGAAAGGTTGATAACCGGTCAAGGTAAATACCTGACACTGGTGTAGAGGTATTTTGTTTTTTTCCGATATATATTTTTTTTCGATTTTTTTTTGTTCGGATTTTTTTTTTCAATTTTTTTTTTCAATTTTTTTTTTTCAATGTTTTTTTTTTCCTACCACCACCTTCCAACCACTCTACTGGAAGGTCTTGACGGCTAGAGTACAAAGCTCTCATTATCTTTTAGAAAAAATCACGCATAGCGTGATAAAGCGGTAAAAACTGTTTTTTCATCCTACCACCACCTCCCAACCACTCTAATGAAAGGTCTTATCGGTTGGAGTACAAAGCTATCATTATTTTTTAGAAAAAATCACGCATACCGGGATAAAGCGGTAAAAACTGTTTTTTATCCTACTTACACATTCCAACCACTCTAATGAAAGGTTTTGACGTCTAGAGTGTAAAGCTATCATTATTTTTAGAAAAAATCACGCATAACGCGATAAAGCGGTAAAACCTGTTTTTTCATCCTACCACCACCTTCCAACCACTCTAATGAAAGGTTTTGATGTCTAGAATGTGAAGCTATCATTATTTTTTAGAAAAAATCACACATATCGCGATAAAGCGGTAAAAACTGTTTTATCCTACCTCATAGTCAGGAATACTAATCTGTTATTACTTGAAAATAACGAGGATAAATATTTCCAGTTCAAAACCGGTATTACCAGTTTAAAACTGGTATTTCCAGTTCAAAACCGGTATTCGAAAACCGGTTTATATTTATACATCACACTTCTTTCGTCGTTGTTTATTTTGCGTCATACGTTCACCAAGCTTGCTAGAGTGCAAAACTATCATTATTTGTATATAAAAAACACACATAGCGAGAAAAGCGGTAAAAACTGTTTTTTTCATCCTACTTCCACACCCCAACCACTCTAATAAAAGGTCTTAACGTCTAGAAAGCAAGGCTAATATTATTTTTTAGAAAAAATGACGCATAGCGCAATATAGCGGTAAAAACTGTTTTTTTCATCATACCTCCACATCCCAACCACTCTAATAAAAGGTCTTGACGTCTAGAGTGCGAAGCTATCATTAATTTTTTTAAAATCCTCCGTACGGTGTTAAAGCGGTAAAAACTGTTTTTTCATCCTACCTCCACATTCCATCCACTCTAATGAGGTCTTAATGTCGGGAATACTAATCTGTTACTACTTGAAAATAACGAGGATAAATATTTCCAGTTTAAAACCGGTAATGTGTATTATTTTTTATTTTGGTAATAAATAATTGAAATATTTTTATATATCTTTCTCTTTTAAGTAAAATGATTGTGTCGTAGTTTTAAACGGTTCGACGGTCTAAGCAAAAACAGGTTTCGCAGGTTTTAATCTGATACAGTCGAACCCGCTTGTCGAAATAACCTTCATGCCAAGCAAAAGTATTCTTATAACCGGGGTATTCTAATAACCGATCATTGGTGACTAGTAGAAACATTTTGGGTCCTCACATTTCTATCCCTTTAACCAGCATTCTAATAAGCGGGTTCGACTGTATTTAAGGAGGAGGTATGGTTTGAAATAAACTTTTCAAGCATATATTTGTGATTTTTTGAAACTATGGTACAATTGTTTTATTTTTTAAATTAAATAAGCATATTGAGTATAATTTAAAGAATATTCAAAAAAATTTCAAGAAAAAATAATGAAAAATAAACCAACGGTGGTAAATTTTTACAGACATCTCAAAAACATGGATTTTGTGGTAGACGTCAGAAATCACAACTGGATTATGCCAACCAAACAATTCAAAAAGATCTAATTAGCTTATGAGTTTCTCGAGGTAACGTTGTCGAGTTTTTATTTTTAATGATTTTAGAGTTCTTGGTATCACTCGGAAGTCAAACAAACGAAATTTTTTTGTATTAAAAGGGTGAAAATCATCATATTTATTATTGCTTAACAACAAATAAGCATAAAAATAAATATATCTCGACAGCGTTACCTCACGAAATGTGTAAAAAAATCTATGCTAAATTTAAACAGAATAGCGTTAAATGTATAGCTGTTCAGGTAATACTCAATTTGAGGGAGAATATTTATCAAACATTTGATTATCCTGGTATTTAGTTATTTGTGATATTTTCTACTTTTAAATGTGATTATTAGACATGTTAAACATTTTATATTTAATAAATTTTATAAATAAAAGACTTTTATGTTTTAATATTTATTTAAATCTGTTATTGTATACATACATTCTAAGATTTAAACTTAAAAAATCGGGGATATTACTTTTAAAGTTTTTTCAATTCCTTTTTTTAAACCTTATTGTATCTATTACAAACATTTCCCAGTACCTTTGTCGTGCTTGATGATAGGTGTATTTCCAAACTCGTAGAACATGTGTTTTGTTGAGATGTTCATTAAAAGTTACTCTTTTCCCAGTTTGTGTAGACATCTTTTAGTACTTCTGGATACACATACACTAATTCCAAGATATTACTTAAATCTTCAAAGCATATGTGGGTGCTTGCGTCAACACTTCTTAACACGTTTTCATAAAAATTACCTGTGCTGTTTCGTAATCGTGGATATAGGCTCTTCAAATATTCAGTGAAATTTCCTTGTTTTAAATGGTTAATATGGTGTTGTATAAGCGGTAATACTTCCCATAATTTGCAAATGCTTTCATACCCCAAATATATGTAGGAGTTAGTTTGAGATATTTTTATTACTTTAGCTTCCTGCACCTTTTCAAATTCTACACTATAGTTTTTTCTGTCTATAGACACACTATCCCCCACTGTGTACAGATAATTTGTAATTACTCCTTGGTAGTATAATAAATCTTTCCAATCTTCTTCCGTGAATACTACCCTTTGCCCTTGATTACCACATAGAGTTATCACTGGTATACACTCCGCACCATACTTTAACCCAATAGATACAAATTTACATTTTGATCTATTTAACTGAAAGCTTCTTTCTGCTATTATTACATCTTTTTTATTCTCCACACCATATTTGTGAACGGGTGTGTTACCACTAAAGTTATATTGAGACATGTTTACTCACTCGATACACGGGTTAGCTAACCTTTGATTCTCTACGTCTAGTTAATAAGTAGAAGGTGTCTCAAAGGGGAGGTATCTGTGGGTAGGAGGTATCTGTGAGTGGGGTGGGAAGTATTTGTGGGTAGGAGGTATCTGTGAGTGGGGATAAGCTAGACTACTTCTCCCAGAACAAGAAAATAATGATGGGTCTGAATTTCGTGTAAATAGTTTTGAAATTGATTTATTATAATATCGTAGTGGGGTGCTAACCATATGTTGGTGGGGTTTTAGTTTATAACACGTTGTAGAGATATGTTATACAGTCGTTCTTCAGCTTCACTGCTAGTAACTAGTATTTACAATGTGGATGTGTTACGTTACCGAAATCGAAGTTATGGATTTAAAGAGTGGAGTTGAAAGTTTACACCAACTTTTTTCCAATTTGGAATTTGATGCTTCTCATGAAGCCATTTATGGTGCAGTACGTCCATCACCTTATTCTTCAGAATTTTGTACAGAATTAGCCAGCAAATATGAAAAAGGTGTTGAAATTTGTGACTTGTATCTTAAAAACCAAATCTGCTTATATGGATTTGTATCGTTACTAAAAGTTGTAGAATTGGATGGTTATTTAATTCGAATAAAAAAATTTCTCCCATCTGTTTTATACGGGAAAGAAGAACATAACGAAGGTGATACTTGTAGTAATGAGGATATTGACGCAGACATTAATGATCCTGAAGATGGTTCAAGTAAATCATAAACGTAATAATATTATAATTAGATTTTATTATACCAGCGATAGTAATTAATAAAAACATTTTTTGTACTAATAATTGTTTTATTTTAATGACGTGAACTCCCACCACATATTCTTAATAATGAAGCTATATAAATGAAACTACCTTGTTGGGTGTAGATGGTATAAATGTATTAAATAAAAATAAAGTTGTTATCTACTAATTCTTGTTACCTTTACCGGGAGACTTTTTTATCTTACCAACCCTTTATTCCTCAACAGTCGTTGACTTCTTGACCGGTCGTTGAGTTCTTAACTGCTGACGTGGTCAGTGGTAGGGGGTATACAAAATGGTGGGAGGTATAAAGTGGTGAGGTATAAAGTGGTAGGGGGTATACAAAATGGTGGGAGGTATAAAGTGGTGGGGGTATAAAGTGGTGGGGGGTATAAAGTGGTGGGGGGTATATTGTGGTGGGGGTACAAAATGGCGGAATGAGAGTTCTGGCCGCACAACCCCCACCCCTTTTTGTACCCCCCACTCCTACCCTGTATACCCCCCACCTTTGTATAATTGGGGGTGGGGGGTATACAGGGTAGGAGTGGGGAGTACAAAAAGGGGAGGGGGTTGTGCGGCCAGAACTCTCATTTGCTTACTACTTATAATTGGTAGGTAAGTTCTAAATTCTCTACTATAACAAATAAATTGTAAAAATTGTTTATTTACTTTTATTGCGTTTACTTATGATAAAAATATGATCTAATCACTTAAAATAAAGATGTTACAGTTTGCTATTAGATTTGAAAAGTGTGTAAAAATTCCGAGACATTATTCAGGAAAATAATATTTAATAGGATATGATTGTTTTAATGATAGACAAATTAATTTGTTGTATTATTGTTCTTTGCGGTTATCCTGCCAAGTTGTAAACGGTTTTAGATTAGTGTTTTATAAGCATACTCGACATGGTTTAATTCAGAAAATTGTGGTGATATGAATATGTTTGTATAACACCCTGAAATAATTTTACAGACACACAATTAAATTTTTTTATACGAAATAACTATACAACCATCCTGTCTCTTTGAAAATAGATTTATGTTAACCTTCTTGAGATATGTGCAAAATGGCATGACTTAGAAAATCGTGTAATTTTCCACGAATTTTCTTACAAATGTTTTAACTATATATAGTAAAAAAGGCGTAACTAAACATCCTGCCATTTTGAATAATGTCTACTGAAATTATTTATTTTATAACAAAATTTATTTTATGACTTAGAAAATCACGGAACCAGAGTAAAAATTGAATACAGAATTTTCCAAGAAACAAGTGAGGTTAAACATTAGGTGACGTCATGCCAACATTTTTTTTTGGTCATTTTGAAATAAATATGATTAATTTATTAAGTTGGCAGAAAATTATGAAAATTTCATTATTTTCATTACATGTTTGTATATCTGTATACTCCCTTAGTCCTTTTGCAACCGTCCTGCCCAAAAAATTTTCTTCATAAAATAGATAGTATCCTGTTATTCTATGGATATGGCAGGACTTAAAAATTCATCGCAACTCCCAATTTTTTTTTTCATGGAAAATCTAATTTTCACAGGAAAATGTCACAGGAAACCCGTGGATTTTCCCACAAATTGGAAGTACCTTCTCTAACCTTCCAGTATTGCAAAGGGCAGGACTTAGAAAATCGTGGTTGAACTTCTGTTAATATCTCCCGGTTTAAAAGTTAAGTATTCAAAATTCAGCCGAAAATCGACTAAATTCTGTAATTTTGCAATGTTTTTGCAGCATCTGTGTTTCTAATTATTGGTCAAGGATTACCAAACATTATTTTGTCGATTTTTTTAAGAACAATATTCATTTTGTAAAGACTATTTATATTTGTTAGTTTACGAATTATAATAACTTAAACAATTAAATTGTTTATAATAAATTCTCGTCACTTCCGGCGCAAAAGAAAGTTATAAATTATAATTCAGTAGGTCAAATATTATTCGATTTTAATTCATATTTGATAATTAATAGGTAACTTAAATATTTTATACACGACAAATTTCTATTACACAACAAACAACTAAAAATTGCCTTGGAAATATCAATGGTCTTGGCGAATATAAAATGTAAATCATGCGATTCCCACGGTAAATCACTGTAAATCCCAAAAAACCAAATAAAAACACTGTATATCCCGTATTTACAATGTTTATACTTGTGGATCTGGATATAATTTGTTTTAAATTGGTGAAGTGAAGATGTAATGTGATATAATGTGTTTCACAGCAATGGTTAATTGTGGTTCTACTAATTTTTTATTTTTTTTTCCTTGGTAATTGGTAGATAACAACACCCTAAATTCAAAAATACAATAAAAGTGATTTTGAAAAAAAAAAGTATATACACAATGTTTCTACTTGGGGCAGCCGAATAGCACTAATATCTTAGCACTAGTTAAGTAACAATCATTTATTTTGTTGGTTACAGATTAGCTTATAGTTTCTAACATATTTCCACAACAGATACAAAAGAATTCTTAAATACGACTCTGGCTGTCTAATCAAGTAATCATAAATTTTAAAACATCCCTGTATATTTATATCTTGAGTACGGCTCCTTCAAATTAATATTGCATTATTCGTCATAGAAACCCTATACATGATACTTCGTCTGGCGAATTAATATCAAGTATATAGAATCTATCTAATGTAATGCCGCCCTAATTAGGATAGTTATTCATACAGAGTATCTCCCTGTTTGTTTCAAATTTACCCATAAATACCTGTATTTATCATGTCGATTACCAAGCAGCTCTATACGTTAAAGTGGGATTATTAATCAAAGACACAAGAGGTTTATTGTCTTTGTGAAATCTGCAAGGAGATGAAGAGATTTCTGATATGGATATTAAAAGGAGTCTATTGTTTGTTTAATTAAGATTAAGAAAGAAGTTTTACCTTTTTGGCACTCGGTAGTTTCCTCGTTTGTCTGTTTATATTGGAATCTCTGAATTAAACGCTGATTCGGAATCTTTTGATGTTTTCTAGTTTTAACACTTAGTCTAGGAAATAAGGTTTTTGTTGAGACACGCACCCAGCCAGGTTGAAAATGGGTTTTTTGGGTACTATATACCTAATACCATTGTTTAACTACACATATACAGTGCATTCATAAAGTGTAGAAACGGTCTATTATCTCATGACTTAATTATTTTCAGAGTTAAAGCTCTGATAGGTCGATATTTATTTTTAAATTATGATTTTTTGACGTATATCCCATAATAGTGACGTCATCGATTTGACTGTGATGACGTCATTGATGATTTTTTTAAATAGGAAGGGGTCGTGTGGTAGCTCATTTGAAAGGTGATTTAATTATGTATTCAGTAATATAAATACTAACATTATCATATATACCGGGTGGCCAAAAAAATTATTTTTGAATTAAATTAATTGCCGCAAAAAGAAAAATACATGTAATTTATTTAACTCAAAATACATTTTACTGCTGTCAGAAAAGAGAAAAAAAATGTTTATTTGTCAAATAATCTTTGTTGTTGCATAAACTGGTAACTGGATTTTCCGGACTAACAGAGCTTCTGATATTCTTCGGATTCATGAAAAGAGAAAAAAAATGTTTATTTGTCAAATAATCTTTGTTGTTGCATAAACTGGTAACTGGATTTTCCGGACTAACAGGGCTTCTGATATTCTTCGGATTCATATGTGACTCGAATGAAGGCGATGCCGATGGTTCAGAATATGAAGATTCAACGGACCATTTAATGATTACACCAGGTGGCCAAATTTCCTTATTAAATAATAAGTTAATAGATGATCTAGATTTTTTACCTATTTTAAATGAAGAACCAGTTGCTGTGTCGGCATCTTTAACGAGGCCTTAACATCTAATATATTCTTTGATATCTAGCTTTTCTTTATCCCTTTGCTTATTCATATTTCGGTGTATTTAAGCATATACTAATCATCCTAACCTTTTAACTGCCAGCAACTCACCTCTCGCGTTTTGACAAATTTTGTTTATGTAGCGGCAACCAGGGCCGGACTTACCACTAGGCCGACTAGCCACTGGCCTAGAGCGCCAAATTTGTTAGGGGCGCGGAATGGGCGGATTTTGTTCGCATTGCCTATCTCCGAGTACAGGCTGGCACAGTTTACCACATATTAAAAGTTTAAAAAATATAAGAGCGATAATTTAACATACCACATTTAAACATAACCGTGAGAATATTATTATTTACTAATTATGTTTCTTTACGTTGTACCTGTAGACCGTGCCACAGCGCAGGTAAAATCAGTCCCGCTCGCTTTGCTAATTTTCTGTAGCTGTTTGTTTTTTTGGTCTACTTCAAGAGCTGTACAATTTTTTCACAAGTTCCACACATCGATGGGAGCTGTATTTGAACCATAAATGCTCTGTGGTACTTCAAATCCTATCTAAAACACGTTGGTCATAGCGAGAAACGATGTTGTCGAGCTCTGAAAGAAAATTGGCCGGCAATTATAGAAACTTTGAAACTAATAGAGAATGACAGGAACGAAAAACTTTCATGCCGAAGTGATGCATCTGCTCTAAGATTAAACCTTGAATCCCTAGAGACAGCATTTTTGTCCATATTTTGGAGTATCGTTTTAGAACGATTCCAAAAAGTCAGTACTAAGCTTCAGTACGAAACTACAACTTGAAGTAAAGTAAAAGGAAATTACCAGTCGTTGGCTGGTTTTTGGTAGAGCTTAGAAATAATTTTTGGCGATTAGAAACCTTAGCAAAAGAAAAGTCTGGTTTGACTGAGTACAAATCAGAACAACAAAGAAAATGTAAAAGAACATTACCTCATGATGAATGTGGCAACACTGACTCTGAAGTTTTAAAAGGATTAAAGAATTTTCGCATAAACATTTTTTATGTTATGGTAGATTCTCTCAGCACTGAGCTAGGGATTCGAGCAGAAAAGTACAAACACTTGCACACTTTGTTTGGTTTTTTTGAAGAACTGAAGCAGCTGTCATTTTCTACACTTCGCCGAATAAAAAACTACCTAAGGTCAGTACTAATAAATTAAATTTTCTTACAAATTTCCTCATTGTGAGTTTATGTTGTCGTTAACTTAATAGTATAAGTAATTTTGTGTCATTTTACTAACAATTACCAGTTGTCATTTACCTTTATTATTACCTTTTTTCTAATGAATACAGATCATCTCTTTGTGTAACTAGGATTAACGATTAAGAACTATCAAACTGTTTATTATTTTACGTAGATCTAATAGTCATTAATCATTTAAAATAATTAGAACATAAAACACTATACATAAAGATTTTATCAATTTATTCATTTCTTTCTTTAATATCAACCATGGGAGCTGGGAGGTTGTTTTCTACCGCAATTCTAGCTATTGAAACAGATGTTACAAATAGCGTGGACTACGACCAAATTATTAATGAGTGTGCTGCTGCAAAAAGTAGAAGAAAGCCCATGTAATATGATCTGGCACTTGATTTATAGCTACTGTAGGTTTAAGACTGTGGTTTAAGTAACAAACATTTTTTAGGTAGCCATATTATGTATGTGTTTTTCAAGAAAACTGTAAGTACTCTCTGTGTTGGAAAACATTAATTACGGTAATTTTGTATTTATTATTTCACTCCTTACCACACTTCTCCTTTATAACTATAGAATATTGTTAATAGTGCAAAAGAACACTGCTAGGGTATAAGTTTTTATTAAAATAATCAGCAGCGAAAGAGAAAAGTTGGTTGGCTATGAAGGGTTGGGCTGGGATGGGGGGGGGGGGGGGCTGGTTAGATCAAGGCGTGGGGCGCCAGAAATATTAGTGCCTAGTCGGGTTCAACGTGTAAATCCGGCCCTGGCGGCAACGCAACTCTCGCCTTCTTCTTATGATTCATCTTATGGGTCTAATATTTTGCTGGCATATGAAGAATAACCTCTTATTGTGGGTGGCACTCAAAAGGCTAAACAGTCACTCGGGTATAATAAGTACTTTTCATGCATGTTTTAAAGGACCTTTAACAACAATAAACTCTGTAAGGAGCTTTTTACCATTCCAGTTACGTTTTGTGTTTGGGTGATGTTCCAAAATTTTTTACCAAAAAAGGGACCCACTTTATTTTGAGCGTAACTTGTTTACTTTTGAAGCTAGAGTTTTTTAAAACAAAAATAAAAAAATTTTAAACACTTTAAAAAATTTGTAACGAGTTTTCCACAAAAAGTGCTCCATTTTTTGATTGTTTCACGTTAACATATTAGACTTGGAATTTGACGAATATTTCTCTTTCATTAGCTATAACTCTGCTTATACTAGGTCTAAATATATAATACATACACCATTTTTTTCACTTTTTACAGCCTATATTTACTAAGAATATTTTTTTCAACAAAATACTTACTTTTTGAGTTATTTGCAAAAAACAGTCTAAAAAAACAGTCGTGGTTATTTTGTTAAAAAATGAAAATATTCACTCGCAAATAACTTGGAAAGTATTGACTTGGTGAAAAAACTAAATAAAAAAAAAGTTGCTTATAGAGTTAGTTCGTTTATCGAATTCCGGTCTTATTTTGAACGTAAATTCCCCCCCCCCCTGGAAGGGGTGAAAATCACTCCCAGGGCAAAACCACACGTAGGCACGATGTCACTTTTTTATTTGACTTTTTAGATATCTGTATGCCAAATTTCATGTCATCACAAGCGGTTCTTCAAAATTTAGAGGTTTTTCAGTATTTTACCGTTAAAGAACGTACTATTGCTCTTTTAGCCGTTTTCCATGTTACTCTTTCAATCATATTCCATTATTAACCCATTCGCTGCCGATCACTCCCCAGCCGTGATATGGTTGCTTCAGTCAGGTGCCGTTCAGGCCCAGCCAGTGGTATGGTTACTTCGATAGGTAGCGAATGGGTTAATGTTACTAAGTTACAAGGTATAGCCTGGTTCTTACCAAGTAAATGTTTTTAATAGTACCTACAATTTGTTATATTTAGTATAAGTTATTCAGAAAAAAATGTGTCACATTAATCCCCTAAATTTTAGTTAATCACTAAATATATTGATTTTGAATTCGAGTATCCCTCTGCTTCGGTGTATATTTCGGTGTATTTAATCATGTCCTAACTATCCTAAACAGTAACTTGGATATTATAAGTCCTTTTCATGCATGTTTTAAACGAGCTTTAACAACAATAAACTCTGTAAGGAGCTTTTTACCATTCCAGTTACGTTTTGTGTTAAGTTCACGGAGACGTCTTTCCCTTCCCAGTTTAATTATTTCTCTCTCCTAAGGCGCTACAGCCCAAGTAGGACACTGGCCTCCCTCAGACTCCACCTCTAAGTATTTCTGTCTCTGACTGCTCTCTTCCAGTTGTACACCCTCAATATCTCTTTAGCATCAGTTCTCACTTCGTCTATTTACCTCTTCTTGGGTGTTCCTACTGGCCGACGTCCCACCATAGGTCCGCTAAGCGTTCTACTAAGTGTTCTGTCATTGTCCACTCTGATAAGGTGACCTGCTCAGATTCTTACCAGGCTATACTATTAAAATCATTTACCACTTTAAAAGCGGTAAATGTTTTTAATAGTGTAATGTGAAAAGATATAAGTATAATTTATTCAGTAAAAATTGTGTCGTCACATAAATCTAAAATATTAATTTCTAATTCGCATATCCCTTGGCTTAGACTTATTAATATTTCGGTGTATTTAATCATGTCCTAACCATCCTAAACAGTAATTCGGATATAATAAGTCCTTTTCATGCATGTTTTAAACGACCTTTAACAACAATAAACTCTGTAAGGAGCTTTTTACCATTCCAGTTACGTTTTGTGTTAAGTTCCCGAAGCCGTTTTTCCCTTCCCGGCTTAATTATTTGCCTACGCATAAAGCGTGCTCTCTTTCTCGTACGTGACTGGGGCCTTTTTGTGCATCCCGATCCTCTTGCACAAAACTTTAAAAGGAGGGCTCTGAGAGGATTTTCCACATGAATCACAGGCGGATTCTTAGGGGACACTCGCATCACTTTTCCTTTTTCTATTCAATAGCAGTGGAGTTGCAGAAAATTGAAAATCTGAGATAAAGAGTGTTTCAGTGTTAAAGATGCGAATGAGTGACAGGAGTCATATTAAGTATTCTGTTTATATGAGATTAAGCCGCAGTTATTGGTGTAATAAAAATTATATTTTTAACTAATGTTCGACCCGTATCCGGGCAAAAAAATGTTTATTGAATTTTATGCATCACTAAATTTATTTACAAGTATGTGTCCTTCAACATAGTCATGAGCTATTCAAAATATTCATTATTATTTTTGAAATTATTGCCTCGAAAGAATTTTGTCACGTAAAGGGACAACATGGGCCCGTCGGACCCTATTTATATTTATACCTAAAGTCTAAATCTTTGTTACATAAGTTAATATGGCAGTCAGGTAATGTTTTTGTGGATTATGTTAACGAGTTTTATGATTCCGGAAATCCAATAATATAGTCTAAACGTGTAACAAACAATGTAAACATCTCTTTGATGTGAACGTCAAACATACAATACATACAATAGATGTTATATCTATTCTAAATGAATTTTACAGACTGATAATCATTGTTGGAATGCAATAATATTGTTAGGTAGGTACCTATACATATTTTGAAATAAATAATGCATCTTCTATCAGTAGTTTGATATCGATGTTAGTGTCGAGAACCAAACTCCTAAAATTATATTGAATTAGAGTGAAAGTGAAAGTAGATAGTGCGAATAAAAGGTCCTGAAAACTAATCAATGATTTTTTATTTTTATTGTTTTATTTAACCTAATACTTAATAATAATTTAATTTGTCATATCAATTTCATATTCTAGTTGTGAATAAGCTAATCTTGTGGCTTAGTCCCAACTAAAATAGTAAATTGATATGACAAAGTATTAATTTGTAAAAGTAAAATAATAATATTCTTCTGACTTATGCGTTTTATTCATTTTGTAAAGATTGTTTTTGTCTCTACTTTATACACGAGCTGCTAATTACCATTATTCTTTTCTCAAAAGGGTTTTCACACAATAAAGAAAGGCCACAACACCGTAATCTTGTTCCAGGGTATGCGTAAACATCAACCCCTCTATTCAAATAAAATGGCCTGGTAAATTTACAAAAGTTTTTATTTATTTATTAATTAAGTATTTATTTGGCTCCAAATGATTACTACTTGTGAATAAATATTTCTTCTACAAAAGTGTTCTTACATTTAATTATTTTGTGCAAATCCCTCAGGTAGATCGCACCCTCTAGGGAGACCGCGTACTATAGTAGCACCTTTTTTTTGTAATAAAAATCAGAAAAGAATAGTAGAAATATATGGGTAAATATGAATAGTACATTCAAGAACAGTGGTGGGCCCAACGGATCCGAGTTGCCGGTTACGTAAATAAAATAATGTGTTGCCGGATAAGGGTTAATCAGGCTATGACTTTTCAAAATTGACATGCTTGGCCTAGATCTTTTAGATTACAGCATGTGTGTGGTTGAGAAAACTTTGAGTGTGGTGTTATTACCCTAGGGTTTTATTTATTTAGCGTATGGCCTACGCCTACATCACAGAATAGGTAATTATATATATTTAGATTTATGCATTATGCAATTTATCACAAACAGATATCCGGTTTTTTTATATATTCGATTGACCCTTCGATTGCCATTTCAAAGTCAATAGGGTCGTCTGTGTATGCTCTGCGTGGGCAGTCCTGAACTATATGTCTGATCGTCTGTCTTGCAGCGCCGCAGTCACAAGAAGGCGAGGGAAGTTTACCCCATCTGTAGAGGGAGTCGGCGCATCTTCCACAGTTTGTTCTAATTAGATTAAGGGTTGCCCCTAGGGATATCAAATGGCGACTGTTTTTATGTGTTATTTTGTGCCAATCCGTTAATACCGTTGCTGTATGATATGTACTGTAGATGCGATTGAGTGAAGTAGTTGTGTACTATTGAATATGTAGTATGTGTGAAATTGTAGGTGACTTGTTCTCCGACTTCCTTTATTACGCTATTGTTGGTATATTCTTGTTGTTGACTTCTGCTTTTAGTATTGGCAACGAATTCCTGCTGCATTCTACTGATAGGTTTGCTATTTCTTTGACTTTTCCTTTGTTGGTTGATATTATTGTTGTTGTCATGTTGCACTTGCTTCCTACTCTTTTCAATTTTTCTGATAAGACCTTTCCATATGGTAAGTATCTTTGAATCCCTTCTTGAGAGTGTATCTGGAGTTCTTGTGGCGTTTTGTTGTTTATTTTCTTAAATGTTGTGTAATTCCATATTTACAAATGACAAAGGGTACTCATGTTTAGTCAATACCTTCGTTATCAGGGTCTATTCTTCTCAAAATGTATTTCTATTGGAGCAGGGGCATGGGACTCTATCGTATAGGGATTTTGTGGTTGGAATGGTAGTTTGCATATCTGTTAGTATTGGTTGATGATTTTCTGTAGACATTGCATGCGTATCATATTATGTCTTCTTTTGAAACTAATACATCTAGAAGAGGAAGAGAATTATTATTGTCTTCTTGTTCCACGTTGCACTTGATGGATTCTTTTTAAGGCTTATCTCTCCAAAATTTATTCAGTGCTTCTGATCCAGGTGTTGACATATAAAGCACATCATCCAAGTATATTTCCACGTCGTTGTTTGTCTTATTTCTGTATATTATTTTGCTCGAAGTCCTCCATGAATATATCAGCCAATAATGGAAATCAGGATGAGCCTATAGCTAATCTGAAATTTTGTTTAAAGGTCATTATCTAATTGAAAATAAAATATCTGTGCAAATCTGTGCAAAATATTAGCAGCTACATGATATCTGATACATTCAGTTTAGTTTTTGGTTTGTCAATTTGTTGTGTTTCCACAAATTTGTGAGTGTGACTTTCCAGGTCTAAGATGTTGTCTATCCCAGATTGGTTTTGTCGAAAAAAAATTTGTTCATTTATAAGTTAAACTGAATTTTGTAGATACCACATCAGCCTTGAGTTGATAACTTTTTCTAATAGCTTGTTCATTGAACAATTAATTTTTAGCAGATATGAGTAGGTGTTTTAGGAAAACAGTTCAGGGGCGGCCTGTCGGGGTAGGCAAGGTAGGCGACGCCTAACCTCTGCAAATGAACAATAATATACATTATTAATATAAATTACTTATTTCAAAATTGTTAAATTTTGACACAAAACCTACAATAAAAAAACTACTTTTTAATTTCTCTCCTAAATTGTAACTATTGTACGCCCCTTGTAGTAGTAGTATTAAGATTCTATATTCATTGGTAAGGCACTTTTAAACGTCGCCTAGAATAGAACAACGATGCAACAGAATTATTGGTGTGCCATCTCGCTCTTTACGCCAGCTAAAGCCCTTAAGTTCTGGCGGTTCTGGGCCACAATTTCCACGAATTTTTTAGGAAGTTAGGCACCAGATTTTGTAGCCTACAGGCCTTCAGTATAACAAAATCGCTCACACCTCAGTTGATTCTCTTGTGTGTTGTGAAACTATTTTAAATTGTTTTTTGATTTGAGCGGTTAGTAGGTTAAGTATTCAATAAAAATAGGTAGGACAATTTAAATTTGTTTATGAAAAATTGAATAATAAACAGGCAAATTTAAGATTGGTCTATTGAAGGGTATTTTAATTTATGTTAGTAATAATTCACCAACAACAAATACATCTGTGAATACTTAGTTATTGGTGGAATGAAATTTATCTGTCCATTATATTTTATTTTTATTGTGTTTCAATACATTTTTGATAATTTAAAGTTAAAATGACGAATGTTCTTTGTTACATTTGATTATATAGATATTTAAAATTTAAAGCGAGGTTAACGTCAATTTATTCAAAGAGTAACTCTTTATTTGAGACGAATAAAATAAGTCATATTTGACGTTGGTGAAACGTAGGTGTGTTAGTTTTATTGGCCGAATATTTTAATTCATCAAATAAACTACTATTTGTCGTTGGTAAAATCGCCCATATCAAAGTATACTCTGGGCTAATTAGCAAAATTCATGAAAAAGTTATTTACCAGCAATTTTATTGCTGGAATCGAATTATAAGATCCTATATATTAATAATATAGGTATGCAAAGTCCGCAGATAGTGTGCTACTTTTTCTATAAACAAGATGGCGCCGACAAATCGATTTTTTTTCAATTATTGCCCTATAACTCCGAAGATTTTAATTTTACAACAAAAACACTCAAATAAAAATTCACCGCAATTAAATTCTGCATAGAGATATGTTTTTTACGATTTGTTCCGACGAAAATTTTCCTCGGAAAATGCGGATTTGCCTAACTAAAACTCTAATTTTCAAATAAAGTTTTAGGTAGGTAATTATTAATCAATAATTAAATAACTTAGTGACATCAAAGCTTTCTTGGTATAGATTGTAATTCCAGAAGCCGGTGAAAATTAAACGAATATTTTAGCAACAATTCAATTGTTAATTAACAATTTACGATCGCAATAATAACCAAAATAATCATGATAAATTGATCAAACTTATAAAGATTATAAAGATAAGATGCTTATTTAATATTTTATCGACAAAATATAAATTTTTGTTTTTTTTTGCATAATCTTTAAATTTTGAAAAAAAAAATAGTTATAGTACGCTGGTCTAATTAGTAAAGTACAAAGAAAGGTTATTTACCAGCAATTTTGTTGCTGGAATCGAATTATAAGATCCTATATATTATTAATATAGGTATGCAAAGTCCGCAGATAGTGTGCTACTTTTTTTATAAACAAAATGGCGCTGACAAATCGTATTGTTTTCAATTATTGCACTATAACTCCGAATATTTTTACTTTACGCCAAAAACACTCAAATAAAAATTCACCCCAATTTAATTCTACATAGAGGCATGTTTTTCCCGATTTGCTCCGACGAAAATTTTCCTCGGAAAATGTGGGTTTTCCCAACAAAATCTCGAATTTTCAAGTAAATTTTTTGGGCAAGTAATTATTTCTCAATAATTATATAGCTTGGTGAAATAAAAGCTTTCTTGGTATAGATTATAAATTCAGAAGCCGGTGAAAATGAAACGAATATTTTAGCAACAATTCAATTTTTAATTAACAATTTACAGTCGCAATAACAACCAAAATAATCATGAGACATTGATCAAACTTAGAAAGATTATAAAGGTGTGATGCCTATTTAATATTTTGTCGACAAAATATAATTTTTTCATTTTTTTGCATAATCTTAAAATATTTAAAAAAATTGTTATAAACAAATTAACATTTCTCAGAAATTGTTTATTATATTCTAATTTTCAAAAATACTTAAAATGCGTATTTCACAGATCTTGAAAATGAATGATTTTAAAAAAATTTCCAACCATTTGCAAAAAAGTTATGAAACAGCAAAATAAATATACGAATTCTCCGTTGTTTATAATTTGTTTTAATTGTTTCAAAGCTTAAAAGTGAGTCTATTGTACAATCTAATTACTCACAAAGAATGTCAAAAATTATTGCAATGGTTATATTTTAATCAAAGATTAAAATTTCTTTTTTTTTGTAATTTTTAGCGCAAAAGTAGGCCTGATACAGAGTCGGAGCTAAAATGTTCACTCGAAGCTACTGACACGCAGCATACATTATTTATTAAAAGTGTACGTCGCGCGGCCGATCGTCGCTCCGAGTGAAAATTTAAGCTACAGTACTGTATTAGTCGACTTTCTCGCGTGTAAATTCTTTATATAAATAATCTTTAAATTATTTAAATAATCTTTAATTAAAATATAACCATTAAACTGATAATCGATATTTTTTGTAAATAATTAGCTTGTACTTTAAACGCACTTCTACGCTTTGAAAGAATTAAAAAAAATTATAAACACCGTAGTAATCGCATGTTCAGTTTGCTGTTTCATAACTTTTTTGCAAATGGTTGCAAAAAAGTTTTAAAACATTCATTTTCAAGATATTTGAAATGCGCATTTTACCTATTTTTTAAAATTATAATAAAATAAAAACTTTCTGAGAAACGTTAATTTGTTTATAACTATTTTTTTTTAAACATTTAAAGAGTACGCAAAAAAATAAAAAAAATAATATTTTGTCGACAAAATGGTAAATAGGCATCTCATCTTTATAAGATTTCAAAGTTTGATCAGTGTATCATAATTATTTTGGTTATTATTGCGACCGTAATTTATTAATTAACAATTGAATTGTTGCTAAAATATTCGTTTAATTTTCACCAGCTTCTGGAACTATAATCTAAACCAAGAAGGGTTTTTTAAATCACCAAATTATTTAATTATTGGTAGATAATTACTTATCCACAACTCTATTGGGAAATTAAAGATTTTGTTGGGAAAACTCGCATTTTCCGAGGAAAAGTTTCATCGGAACAGATCGGGAAAGACACGTCTCTATGCAGAATTTAATTACGGTTAATTTTTATTTGGTGTTTTTGTTGTAAAGTTAAAATGTTCGGAGTTATAGAGCAATAATTGAAAAAAACACGATTTTCGGGCGCCATTTTGTTTATTAAAAAAGTAGCACACTATCTGAGGACCTTGCATACCTATACTATTAATATATAGGATCTTATAATTTGATCCCAGTAATAAAATTGCTGGCAATCAACTTTTCCCAAAAATGGCCTATTCTCCGATAATCACCCCAGACTAATATAATGAATATTTTACACGATATAATAATATGCAGTTTGATTGAGACGCCTTTTTCAAGGCGCCATAATCAAGCAAGATTAGAAATTATTTCAATGTGCCGACCAAATTTAAAAATTTTATCAACAGATAAGAAGAAAGACAATCGGCCATTTTCGAGATCGTTTAAAACAATATGGTATGAAAACCATAAATGGTTAAGCGGAAGGTATTTTAAAGATTCACTTTTTTGTTGGCCTTGTCTGTTGCTCTCAAATTTGAAGCAAAATAATGTTTGGATGAGTTAGGGATTTCCAGATTTGAAAAATTTATCAGCTGGTGTCAAAAAACATGAATTTTCGAAAGAACATTTAAACAATTGCTTAGGTTTAAAACGGTTAGAAAAAAATAATCAAACTATTGACAGTGCTTTAGCTGGACATATTTCTTTATCTAATAAGTTATATAATGATGAAGTTAGAAAAAATAGAATTTGTGGATTCATGTCGCCTACCCGCATACTGAGATCACGAGCCGCCACTGAAACAGTTGGTATATATCTGATATCATTAGGCCTAAAATCCATAACAAAATAAAAAGAAAATAAATAAAAATAAATTTCGACCACGAGTCAGGATTCTGTTAACCGAGATACCATAGTACCAAGCGGCGCCGCTAGGAGGAGCACTCCAACAATGCGTCTCAGAATACTTTAACGAAACGTGGTCATTTTGTACTCTAAACCGAGTAAGGTATGAAAAAGAAAAGAAAATAATCGTTTTCGTTTTGATTCAATTCGAGTCTCTTGCCATCCTCTGACACCGTGTTTCGGGGTCTCTACCCCTTATCAAAGAGGCTATGCAAGTAGACTGAATTGAATCAACTCGAAACGAAGAAGAACTGCATATATTAAAATATCTGCAGCAGAGTGTGGTTAGACTGTCCTCTAACGGGGAATGACAAAATAAATAAAAATAAATTTCGACCACGAGTCAGGATTCTGTTAACCGAGATACGATAGTACCAAGCGGCGCCGCTAGGAGGAGCACTCCAACAATGCGTCTCAGAATACTTTAACGAAACGTGGTCATTTTGTACTCTAAACCGAGTAAGGTATGAAAAAGAAAAGAAAATAATCGTTTTCGTTTTGATTCAATTCGAGTCTCTTGCCATCCTCTGACACCGTGTTTCGGAGTCTCTACCCCTTATCAAAGAGGCTATGCAAGTAGACTGAATTGAATCAACTCGAAACGAAGAAGAACTGCATATATTAAAATATCTGCAGCAGAGTGTGGTTAGACTGTCCTCTGACGGGGAATGACAAAATAAATAAAAATAAATTTCGACCACGAGTCAGGATTCTGTTAACCGAGATACGATAGTACCAAGCGGCGCCGCTCGGAGGAGCACTCCAACAATGCGTCTCGAAATGCGTACGAAATTTATTTTTATTTATTTTGTCATTCCCCGTTAGAGGACAGTCTAACCACACTCTGCTGCAGATATTTTAATAAATGCAGTTCTTCTTCGTTTCGAGTTGATTCAATTCAGTCTACTTGCAGAGCCTCTTTGATAAGGGGTAGAGACCCCGAAACACGGTGTCAGAGGATGGCAAGAGACTCGAATTGAATCAAAACGAAAACGATTATTTTCTTTTCTTTTTCATACCTTACTCGGTTTAGAGTACAAAATGACCACGTTTCGTTAAAGTATTCTGAGACGCATTGTTGGAGTGCTCCTCCTAGCGGCGCCGCTTGGTACTATCGTATCTCGGTTAACAGAATCCTGACTCATGGTCGAAATTTATTTTTATTTATTTTGTCGTTCCCCGTTAGAGGACAGTCTAGCCACATTCTGCTGCAGATATTTTAATATATGCAGTTCTTCTTCGTTTCGAGTTGATTCAATTCAGTCTACTTGCATAGCCTCTTTGATAAGGGGTAGAGACTCCGAAACACGGTGTCAGAGGATGGCAAGAGACTCGAATTGAATCAAAACGAAAACGATTATTTTCTTTCCTTTTTCATACCTTACTCGGTTTAGAGTACAAAATGACCACGTTTCGTTAAAGTATTCTGAGACGCATTGTTTGAGTGCTCCTCCTAGAGGCGCCGCTTGGTACTATCGTATCTCGGTTAACAGAATCCTGACTCATGGTCGAAATTTATTTTTATTTATTTTGTCATTCCCCGTTAAGGGACAGTCTAACCACACTCTGCTGCAGATATTTTAATATATGCAGTTCTTCTTCGTTTCGAGTTGATTCAACTTCAGTCTACTTGCATAGCCTCTTTGATAAGGGGTAGAGACCCCGAAACACGGTGTCAGAGGATGGCAAGAGACTCGAATTGAATCAAAACGAAAACGATTATTTTCTTTTCTTTTTCATACCTTAGTCGGTTTAGAGTACAAAATGACCACGTTTCGTTAAAGTATTCTGAGACGCATTGTTGGAGTGCTCCTCCTAGCAGCGCGGCTTGGTACTATCGTATCTCGGTTAACAGAATCCTGACTCGTGGTCGAAATTTATTTTTATTTATTTTGTCATTCCCCGTTAAAGGACAGTCTAACCACACTCTGCTGCAGATATTTTAATATATGCAGTTCTTCTTCGTTCCGAGTTGATTCAATTCAGTCTACTTGCATAGAATCTTTGATAAGGGGTAGAGACCCCGAAACACGGTGTCAGAGGATGGCAAGAGACTCGAATTGAATCAAAACGAAAACGATTATTTTCTTTTCTTTTTCATACCTTACTCGGTTTAGAGTACAAAATGACCACGTTTCGTTAAAGTATTCTGAGACGCATTGTTGGAGTGCTCCTCCTAGCAGCGCCGCTTGGTACTATCGTATCTCGGTTAACAGAATCCTGACTCGTGGTCGAAATTTATTTTTATTTATTTTGTCATTCCCCGTTAGAGGACAGTCTAACCACACTCTGCTGCAGATATTTTAATATATGCAGTTCTTCTTCGTTTCGAGTTGATTCAATTCAGTCTACTTGCATAGCCTCTTTGATAAAGGGTAGAGACCCCGAAACACGGTGTCAGAGGATGGCAAGAGACTCGAGTTGAATCAAAACGAAAACGATTATTTTCTTTTCTTTTTCATACCTTACTCGGTTTAGAGTACAAAATGACCACGTTTCGTTAAAGTATTCTGAGACGCATTGTTGCAGTGCTCCTCCTAGCAGCGCCGCTTGGTACTATCGTATCTCGGTAATAGAATCCTGACTCGTGGTCGAAATTTATTTTTATTTATTTTGCCATTCCCCGTTAGAGGACAGTCTAACAACACTCTGCTGCAGATATTTTAATATATGCAGTTCTTCTTCGTTTCGGGTTGATTCAATTCAGTCTACTTGCATAGCCTCTTTGATAAGGGGTAGAGACCCCGAAACACGGTGTCAGAGGATGGCAAGAGACTCGAATTGAATCAAAACGAAAACGATTATTTTCTTTTCAAAATAAAAAGAGACGTGGGAATGAAATGCCAATGGTAATAACTATTGAAACAAAGAATCTCAATATTTGGGACATGAATGGTTAGATAGAATGAAATAATCGAAAATAATAAACTTCGTTGATACATGTTGATAAAATGGAAAAATATGTCATAGTTATTCATTTGAGTGGTCGGTTGGTGTTGTCAAGTTAAATTTTGAATAAAGAAAGTTGAGACAATAGTTATTAAAATATTGGTAAAGATTTCGAAAAGAGACAACACAATAACAAGAAATTTAAATAATTGTTAATTGTCTTCACAGATGACTACAACATAAAGAGTATTAAAATTACTTGCTTAGTAGATTCAAATATTAATTAAATCCAAGTGTTTATTTTTATTTATAAATTTATTGACAGTAATCAATAATTTATTTAACCTGATGCTAGAACATATTATTCAACATATTGTACCAACTTTGCTGGTGTTGAAAATATTTTCCTGCCCTAATTTAATGCGTATGTTTATTTTGCGAATAATAATACCAAAATTGACCAACTTGTTTAACTGAACATTCAATTTAATATATAAACATATAATATTTCACCAAAAATACAGGTAGACAATAAGTATTGCGTTTCAGCTAATGCATCATCAAATTGTATAAATATTGTTACAGTATCCAACAGTATCCATAGCTTGGTTTTTACCGTAATGTATTATAATATTAGTCGAGGCATTGAAGGATTGAGGTGTCGATTTTTTTGCAGTAAGACGAATTTTAATGCGGATTGGTGCGTTGGATTCGTGAGAATGTCAGGAAACTTTGTGAACTAATTTAATGAATAAGAAATCTCAAATTGCATTTGTACTTGAGAAAAATGCATTTCAGAAGTGCATTTTGAAATAGGCAATTATTATAAATTTGTAACTCGATAAATAGTAGGAAAAATTGACTCAATTTTCTTAATCGGGGGTTTTTGGGGTCGCTGAAAACGAATATGAGGTCGGCGAGAGTGTGCAAACTACCTGGTGCCTGCAGCCGGTGTAATAAACGTCTTCCTCTGGAGTATTGTGGTAATTTATCATATAATTGGCTTAAACTCATTACTCGGTGGTTTTTGGGGTCGCTGAAAATGAATATGAGGTCGGCGAGAGTGTGCAAAGTACCTGGTGCCTGCAGCGGGTGTAATAAACGTCTTCTTTTGGAGTATTATGGCAATTTATCATATAATTAGTTTAAACTCGTTACTCGGGGGTTTTTGGGGTCGCTGAAAATGAATATGAGGTCGGCGAGAGTGTGCAAACTACCTGGTGCCTGCAGCGGGTGTAATAAACGTCTTCCTCTGGAGTATTGTGGTAATTTATCATATAATTGGCTTAATCTCGTTACTCGGGGGGTTTTTGGGGTCGCTGAAAATGAATATGAGGTCGGCGAGAGTGTGTAAAGTACCTAGTGCCTGCAGCGGGTGTAATAAACGTCTTCCTCTGGAGTATTGTGGTAATTTATCGTATAATTGGCTTAAAATCGTTACTCGGGGGTTTTTGGGATCGCTGAAAATGAATATGAGGTCGGCGAGAGTGTGCAAAGTACCTGGTGCCTTCAGCGGTTGTAATAAACGTCGTCCTCTGGAGTATTGTGGTAATTTATCTTATAATTGGCTTAAAATCGTTACTCGGGGGTTTTTGGGGTCGCTAAAAATGAATATGAGGTCGGTGAGAGTGTGCAAACTACCTGGTGCCTGCAGCGGGTGTAATAAACGTCTTCCTCTGGAGTAGTATAGCAATTTATCATATAATTAGTTTTAACCCGTTACTCGGGGTTTTTGGTTTATTCCATTTTCTTCGATGTAACTATAGTGATCGGAAAGGGTGGTATTTTTATTATAAATAAACATAAAATTTTATTATTATAATATATTTATGGCTAAAAAGTTCATTATAAAAAAATTTATCGTAATTTATCTTTAAAATTCATTTTCTTCATCATTATCATCTTCTTCTTCATTATTGCCTTCCACTCTCGAGTCCACCGCAATATTTGTGCAGTCAGAGCCTGCACAATTTTTGCAGGCTAAATTACAAACTAACCCATGCTTCCTGCACCCGCATGAGTTGCCGCAGTCTGACTTACAACAAAAGAAAGAAGACATCGAGCAGAATCCAAAAATGTAAAAATATACAGGGTGTCCCATTTAAAAAAACGAAGTTACAATCAACTTCCGGTATAACCGGAAGTAGCAATGAGACCAAAATATTTTCATTAAATAGTTCATACCTCAAAACCCCTGTATTCAAATTTTCATGATTCTCTTACCTTTAGTTCTCGAGATATTTCTAATAGGCCCTTTTACTTGATACGAGCAGTAATGAGATAACTGAAAAAAAATCGTAAGTTTGAATTTCAGATGAAATACGAGTTAGATCATCTATATATAAGCACCATTATTTACCTGAATTATTGATGAAAGACACAGTTGAATTTATAAACACTATCATAGAAATATATTACTAAAATGATTTGTTCAAAAATATATTAATCAATATTTTTTACGAAAAAATTCGACACGAGTACCTGAGCGAGTAACACCGTTTTTGCTGTTCTCGAAAATTACCGTGTTTATAAATAGTTTTTAAACTTGTTTTACGTGTAACCGTTATATTAGTGTATACAAACGTGTGAGAGGGAAAGGCAATAAATTCTAAATGAAATTAGTCAAGTATGTATCAATACTGCCAACATAATTTTAAGCGCCAAATTAAAGAAAATGGAGATCCTGAACAAAAGAATCATGTTTTTTATAATATCCTATGAAATTAGAACTTAGTCGTCGCGATATTTATTTTCAGTGACCCCAAAGACCCCCGAGTAACAAGTGTGGGCCAATTATTTAACAAATTACCAAAAAATTAACAAAATAGTCCAGAGGAAGACGTTTATTACACCCGCTGCAGGCACCAGGTAGTTTGCACACTCTCACCGACCTCATATTCATTTTCAGCGTCCCCAAAAACCCCCCGAGTAACGAGATTAAGGCAATTATATGATAAATTACCACAATACTCCAGAGGAAGACGTTTATTACACCCGCTGCAGACACCAGGTAGTTTGCACACTCTAGACGACCTCATATTCATTTTCAGCGACCCCAAAAACCCCCCGAGTAACGAGTTTAAACTAATTATATGATAAATTGCTATAATACTCTAAAATAAGACGTTTATTACACCCGATGCAGGCACCAGGTACTTTGCACACTCTCGCCGACCTCATATTTATTTTCAGCGACCCCAAAAACCCCCGAGTAATGAGTTTAAGCCAATTATGTGATAAATTACCACAATACTCCAGAGGAAGACGTTTATTACACCCGCTGCAGGCACCAGGTACTTTTCACACTCTCGACGACCTCATATTCGTTTTCAGCGACCCCAAAAACTCCCGAGTAAGAAAATTGGGTCAATTTTTCCTACTATTTACCGAGTTACAAATTTATAATAATTGCCTATTTCAAAATGCACTTTTGAAATGCATTTTTCTCATGTGCAAATGCAATTTGAGATTTCTTATTCATTAAATTAGTTCACAAAGTTTCCTGATATTCTCACGAGTCAAACGCACCAAACTGCATTAAAATCCGTCTTACTGCGGCAAAAATCGACAGTAAGGCCTTGTTTTGTGCTTCAATGCCTCGACTGTATATTCGATTATTATAAATTCGAAAGCTAGGGTAACATTTTAATCAGAACTTGCTGCGTCTTTGTGTAAATATCGACCAATAAGTCTACTGCCTGTCAGGTCACAAATTATGAAAAAGTTACTAGCTAAGAGACTAATAAAAATTATCGCAGAAAAAGAACTTCTACACATGTAACAGAGACCTAAAATTGGTGTTTTGGATCCGCCTACTTCACTGGTACGTGTTCTCAGTCTTACTTTACGGTAGCGAGTCTTGGACTGTGAATACAGGTGATCTAAATCGCCTTGACGCCTTCCAAATTTGGTGCTATAGAAGAATTTTAAGTAGGGATGGAGAAGATTCGAAACTCCACAACACTATAATGTGTTAGCAAGACTACTGAGATTATAAAAAGCATCCAGAAGAGAAAGCTGGTGTACCTTAGACATGTAACGAGAAGTCCCTAATAGAGATAGCTACAAAATATTATGCAAGGGAAGACAGCAGGCAAACGCAGTCCAGGACGAAGAACGATTTCATTGTTGAAGAACTTGCAAAATTGGTATGGTATTGATACAAATGTTGCTATTATTTTAGAGTGGCAGTGAATAAAATTAATGTAGCTATGATGATAAGAAAAATTCTGAAAGGGCATGGTACCTGAAGAAGAAGAAAGCCTTAATCAAATTTTAGCTCTGTAGTTATAGTAGTCGTTGACAGGACTACTAGTTTTTTTAAAACATAAGATGTAGATCTTTGAAACACACTCAGTGATCAAAAGATCCAAGGTTTCCAGCCCGAAATGGTGGATGTGTGAATTGTTCGTAAGGGGATTTTTCAGCATTCTCTATTTCATCTGTTTGATTTCGTACGAGTGGTCGTTAAACCATTAACCTTGGATCTTTTGATCACTGAGTGTGTTTCAAAGATCTACATCTTATGTTTTAAACATATATTTTACTTACTTTAAGTAATTAGGGAATTAAAACTTGAGACTGTCATTGTTGGATTTGCCGTAGATTTACGCACCTTCTCTGTCTAGGTTTCGAATTGTTGTTTTTTGATTGGAATGTGTCTAAAGATATTCAACCTCCATCTTTACCGATGAGCCCAGAGAGGTTGAAGAGGGCGAAACACATTTCTAAGAACTGGTGTTTGGATCTTTGATTCTATTCAAAAAATTTTTCCCAGCCCGAAATGGTGGATGTGTGAATTGTTCGTAAGGGGATTTTTCCACATTCTCTATTTCATCTGTTTGATTTCGTATTAGTTTTTTTGTTGATATCTCTGATTGTAAAAAAATATTCTTTGTGTAAATGGTTAATACAATTCTTTAAGAGATTTCTAAACACGTCGATTCATAAAAATATATTTTAAAACATCTACCAAAGAGACAGGATGTTTTTGAATATTTGGATCACTTCTGAAGAGCATAGATACGTCGGTGTATAGATTTGAAAGTAATGCAATAATTCAAGAGCTGTTATTCTTAAACAACAAATTACACCTAGATACGGCAATAGTTACCAAATTCTTTTAAAATAGGGAAAGCTAAATTGTCACTTAAAAAGGAAAAACTCAGTCTCCAATAGAAAGAAAGATATTTTCGTAAAACTAACAAAAAATATAAAAATCTACAATTTCGAACATTTAAATAAAATGATAAAATTAATATTTAAACTTTGTGTTCAGGAATATCATTACCCTCGTACAGGATTATATTAACGGACCTATAGCCAGGGACGTAGTGTCAAATTTAACCAGAGCATTTTTGCATGGCTGTTTTCTTTTTATTTAGTTAGGTGTTCCAAAGCTTATTAACAAATGATGTGTCAGCTGGCCCAAAACCGGGGATACCAACCACGTTTTTATTATTTATACGACACAATATAAAATAGTACATTATATACCGCGGGACTGAAGTAGTACATTTAATCCTGAAGGTAAAGTTTATGGCCCGACCGCAGGGAGGGCCATAATTTACCTGAAGGATTAAATGTACTTCAGTCGCAAGGTATATACGATACTTTTCGTACTTCCGGTATGATTTTATTAATTATTTCAATAATTTCAATCAGTTTTTTCTCTCTTCAACTCATTTAATAAACTGTCTTTAAAATAAGTTACCATAGTAACATTGCGTTGTGACAGTTATAATTTAGAAACATTGTCATTACTAGTGTCATTGTAAAGAAACATTGTTATTGATAATTATTGGTATCATGAGTGAAGAAGGTGTATCTGATATTGATAAAAGAGCAGCCGAAGTAGGTGAAGAATTGTTACCACCGAAATCTAGAAAACTATACGAGCAGCAGTACGATGCTTTTAAAAAGTGGTGCCGCTTAAAAAATGTGAGACAACCTACTGAAAATGCGCTGTTAGTCTACTTCGATGATAAATCAAAAGCGGTTTGTGCCTCAACTCTCTGGGCACATTACTCAATGCTGAAATCGGTTATTAACATTAGAGAAGATATTGATGTAAGTAAATTTCCAAAATTATTAGCTTTTTTGAAGAGAAGAAATGAGGGATTTAAGCCAAAGAAGTCAAGAATTCTCACGTCTGAGCAGGTAGATCAGTTCTTACGGGAGGCTCCGGATGATAAATATTTAATGCTTAAGGTAAATTTGGAAATTTGTTTATATTCAGAAATTTTAAGAAATCAATTTTTTTGTAGGTTGCACTTATTTTGGGCGTTGCGGGAGCTTGTCGTGGAAAAGAGTTGGTTGATTTAGAAATCGACGATGTGAGAGATTTGGGCGATTCCTTCCTAATTGCGATTAGAAACACCAAAAATAAAATTGACCGAAATTTTGTGATCAAAAATTCAGAAAACAGTGCCATCAGTTTTGTGGCGATATTTCGGAAATATGTGGCATTGCGAAAGACAGGGACAACTCATTCAAAATTTTTTGTTCAATGTTAATTACCATTCTAATTAATTATATTTTTCAATAAAATATCCCTTAAATTCGTTTGTTTGTGATTTAATCGTTCCGGGAGTTTCGTCAATATTTAATCCCGGAGGGATTAAATGTGACACTTTAGTACCTGTCACAAGGGAGTGAAGTTGTCACTTTAGGCCCGGAAGTACGAAAAAGTCTGTATGTCTTTTATAGAATCGTAAACTATGCATTTGATCATATGATGATATCATAATATTATTATGATATTATCCCCCCCCCCCTTGGACCCTAATTTTTCGTAAATCGTAAACTATGCACTTGATCATAATATGAAAATATCATAATATAATTATGATATTATCCACACCCCCCCCCGACGTTCTTTTTTGAACCCTAACTTTTCACTTTTCTATCAACAGACCCTTATTAATCTAAATATTTCCTTGTTGTCTATAATATACAAAAATAAAAAACCGCTAAACGCCGTAAAAATGAGTGGCGCATAAAATATTCCAGCTACAAAAGATCTGATATGAATGTTACGTGGCGCGAAAATGGATTTTCATTTGATGCAAAACAAAATTTTAGTTTTATTTTAAAATATTTTTCCATAATATTTGCTAAATTTGAAGTAAACGCGCCACAAAAGAGTAACTTTGGTACAGTTTGAATTTTGAAACTCTTTTGTGGCGCGTTTACTTCAAATTTAGCAAATATTATGGAAAAATATTTTAAAATAAAACTAAAATTTTGTTTTGCATCAAATGAAAATCCATTTTCGCGCCACGTAACATTCATATCAGATCTTTTGTAGCTGGAATATTTTATGCGCCACTCATTTTTACGGCGTTTAGCGGTTTTTTATTCTTGTATCAGGAGTTTTTCAAAGGTATTTATAAATTAAATGTATGAAGTTGAATGCAATGTTCCTCTATTACACGTCAAGCTTTATAAATTGTCACCTTTGTTGCATTATCTCCCAAATGATCTAGTGTCAATCGAATGTACACTAGATTTTTTTGTATTCGAAATAGACTGAAAAAAAAAATATATTGAGATGGCCGGTAAATGAAGTCGGATTGCCCGTTGCCAGATCAAATTTAGCGTCGTAACCACTACAACTACATAAACCATTTGGGGAATAATCGTTAATTGGATTATACTTTTGTATCTTAATAACTTCTAAACGGCTTAACCGATTTTGATCAGTAAACATGAGTTTGAAACGTATTAACCAGTAGTATCTGATGGATCTAAGGTCAAGTATGATAACTGAAGCTATTACAGGAATTATTGAGCTTTCGAAACCGTTTTTCCCACAGGAAATAGATTTTATCATATTTATGAAGCCTATAACCTAAAAATTCGAATTTTCCCGGATATGAGGTATACATCGTTAGATTTGTCTTGAGTCCTTCTACAAACCTTAAGTTATTGGAGCAATTCGTACGTTTAAATGTTGAGTAATTGTCGAAAAAAAAAAATTTCAAAGTTTAGTTTTTCAGTTTTTCGGCTATACTGAGCCGTGTATATGTCTGATCCTGACGGCTTAGACACCATTTGAAAGCTTAAGTCAACGCTATTGATTTGAAGTATTTGCGGTTCTCCTGCCTCTTTGTGATCCGAATATATATATACCCCCAAAAATATGCCGTTTTGTACTTACCAAGTCCTATAGCTGGCTTATGGGTCGTCAAAAGTAACAAACTACACCGGTTCTTAATCGGCCCTGACCCCCTCTTTAAACACAGAGAAAAATATCAAATCGGCTTAACTTTCAAACACACATACATACATATCCACAAACATTTTCCCTTTTTTAAATAAAAATTGAGTCACATTTCTAAGCTCTATAACTTTTGAATGGTATAACCGATTTTCAAAATTAGACATGCATTGGAAAGGTAATGATCAGTTCTATTAGAAGCCGTAAAGGTTGGACAAATTTTTAAACTTTTTGGGAGTTTTGGTGACGAGAACGAAAAAGAGGCCCTAAATGGGAAGGGCCGTAAAATCTACACCCTTGGACCAAAATCGATGGTTGACATATAAATGGGTGAGTCTTTTCTGAACTTTAAGATGGGAGTTGGCCCAATTTTCAATTCAGTTAGATTTAGAAAATCGAAAATTTTGTGTATATATAGTGTCGCGTGTAGGGTGGTGTGGGTGTGCGCCACTGGCGAGAACTGCCGTTCTCTGGTAATGTTCAAAATTAGACATGCGTTGGAAAGGTAATGATCAGTACTGTTAGAAGCCGCAAAAGTCGGACTTAAATTTTCGAAGTTTTTGGGAGTTTTGGGGACCAGAACGAAAAACAGACCCTAAATAGGAAGGGCCGTAAAATCGACACCCTTGGACCAAAATGGATGGTTGACATATGAATGGGTGAGTCTTTTTTTGAACTTGAAGATTTCGTATATATAATAGTGTCGCGTGTAGGGGGGTGTATTTCTGCGCCACTTTCGAGAACTGCCGTTATCTGGTAATCTTTCCGATATAAAACTAACAGCTTCGATAACTAATAAATCCAAAACTATTAATTTATCAAAAAAATTTATAATGAACATTTTTTGCTTATAATTAATATTTTTACCAGCATTTGTGGTCAAAATATAAAAAAAATTCCACTCTCGTGATGAGGTGGCAACCACCCCATGGTAAAAGCGTCTTTCGGCATCATATAGATTTTGATCCTTGGACTATCCACTACTTATTGTCAAATTTTTAAGCAAATCGATCCATTCTGTAAAAACTGCGAAGTGAAAAATTTCAGTTCCTGGACTCATTCTACTTTTGGAGCTCTATAACTTCTGAACGGCTTACCTGATGTTGATCACTAAACATGAATTTGAAACGTATTGACAAGTAGTATCTGATGCATCCACGATCGACTATGATAACTGAACGTATTACAGGAATTATTGAGCTTGAAAAACCGTTTTTTCCCATAAGAAATAGATTTGATCATACTTATGAAGCCTATAACTTAAAAATTCGAATTTTCCCAGATATAAGGTATACACCGTTAGACGCGTCCTGAGTTCTTCTACAAACGCTCAGTTATTGGCGAAATTCGTAGGTTGAAATTTTGAGTAATTGTCGAAAAACCAAAATTTTTAAAGTTAAATTTTTCAGTTTTTTGGCTATGGTGAGCACTGCGTATGTCTCAGCTTGATCGCTTGAACGCCATTTGAAAGCTTAACTCAACCCTATTGATTTGGTGTATTTGCGGTTTTCCTGTCTTTCCTTGAACCTAAGATATATACGCCCAAAAAATATGCTATTTTGTATTTACCTAGTCCTCTAGCTAACTTACGGGTAGTCAGAAGTCAAAAATTAGACCGGTTCTGAATCGGCCCTCACACCCTCTTGAAACACAGAAAAAAAAATTCAGATCGGTTTAACTTTTCCACACACATACATACATACATACATACATACATATCCACAAACATTTTCCATTTTTTAAATAAAAATTGAGTCATATTTCTGAGCTCGATAACTTTTGAATGGTATAACCGATTTTCAAAATTAAACATGCGTTGGAAAGGTAATGATCTATGCTATCAGAAGCCGCAAAGGTCGGGCTAAATTTTTGAAATTTTTGGGAGTTTTGGGGACGAGAACGAAAAACAGGCTTTAAATGGGAAGGGCCGTAAAATCCACACCCTTGGACCAAAATGGAGAAGTAACATATGGATGGACGAGTCTTTTCCTAAACTTTAATATGGGATTTGGCCCAATTTTCAATTCAGTCAGGTTTAGAAAATCGAAAATTTCGTGTATATATAGTGTCGCTTGTAGGGGTGTTGTGCGCCACTGGTGAGAACTGCCGTTCTCTGTGGATAAAAATGAATGTTTGTCTGTATGCCCCTTATCGAATCGTACACTATGCATTTGATCATAATATGATGACCTCAAGCAAAGTAGTTGTACATGAACCCGGGAAGGTTTCTGAGTTAATACGACCAATCTAAGTAATCATTATTTACGCAGACACCACAAAAACAATATTGTTTATTAGAAAAAAGTATACGCAATATTTTTGAGTATTTTTTGGCTTTCTGGTAATGTTTAGGTATTTAACTTTTAAACATTATTTTTTAGTTCTAAGGCGGTACGAAGTTTGCCGGGTCAGCTAGTTAATAATAAAAAAATATTCTTGAACTATGTACCTAGTTTGGCAAATATTAAAAAGTATACCTAAATTAGTCCATTCTTTCACGGTTTTTGTTCTAAATTTTAAAGAACCGCTTGGATTGACATGAAATTTGGCATACGTATAGCTTGCATGTCAAAGAAAAAAAGTGATATTGTGACGATGTGTGCTTTTGCCCTGGGGGTGACTTTCACCGCCTGTTGGGGGTGAAAAAATATATGTCCAAAATAAGTCCGGAAATGGGTAAACTGACTAATTTTAAGTAACTTTTGTTCTATAGAGCTTTTTCGCCAAGTCAACACTTTTCGAGTTATTTGCGAGTGAATATGTTCATTTTTCAACAAAATAACCACATTTTTAGACGGCTTTTCGCAAATAACTCAAAAAGTAAGTATTTGTCGAAAAAAATGTTCCTAGCAAAAATATAGCCTATAAAAAAGTAAAAAAAATGGTGTACGCGTTAGGTCTCTGGATCTCGTAGAACCAGAGTTATAGCCAATGAACAATAGATTCATATTCACCAAATTTTAAATGGAATATTTCTACGTGAAATATCCAAAAAATTAAGCACTTTTTGGGAAAAACTCATTATAACTTTTTTAAATTGTTTAAAAAAAGCTTTATTTCTGTTTTTACAGAAAGTTTCTAGCATTAAATTTAAGCAAGTTACGCTCAAAATAAAGTTGGTCCCTTTTGCTTTTGCAGAAAAAAAAATCGGGACGACCACCCCCTAATTAGCAACTTAAATGAAATTAATCGTTACCGCTCCACAAATTATTTTAGTTATGTTGTGTTTATATTATCTGTAAGTTTCATCGATTCAAAGTGTTTATTTTTTAAAAAATTTGGTTTCAAAATAAAAATTTTAAAGATTTAAATTTTGAAAAATATGCTTTTTTTCAAAATAAATTAAAAATTGTCAGAGATACCAAAAATCACGAAAAACAAAAAAAGTCAGATTTGCTTTTCTGAATATCATGTATTTTTTTGTTTTTCTGTTAGACAAAAATTGATTAAGATTTGGTGTTTTTAAATTTGCATACATTCGTGATCAGTGACACGTTCAATCCCTTTTAACTACAGCCCTTTCAATAATAAGGACTTTGGACCGATGAAACTTACAGATCACGTAAACAATATATACACGAGTCAAGAAACTTGTAAAGTCGTAACGACTAAGTTCATTTAAGATACTAATTAGGGGGTGATTTTCTCGATTTTTTTACCAAAACCAAAAGGGACTAACTTTATTTTGAGCGTAACTTGTTTAATTTTGATGCTAGAAATTTTTTTATAAAACAAAAATGAATTTTTACACACTTTGAATAAGTTGTAATGAGTTTTCCCCGAAATGTGCTTCATTTTTGGTTATTTCACGTTAAAGTATTCCATTTGGAATTTGACGAATATGAACCTATTTTTCATTAGCTATAACTCTGCTTCTACTAGGTGTAGAGACGTCATATATACACCATTTTTTTAAATTTTTTACAGGCTATATTTTTTCTAAGAATGTTTTTTCGATAAAATACTTACTATTTGAGTTATATGCGAAAAACCGACTAAAAGCGTGGTTATTTTGTTGAAAAAATGAACATATTCACTGCCAAATAACTCGAAAAGTATTGACATAGTGAAAAATCTCTATAGTACAAAAGTTACTTAAAATTATCCAGTTTATCCATTTCCTGACTTTCTTTGGACGAATATTTTTTCACCCCCGACAGGGAGTGCAAACCACCCCCAGGGCAAAAGCACATATCGGTACAATATCACTTTTTTTCTTTGACTTGTTAGCTATGTGTATGCCAAATTTCAAGTCAATCCAAGCGGTTCTTTAAAATTTAGAGGTTTTGCAATATTTTACCGTTAAAGAACGGACTAAGACTAAATCATTAATTTATGAATTTTAGATTGTAAGAAAAACGCGTCAGCTGAAAATATATGTATAATCAAATGCAAAGTTTACGATTCTATAAAAAACAGACAGACTTTTTTATATTGTGTAGTATAAATAATAAAATCGTGGTATTATCAAAAAATAATTATTTTTCAAATCAAAATGTCAATTTTAAAAACAAAAAAATATTTTCAGGGCCAGGTATTGAACCCGAGTTGTCTGGTTGAAAGCCAGTAGTAACTAGGTATTCTTGGCTGTTATACACGTAAGTCACGGAGATAAATATTTGACATATAAGTTGTAGCGTTTTTTCATCAAGTTTCACATTTTACCTTTTCTTGCGTAAAATCCCCGGTTTTGGGCCAGCTGACACATCATTTGTTAATTTGGAACACCTAACTAGATAAAAAGAAAACAGCCATGCTAAAATGCTCCGGTTAAATTTGACACTACCTCCCGGGCTACTGTTATTTAATGAAAAATGAATAAAATTAATAATTGCTCTTCCCTTGGATATATTTAAGAAGTTTTATTCCGGTCAGACTGGATATACCGGCCGGAAGTCTGTTACCTATAAGATCTAGGCCAAGTGAGTCATTTGTTGAAAAGAAATATATAAACTATAAAAACCAGGTTGTAAAATATTCCCAGAATTTTTTATAATAAACAATCATTTTTGAGAACTCTATATGGAGTGGAAGTAGAAAGGTCAAACATTGATTAATTAAACATGTAATTTTCTTTACACCTGCTAACCATTGTGACTCAATTCCATATAAACATATTATTTAAATTATAATTTTTGTCTTATTTATTTTCTTAGTATAACTGACCGTTCACAACAGCAATCAAAAAGACGGAAAATTTCGATATTTGACCTTGAATAAGTTTTTTAGCAGACATGAGATTGACGAAGACGGTTGGTATTGTATTTTTAATGGTGACCACAATGTCTTTACGTAGTTCTTGACCGGACAAATAGTTTTGTTATTTTTGTTTATGATGATATCTGAGTGTAAAAATATAATTTTAACATAAAAAGATATTATGTTGTGTTAAGAGGCTACATCAGCGAATCATCAATATGGAAAAGGCGTTCCAAGATTGCAACTTTAATTTTGAATATTTTGTTATTTTGCACACATATAGGTAATATATGTAGTAAAGAATGGCGATACAGAGCCCAATTTAAGAAATATGTTAGTATGCGGAAATTACTCTATAATTAACTAAAATTTTACAAAAACGAGTCTGTACCGCCATTAAGAAGAACAAAATATACTAAAATCAATTATCTATAACAAGAAATCGAACTTTGCAACAGTTAGCGTGCCTCTAAGTGTATTATTATCACAACATTGTGCTTTCTTCTTTAATAGTGTCAGGTACTGCCTCTGCTTACGCGCTGTTGCCCGCAGAACTTTCGAAAAAGGGTGCGGCTACTATCTCTCTCGAAATTCTGTAAAAAATTTCTAAACACGTTGATTCATCAACACATATTTTAAAACCTTTACCAAAGAGAGAATATTAGAAAACATGTTACTACAAATTACATTTTTTTTAAATGGCAATAGTTACCAAATTCTTTTAAAATAGAGGAAGCTAACTTACTCATAAACAGGAACAAACTCATTCTCCATCATAAAGAAAAATATTTTCGTAGAATAGAAAAAAATAGAAAAATTCATCCAAAAGTCAATTATAAAATTAATATTTAAACTTTGGGTTCAAAAACATAATTACCCTCGTACAGGATGATATTAACGGACCTGTTATTTAATGAAAAATGAATAAAATTAATTGCTCTTCCCTTGGATATATGTACGGAGTTTTCTTCCGGTCTGACCGGATATACCGGCCGGAAGTCCGTAGGGAATTTCGCATCCGGATGATGAAGAACGTGTGCATCTCTCGATCCGCTTCCTTTTTTAAACTTGCCAAATAAAGACGGTTTGGATTGAAAGTTACGTTGCGTTGGTTCAAGAAACAATTTCAAATACTAGATGTTTGAATTGTTTTTTATATTCCAGTGTGTAACTACTATTATGGTTTTTATTAAATAACTAACCATTATATACATAATATTATATTTATAAAGGTAATATTGTTTATTTAAATAATACCTTCAATTATGTATATTATTCATTTTAACTAATTATAGACAATTTATTTATTTAGTGTGTGGCTACATTACAGTTGAGTTTTTCTGTAAAAGTCTTCTTCTTCTTCTTTTTGTGTAGACATGAGTCTGTCTGTTTTTCAATGTTCCTCCACATTGTCATTAGTTATAAGTTGTCATTCCATCGTGTTTTTGGTCTTCCCACTGATCGTCTTCCTATTGAAGAACCGTCTCTCGCAGTCCTTTGCTTACTACTTTATTTGTTGTCATTAGCCTTATGTGGTCGTTCTCTTCTCTCTTCTGTATTTACTCAGTTATTAATGTTGTCTACCTTGCATTTCCGTCGTATATCTGCACTTCTAGCTCTATCCTATAGTGTCTTACCATCGATTATTCGAAGGGTTCTCATCTCTGCTGTTTTTAGCATTCTTTTTGTCCTGTAGATTCTGTATCAGGTCGCGTTTTTGCTGCATATGTCATTATTAGTCTGATGACTCCTTTGTAAATTTTGTTTTAAGCCTGCGGCTCTGTTTACTTTATTCGCTTCATCTTCCACTTCTGTTTCAAGCTTTCTGTAGCTAGATAGTGTGATGCCTAGATATTTAAACTCTATGACTTGTTCTATTATCTGACCTTCCAGCTCTAATTTCAGAGACATGTTAATCGTAGACAAAACATACTGAGCAAAAAAGCGTAACGCGCGGCAGTCGATCGGTGGTCTATCTATCTCTTTTTACTAAGCGATACCGCTTATATGACGGACAAAGATGGCTAGACCACTCAAAATGAATATTGACCAATGGCGTCCTTGATATCGGCGTAACGCCTCGATGTACAAACCGGTCCATAGCTAGCCTAATCTACAGGTTATTATATCTATGTCTAATTTACATTTTATTAGATATGGTGTGATAACCTTGCATTTGGTTTTTTTGGGGAAATTAACATGTTAAATTTTCTGACGATTATATTAAATTGGTGCAGCATACTTTGTAAATCATCTTCACCTTGAGAGATTAGCATTGTGTCGTATGCATAGCAGATTGTTTTAAGTTATCATTATTAATTATTTCAGTGTGTAACTACTATTATGATTTCTATTAAATAAATAACCATTATTATATTATATTTTTATAAAGGTAATACTGTTCATTTAAATAATACCCTTAAAATATAATCATTTTAAATAAATATAGAGAATTTATTTATTTAGTGTAACGCTACATCAGAGTTGAGTCTTAGTATATAAGTAAAGAGGACAATACAGTGCAAGCAGTAAATAACATTAATTAATTTTTATTTTACAAATTGTATGAAAACAAAGATCAGGGTTAGGTATACACCCTCCTATAAGCTGCAAATCTGAAAGTGCCTCGATCACTGGCGGCGAATAGGAGGTGGATACCATGTGGACGTGGACGAGCCATTTTTGTCATTATCAGGGTACCTCCACATCTCATGATGACTGTTAAACTTCCCTATGTGTATGGCTGGGTACAAGACGAGATTTAGAACATGTGGAACATTTACAACAGGGGGCTTGTAAATATAGTACGGGATCTGAATCAGTGTCGATCTTCACCCACCTGCTTTCCGGATGAAAAATTTGTTTTATTAAATTTCAAACATAGACAACTATGACTTGCATGTTTCCTATCAAAAGCTTGTCATAGCTATCCTTAAAGGGGGGCATAGGGTTTGAAATCAACATTTCAAGTACATTTTTGTGAATTTTTTTTGAAAATTAGTTCAATTAAACAAATTCAGTTCAATTCATGGAATATTAAAAAAATTCAAGAAAAAAATATTAAAATATAAGCCAACGGTAGCAAATTTCTAAAGACACCTCAAAAAATCTGGATTTTGCGGTGGACATCAGAACTCATCACTGGATCATGTGAAAGAACAAAATCTAACAGGTTTTAAAAATCCACAAGGAAAAAGTTTTTCTGTAGTTGGCTGTATACCATATATTGCAAAAATCGAGAGATCCTTGACAGCGTTTGATATGTGGGTTATACAGACTACTTAAAATAAGCTGGGTCGACAGAGTGTTGAAATGAGGAGACGCCTGAAACAAACAATACAACTGATCAACATAATAAAGAGACGCAAGCTGGAATACTTCGGCCACATTATGAGACACCCTGATAAATATGATATTTTAAATTTGAACATTAAGGGAAGGATCCAAGGTAAACGTGGTCCTGGTAGAAGAAGAACATCATGGTTGAAAAATATACGTAATGGTATGGAAAATCGACTACATCGTTATTCAGAGCTGCTGTCAATAAAGTCACGATAGGGAATATGGTAGCCAGCAGTGGCGTAGCCATGAACTGGCTTTGGGGGGGCCCACCGGGGGTGTGGGGGGTATGGAATACCCCCAGGCAAAAGGGGGGTCCCTTTTTGCCTGGGAAAAATTTTTGAAAATTAGACCTTGAAATAGGCGTTTGGGACTCATTTAAGCATCAAAATCTTAGGTTACAAATAACTTTATTATAGTTTTCAATTCCTCTCGAAAAGGAAAAATCAACGACATTTTATTTTGTTTATTAAAACTTTAGGAAAGATGTAAAGTTGTATGTTAATGATCCTTGAGTCATAATTTGATTGATGCTCTGTCATACTGTATACTCTACCACTTTCTTATTGAAAAATACTCATATTTTAACAGATCAAAACCCATAAATATTACAAGTAATATTCACAGAAAGGTTTCAAAACTCAATACAATTTTTTATCCGTTCATAACATTTATTATGTGCACAAAATTAGCAAGTTTACTTTCAATACAATCCTGAATTGGTAATACATATGAAGATGTGCCCTACTAATGGAACTGCAAGCTTCTTGGACTTCTTGTGTATTGGCAGATGATTTCTTCTGTCTTCACTTGCAAATCTCGATGTATGGATAAGAGTGCAAGGGAAGTGAGCCTTTCTTCACCTATTGAATTTCTTAAATAGGTCTTCAGTCTTTTCAGTGTTGAAAATGATCTGCAAAATTAAAAAAAGCTGGAATCTTTTGAACTTTAAAGTGAGGTAATGAGTAATATTACTGACAAGCTGTCTAGTATTATTAAAAATTGTTACAACTTCAATAAATTACAATGAAGAAAACATATTACTAGAACAACTAAAAAGAACGATATTAACTATTTGTAGTTCAAAGTAAACTCATCAAAGTTTATAGGAAATATTGTATAATAATTTACCTTTCAACTGATGCTGTTGCGACAGGGAGGACTGCCAATATACCAAGCAGAATCTTCATGTTAGGAAAAGCATCATCTTCGTCCTTCAAAGCCTTTAGCACTGATGTAACAGTTTTAGGCGTAACCTGGGCAATCTTCCAGTGGCTTTTCGATAACTCACACTCCGCATTCAAGATGTCCCGGTTTATGTGGACCAAATCGGATTGGTAAAAATCCAAGGCAGGCTCCAGATCAGTGAACTGCCTTTGTTGGATATTGCAAGGAAGTACACTGTCTAGGCCAATTAACACATTTTTGTGGCTGGTGAATCTTTCGGTCAGTGAAGATGATATTTCGTCAATATACGCGTAAAATATAGATCTCCTGTAATACTCCTCTGGGTTGTTGGCTTCTACGTTCGATCTAAATCTTTGTGTGCCTACGACTCTCGGGGTTTTTGGTTTGATACCAAGTTTCTCTCCCATACCTTCAGCTCTTCTATACAGTTGTAAGAACTCTTTATCGCCTTCTTTTCTCATTTCGGAAAACCTTTGTTGTACCAACTCAATCTTGAGCATAGCTGAACTCAAGTCGATCGACTCTTTTTGCAAATACTTGGATACTGTGTATGTCAAAGACATCATTTTGTTCATAATGGTTAAAGTTATTATGAAGTCAAATTTGCACAAGCATGCATGGAAACTGGATGCTTTTGATCCGTGCTCATCGCCCCATTCAATGACTTTTTCTAAAGCACCAACAATGCACTCAAACGATTCTTGGAATACGCTGACAGCATCATGCCTCTCTACCCATCGTGTCTCTGAGGCGCTGTAGAGTGTGCTGTTGTCTTTGCCTGCAGCGGACAGGGCATCTCTCAGGACTTTAGTGCGCTTTGCAGACGTACGAAAAAAGCTACACACTTCGGAAATTGTTGACAAACAGTTCCGAACACACGGGATTTTGCTGGCGTCACTGAGGCATAAGTTCAGGCAATGTGAGGAGCAGTGGGTGTACACAGCTTCGGGGTATTCTTTTTTGATCAGAGCCTGTACTCCTGTAAAAGCTCCGCGCATTGCTGAAGCACCGTCGTATCCTTGGCCTCTTATATTGTTCAAATCCAATCCAAACTTCTTAAGCTGACTTTTAATTGTTTCTGCAAGCCCAGCTCCAGTCAAATCAAATACTGGAACAAACGTGATAAAATCTTCTCTAAGTTCCAGAATGGTACTGTCAACATATCGAAAACAAAGTGAAAACTGCTCTACCCTCGAAATGTCTGTGGTTTCGTCTGCAAGGACAGAAAAGAATTTTCTGCAAGACAGCGAAAAAATCTTAGCAGCCTAGTGGCTGCTGACAGTCGGTCCCATGAAGAGTGTTGCCAACCTTTACCTTCTAGAAAAGAAAATATACCCAGTACCGACACACTGTTACTTTATAATAACTGCAACTCTTTATTTATGAATGCAATAATACGTGTACACTGTTAAATAAGATGTGTGAAGCACGTTGTTTTACGTACAAGATTTAATACAACTAAACCATAAGTCAATACCCGTAAAACTTAGTTTTTTATGATTTCTACAATGTTTAAAATTTTATAAATTTCGGGGGGGGGCGGCCCCCTTGGGCCCCTTCCCTGGCTACGCCACTATGATATCCAACGATCCATAACGGTCATGGAACTGGAAGAAGAAGAAGTAATTTTGCTCTCTCGTCACCTGTCTACAATTGTACATTGTACAAAAATTGAGAAAAAAGACATATTTCTCACGAGTGCAGAAGTTTGTTGGCACGATCCGAGGCACGAGGCGAGTGCCGCAAATCAAGCGAGGGAGAAGTATGTCATTTTCTCATGTGTTGTACACTGTTCTTTTTCTATGGATGCTGCTTTGTCAAGAGTTCAAACTTCAAAATTAAATAATTTAGGTACTTTTAGGTATTTTATATGCATACATTAAAATAAAATACATATACATGTAGGTATTTAATATTCCTAAAAATTATATACCTTATTTTTTAAAATTCTAATTAACAGTTATTTTTGAACAGTTTTGAACGGTATTTCCTGGTAAGTTATGATTTAACACATTTATTTGGCAACATTAATTGTGTTTGTATTGTGCATTGTGTATGTTACCATGGAAACGGCGATCATAGTATGGAAGACCGTAGGAGAACCCGTGAGAAAAAATATTTCTCACTGCAATTGCCGACTTTTCTCACTGAGTGAGGAATTGTTCGTTTTGAATGTATGTAAGAAGTGAGAGAAGTTGCATATTGTATAGCAGGGGTCACCAATTAGTTTCCCTGAGGGTCCGTTTCGAAAACCTATGACACTTCCTGGGTCCGGATTTATGCTGCCTGTGTCTGACTGTTCTAATTCGATATCCCCTATAAACAAAACAGAAGGGTGCCGGGTGAAATTTTTGGGCAGAAATTGTTTAATATATTTTTTAACAAATTCAAAACATCACCTTTTTTGCCCGCGAAAATATGTTTTTAGCATTTTTGGGTCATATTAAATAATAAAAAAGATCTGTCATTTTATTAAAACTTAAGAGTTTTCAAGCATTGCAAATGCATATTTTCGCATTTTCAGATTTTAAATCGCTTATAACTCGAAAACTATCAACTTTTCGGAAATATGACAAGAGATCTTTATTGTTTACAATTACCCAAAAAACCTAAAAACTCAAAAAACCTAAAAATAGAAGGCAAACATATTGTAAACTATATCACTTGAGAAAGGCACTCTGCCGAAACAGCTGTAGTCACTTAGTTATAATAAATTATGTGGAAGTATAGAAAAAAACGTTTTTCAGTGTTTTATTATAAGATAAAATGAACTTCCATCAAGTAACGGTCGAATCCATCAATTATTAAACCTAAAAATACATTTCTCGAAACAAAAAAGTAATTTTGAATGTGCTTAAAAAATTGTTTCACCCGGCATCCTTCTGATTTGTTTAAAGGGGCCATTTTTTAACAGGAATCCGCAAAACATTTTTCATGCGAAAGTGGCTTCACACATGGACTAATATGGAAAGAAAAACTGAAACGATATCTGATTTTTTTTGGTTACTGTATACTTTTGTGTAAGTTTTCCTGGTACAATAAATATAATATAAATTCATTGCGTATTGTTTTGATGTTATTATCAGTATATTTTGAAAACAGCAGTATTGTAAATGGTTAGTGGGAATATTTTAAAAATTAGGAATTTATATTTTCAATGCTAATGAAGTTTTTAAACATCTTCAATTTTGTAGAAAGGAAACTGAGGAATTTCTTCTTCCTTCTTCCTACTTGAATGTAGGCTTCAAAGGCATCAATTGTTTAAGTTATCACACCATCTTTTTCTTGGTCTGTCAATACTTCTTCGTCCATTTGGTGACTTATCTCGTACTATTCGTACTATCCTCTGCCATTCTACTAATGTGTTCGTTCCACTCCTGTTTTCGTTTTGTCACCCATCTATTTATGTCTTCTACATTGCCTGATTTTCTTATGTTTTCGCGTCTCTCCCTATCCAACAGGAATTATCCCACTATCCAAAATGAGGAATTTAAAATAAATAATCATAGTACAAAATTCTAATTATTATTTTTATTATTATTATTACATAGAAATAAGAGCTGGGGTCATGGAGACCCATAAGCCCATTTACAAGAAAAATGAAATAGTACCTACATTACAAAAATTAGCTTCGCAAATAAACTATAGACTAATAGATTGTGCACAACACTGATCAGTTTACAAACAAATAACTGTCTAGTTGGTTTTTGAAAACATTAATAGATGGAGAATTTATAATTTCCGTTGGGAGACTGTTCCATATACTAAAAATGCGATTACACAGAAAATGTTGGCGCTTTATCGACGAAAAGGGTTCCTTCTTCACTTTCAAACTATGTCCACGTAGTCTGCTGTGATCGTCTAAAATAAACAAGTGTTGCAAATCTCCATATCCATACTTTAAAATTCGGAAGGTGATAATTAAGTCACCACGGAGTCGACGAGCTTCAAAAGCTGATAACCCGGCTAAAGAAAGTCTTTGTTGGTAATCTGGCCTTCTTCGTTTGAAACATAGTCTGGTGGCCTTCTTTTGAATATTTTCGAGAAGAGTTCTATCGCGCACTAATTCTGGGCACCAAACCGTTTCACAGTACTCCAGTAGGGGTCGGATATAAGTTTTATACAAACGAATAGAACCCGAAAATGATATTTTTGTAAAAGTCTTACTAAGTAGGTATAACTTACTATTCGCTTTTTTAGTAACGTTTGAAATATGCTCCGACCAACTCAAATTTTCAGTAATTGTTACACCAAGGTCACTATATGATTCCACAGTATCCAGTAAATGCCCGTCTATCGAGTAAGACAAACGAGGGTTATTTTTTCCCAAATGTAAAACCACACACTTATCTCTATTTAGAGGTAACATCCAATCCGAACACCACTTGAAGATCGAATCTAAGTCACTTTGTAAGTCTTGCCCATTCAAGAGTGGGTCAGCAAATATTTTTGTATCGTCTGCGTAGAAAGCTTTCCTAGATTTGATATGAGATTCAAGATCACTAGCATACAACACAAATAGAAGTGGACCCAAAACAGATCCTTGTGGAACACCACTTAAAACGGTTTTTTTAGATGACAGCGACTTGCCAACTCTAACACAAAACTCCCGATTTGTTAAAAAATCATTAATCCACTCAAGAAGTTGTCCGCGAATGCCAAAATGTTCTAGTTTGTACATCAATTTTCTTCTTGGTACTCGATCAAATGCTTTTGCAAAGTCTAAATATATTATATCCACAGGTCGTTTTTTATCTAATGCTGCTGTCCACTCATTAACACACCACAGTAAATTAGTCATGGTTGATCGACTTTTCACAAAGCCATGTTGTTGTAGAGGAATAATTTTTTCTCGAAGTAAAAATTCTGAAAGACACTCTGTAATAATTGATTCCATAACTTTACAAATAACAGGTGTAAGGCTTATTGGTCTGTAATTATTAGGATCTAACTTATTCCCTTTTTTAAATATAGGTGTCACCGAAGCACTTTTCCAAATTAAAGGCAAAGAGTGTGCATTAAAAGATGAACGCATCATTAGTGATAGTGGAACAGAGAGGACATCTGAACATTTTTTCAAAAATAATGTAGAAATTTTATCGGGCCCTGGAGATGAGTTGTTTTTTAATTTGTCAATATGGCGCTGAATGATTTCAGGTAAAAAATCAATATAATTAATTTTGGGAATAACTCGTGGATTACTGATTATAGGAAACTGATTTTGAGACGGTTCAATAGCAAAAACTTTAGAAAATGTATCTGCGAGAATATTAGCGACCTCACACGTGTTCTGACAAATCGTTTCATCATGCTTTTTTATCAGTGGAATGGACACTTTAGAAGACATAGCAGACCTAACATATTTATACAGTTTTTTAGAGTCGTTGCAGCTTACAATAGATTCTTCATATGCCATTCTGGCTTCGTTGATATACTTTTTTAGTATTCCTGTGTAGTTTTTGTGAGTTTGCAAGTCACGTGTATCACCTGTACGTTTGTATTTTCGCCATAATTTTCTTTTGTGTCTTATAAGTGATATCAATTCACCGTTAATCCATGGCTTAAGTTTGTTCCTATAGTAAGTTTTTTTTGTAGTGTTGAGTCTTTTGTAGTTGTCAATGATGTTCATGAAATTATTCCAAACTTCTTCCGGATGTTCTAGACTTCCCAGTAGTAACGGCCAATCAACATCACGCAATTGAAGAGAGAGGTTTTCAAAATTTGTTATTTCATGTATAACTGTATTTTCAGAAAGATGATTATATTCCATAAGAAACTGTATGTTTGTCGTGATAACTACATGATCAGAATCGCCCACTGGAGTGCGAATCACCGGTTCTGTAAGCAACTGGTCATCATTTGTAAAAATCAAATCTAACGTTGATGGCAAATTGTTTATTCTGAAACGAGTTGGATTGGTAATCAATTGGTGTAGATTAGAACTTTGAACAAAATTTGTAAAAATGTTTTTCGAATTTGTTAGTTCATTGCTTACAATAGTCAAAGGCCAAGAGATATCGGCAAAATTAAAATCACCAAATAAGACAAGGTTTTCAAGGTTTGAAAGGAGTTCCATTTTTTCAATCAAGATTAGGTCATCTTCTAGGACAGTACTACCCGGACGATATATGCACGCCAAGTGAATAACAAGTGAATTAAGAGAAATTTTTAAACATAAAAGTTCAATGTTAGGTACAACAACATCCAGATTAGCAACAGAAAAAGTCTCAGAAATATCTAATGACAAGTATATGCACACTCCTCCCCCTCTTCGATTGCTGCGATCAAATCTGTAAAGAGAGTATCCATCTATAGTATATAAATTGTCAGAATCTTTTTGTGTTAGCCAAGTCTCGGTGATTAATATTATTTTAGGTTTTAAATCCTGAATATAACATAAAAGTTCATTAAATTTAGAATGCAATGTCGCTAAATTGGTATAAAAGCAGAGCCAGTCGTAAAAGCAGGTTTTTATAATATTATTGTCGAAAATTAGTGATTTTTGGTATACCACGTATGTATTTTATTGTTAAATTTTGCTCTCCGTTTTCTTTTCTAGTCTCTAACTCAGATCGCAATTCTTTTAAACAGTTAACTTGCATAGGTGTCTTATCGTCAACAATGGATACATTTTTTGTTTTTGTTTTTTCTAAGAGTTTCCTTTTATTTCGTAGAATTTGCTTAGCTTCATACTCATTATTCATTACCATTTTAATCATTCTAGGAAATCTATCACCAACTTTGCCTACTCTAAAGAAAGTAACCGGGGTAGCATTACATTCTACAGCCGACAAAATTTCCTCCAAAAATTTTTTGTCTTCATCTTTTTTAGTTTGAATATCACCTGTAGATTCTGGTACGCCTCTGACAATAACATTTTTGGCACGATTAATACGATCGACGGCTTCATTGGCGATATTTTCAGCAAATTGTGGTGACGAATGTTGGTCAGCAGATGATAATTTAATTTCTAGATCATTCAATTTCGTTGTAATTTCAGCGATCTTTTCATCTATTTGACTAATTTTTAATTGTAGATCATCATTATATTCCTTAAGAATGGATTTTAAATTTGAAAACGCTTCAATATTGCTTGAGCAGCTGTTACAAATAATTTTAATTCCTCGCACCTTACATCTGGTTATGCGATCATCTTGGAGAAGCTCGGTACATGCCAGGTGAATTCCTCTTTTGCAGGCATCACATTGTAGGGCCGAACGTTCACGGTCGTCGATCGCTTTTAAACAATTAGCGCAGGTTTGACAAGTTGGCATGGTGGGAGTGATAGATAGTAATTAATGTAAATAATGTAAATAAAGCTGACCTTGCAATACGATGAATTTATCTACACACAGGCCTGGATGCACTTTTCTGGAGCCAAATTCACCAAACAGACTGGATAACACTTTAACTTATGTGCACTACTTTTAAAAATTTAATTTCAGATAGTTTACCACTGCTAATTCCAAAACTAAACGGACTATCAAAATAACGTGTGTACCTTTCAACAGCTCGCTATACTATCAATTAACATGTTATCTTTTCTACATTAGTTTCAATGCAAGGTGTTTGTTGTAAACTTATTAAATCCAAAAATTATTTTAATTAGACGCACATCTGAAAAGTACTCCTACTCCTACTTAACATATACTAGAGAAGAAATGAATATAAAAAAATGCACATGACAATTTTATATTACAGCTTACTTAATTTCAAAATTAATGATTAGTAAGTATAACAATTAGGGGGAAAACTCTTTACAAAATTAAATTATCAGAGAGAAAAATGACTTTTTTTTTTTTGTATAACCTGTCTGAAGTTTGGAGTGAGTTTAATGCATAGTCTCATTAGGGAGTTGAGATATTCATCTGTTAAGTGAGATCTCTACCGATTTTTAATTAAGTTCATTCTTGATTAAACGGCTTCGCACACATAATTTGAGACAAACGTAGTACACAATTTCATGGTTAAACATTTTCAAAATTGCCAAACACTAGGTATATTTTGAATTTATTGACGGTCCGCACAAAACTAGCTCACGGCCCGGATGCGGACCGCGGTCCGCTAATTGGTGACCCCTGTTGTATAGCATCCATAGAAAAATAATATTTTTTTTATTTCACAAGTTTTTTGTTATAGTTGAAAATTATACAATTACATATTTTTAAAGCTCATTTCAACAACATAATCAAATTGAGCAAAACTTGATTTTATTGATTGGAAAATCCGCTTGGCCGTATATTTTTTCAAATAAGATTACTACGTTGGAATCCGAAAAGCTTTCAGTAACAGTATTTTACTCGGGATCGTATAAACGTCATTTCGGAGGCATGTAGAGTGCCCGGCGTAAGCTACGAATATCTATGTTTTACTCCCTATCGACTATGCGGGAATATAAATGTTCAATACCTATGATTTAGACCTGTGAATATTTCTTTTTTGAATACGAGGAATATATGCAACGTTCTGTTTACGACAAAGACCAATAAACGGGAGTATAAATTCAATCATAAATGAATTACGAACAAGTAGAGAAAATTTCTACAAATTCTCTGTCGCTCTTGATTAGAAGGTAGTAGGCAAAGAAAAATAAAATACACTAATTAGTAATAAATCCAATAAAAAATTTTCTTTATAAAAGGTATATTTAATTAAAACCCCTTAAAAGGGCTACAAATATCACAGAACGTTTTTGCTTTCTAAAAAGAGCATCATCACATCATCAGTGTTACCTTTAATAAGTATAACCGTATTATTGAACACAAAATTTAAAATTGAAATTTTGACCAAGATAAAAAACAAAGTTTGGTTATGTGTACTCACAGGCAGTAACCTTAAATCTAGGGGTCTCCAACTTCTTGAAAATTTCAAGATTTTGTCTTGATCTTGTCTTGATTTCAAGACAAGACCAAGACAAGAAGTAATTTTAAATTTCAAGACTAAACAAGAAGTTTTATACCAAGATTTCTTGTCAAGAAAACAAGAAATCTTGAAGTATATTTTATTATATTTTAATTTATTGAACACTTTATTTTATATTACCTCTCGCAGATTGAAAATAATTCCAGTTTGTCTAAAAGTAAGTTTACCCCAATTGCCACCGAGAGGGTGCAATATTTTTCCCCTTCGAGTATTGAAGAAAGTGTTTTAAAGCTTCTCAGATACTGACAAAAGGACCCCGCAGAAACCTTATGGGATATGGCTCTCTGTCAAATGCTCTGAAACTTGGGGTTCTGGTAGTCCTTGATGTGTAGAACAAAAGACTCAATGGGCCCGTAGCTCCAAAAAATCATGGTTTTAAGATATAAGCCTCTGAAGTTGAGTTGGAATAAATTCATTTTCTCGAGAATGGGTGAATCTGGAGGTAAATTACGAATCAGCTCGATTTTTATTTTTAAATTTTATTTTTTTTTGGCATATATATCATACTAGTGCCGTCATCCATCTGGGCGTGATGACGCAATCGATGATTTGTTTAAATAATAATAGGGGTCGTGTGATAGCTCATTTCAAAGGTTATTCAATTCTGTAATCACTAATATAATTATTTATACAGGGTGCCCAACAAATTTTTTTGAATTAAATTAATTGAGACAAAAAGAAGAATATATATTATTATTATTATTATTATTATTATACATAAGCAAGGGCAGAGGGACAAGTCCCTATTATGCCCAAAAACAAAGAAATTACATAACTAACCTACTAGTAGATACAATATAAAACAAAAGAAAAAAGATATAATTTTTGTTTACATAAAAAAAATAAAATAGTTCAGCTATAATAAGAAACGGTCAAGTCTGTTTTTAAACGTGTTAGTAGAGGGGGCCGTGACAATGTTGTCACTAAGGTTATTCCAACTCTCGAACACTCTATTTGGTAGGAAGTTCTGCCTTGATCTCGTAGAAAAGTTCTCTTTTTTAAGTTTGAACTGGTGACCTCTGAGGCGTTCATCTTGGTTTATAGTAAACATTTCGTCGAGATTTCCGAAACTGAATTTTAATATTTTAAAAGTGGTTATTAAGTCTCCACGTTGTCGACGAAGTTCGAAGGAAGTTAGATTGGCCATACTAAGTCTCTCTGCATAGGAGGGTCTTCTCAGTCCCAATGGAATTCGAGTTGCTTTTCTTTGGACGTTTTCCAACAATGTTTTGTCTCGAACCAAATCAGGATGCCACGTTGGACCAGCGTATTCAAGAATCGGTCTTACGTAAATAGTGTAAAGTTTACAGAATGACTGCATTGAAACTCTCGAAAAACACCTCCGAATAAGATATAGTCTGGAGTTCGCACGTTTACAAATAGAAGTAATGTGGTCGGACCACGTTAGACTGCTGTTTACGATAACACCAAGGTCGTTATACGAGAACACTGAATCTAATGGTCGCCCGTTAACAAAATACGGCACAAGTGGGTTATTTTTACCAATTCTAAGCACTACACATTTTTCCGCGTTTAAGGGTAGTAACCATTGGGAACACCAAGTAAAGATAGAGTCCAAGTCCCTTTGGAGGGTTAACTGGTTTGTCATAGGATTGGCATATATTTTTGTGTCATCAGCATAGAACGATATTTTACTGGAAACATAATAAGGAACATCGCTGGTATAAACCGTAAAAAGCAGAGGTCCGAGGACAGAACCCTGAGGCACTCCACTTTCCACTAACCTGTCCTGTGAGAAAGATTCGCCAACTCTAACTTTGTAATGTCGATCTGTCAGGAAATCATCTATCCAACGAAGTAAAGTACCGCGAACTCCGAAATGTTCTAGCTTATGTAGAAGTCTGCGCTTAGGGACACGGTCAAAGGCTTTAGAGAAGTCTAAATAAACAACGTCGACCGGCTGCGAACTGTTAAGGGATAGCGTCCAGTCGTTAACACAATGTAGGAGATTGGTTAGAGTAGAGCGGCCAGACACAAATCCATGTTGTTGTGTTGGAATGACATGTTCCTGGAGAAGGAATTTAGTCATCTCCTCGGAAATAATGGCTTCCATGACCTTACCAACTACTGACAGCAAGCTAATCGGGCGATAATTGTTGGGATCGAGTTTGTTGCCTTTTTTAAAAATAGGGGTGACGGATGCTAATTTCCAACTAGGGGGTAAGGAATTCTGGATAAAAGAAGTCTGCATAATTAACGTTAAAGGTATTGCAAGCGTGTCTGCGCATCTTTTTAACATTTTTGGTGTTAAACCATCTAAACCAGGTGAAGCGACTGTGCGAAGTTTCATTAAATGTTGTTTGACATGATCCACTGTAAATTCGACTTGCTCTAAGGATGCGCCGACACGGTTACACCTAATAGGAGGTAGATTGCCATCATTCGATTCTTTAGTAAAAACCTGTGAAAATGCTAAGGAGAGAGTTTCGGAAGAATCTGTGTCAGAAGAGCATAAAGTCTGATTAGGTTTTTGTAGTAAAGGTATGGACACTTTAGATGTCAATGAGGATCTTATGTATTTGTAAACTTTTTTAATGTTACCGCTTTCAATAACACTTGTTTCAAAATTACGTCTTAAAGTTTTTAGAAATGTTTGTAAATTATTTGAAAATCTGCGGTGGTTTTGAAAATCGCTGTAAAGCCCGGTCTGTTTAAATTTCCGCCAGAGATGTCGTTTGTGATTAATTTTTTCTGTTGCCGTTTGATTAATCCAGGGTTTAAGATTGTTTTTATAAGTCTTACGGATGGTAGTATTTTTAGAAATTATATTGTGGACGGTATCGAGAAATGCAGTCCACATTGATGAAGGGTCGTTTAAGTCAGCAAAAAACAAATTCCAGTTGATTTGAGAGAATTCAGCGTCGACTTCAGAAAAATCTGTTGTGGTGTATGTTACAATATTATTTTTGCGGGGTAGAATTTGATTGAATTGGATGTGAGCCGTTATAACTGCATGATCTGACTTTCCTATAGGAGAGCTGATTTCGAGAGATGAAATCAGCTGTTCGTCGTTAATAAGCACCAGATCTAAAGTAGATGGTTGGTTATTAGTTCTAAATCTGGTAGGTTCTGTAATGAGCTGTAGTAAGTTCGAATTTACTACAAAACTTTTAAATAAATTATGAGAGTTTTCGGTGTCAGATAACGAAGTTATTGGCCAGGTGATCTCCGGAAAATTAAAATCTCCAGTAATAATGAGATTATCGAGAGATGATAGTTCTTCAAGTTTAGTAAACATAATATTATCGTGTGCAAGTACTGTAAGAGGTGGACGGTATATACAGACTAAATTAAGGCAAAATGGATTTTTAGTAATAGACACGTGAATAGCATCTATTCCAGGAATATCTAATGGGTTAATGTTAATTTTGAAAGTTGTGGTAATAATATTAGATAAATAAATGCATACACCACCACCGACACGATTTTCTCTGTCTTTACGATAAATTGTATATCCATTGATGTTAACAGAAGAATCAGGGATTGAGGGTTTAAGCCAGGATTCAGCAATACACATAATGTGTGGCTGAAGAAGTTGCACTGTGCATACAAATTCATCAAATTTTGCAGAAAGTGAATCTAAATTCGTATATAGAAATAGCCAATCATTAAATCTATCGGTAGAAAAATTATGAACGAAATTTCGGGATTCTGGGAGTGCCATTAATGTATTTAATTGTTAAGTCATGTTCACCGTTATTTTTGCGAATTTCTAGTTCATTTCGGAGTTCTTTTAAGCGTGTTTGTTGGATGGGCGTCTTATCGTCAATTATTGAGAATTTTTCCGTGGCTTTGTTTTCCAAAAGTTTTGCTTTATTTCTCAAAATATCTTTAACGTGGTATTCCGAACTCATTACTACCTTTATCATTCGGGGAAAACGTTGGTTCGCTTTGCCGACTCTGTAGAAAGTGATTTGCTTTTCCTGACAGCCAACAGTTGCCAAGACAAGGTTAATCTTATTTGCGTCGTCATCTTTTCTGCGTTGTGCATCCCCAGAGGAAGATTCTGGAACGCCTCTGATTAGAATATTCTTCGCACGTGTCATGCGATCTACAGCTTCGTTTGCAATATTATCCGTGAATTCGGTAGACTTAAACAAGTCAATTTGGCTGAGCTTGTTATTTAACTCAGTTATTTTACTTTCAAAATCATTAATTTTCGTACGAATTTCCATTTTAAAGTCCAGCAAAAGATCTTTTATTTCCGAAAAATTAGAGATATTTGAGCTGCAAGAATTACATAGGATACTTATCCCACGAATTTTCTGTCGAGTAACGCGATCGTCGGAAGAAAGATCCGTGCATGTGATATGTATTTGTCTCTTACAACCATCGCACTGAAGTTTACGGTCAGCTGTTGCTATGTTTTTGGAGCAGTTAGAACAAACTGAGGTAGAAGGCATGATCGGGTTTTTTACTGGTATGTAATTAGTATAGTTTGTTTTATTATTAATAAATTGTGAAATGGTACTCACAGTTGTTTATGTTCACTGTAATTGCACTTTTTTTACACAAAATTTTTTACAACCACTAATGACTATTGGTATATGGAAACTGGTATGCAAAATTTCTTTGCGAAATTATTATTATTTACAGCGTAATCTTGAAAATTACTAGGAGCACAAAAATGTACGTGTGTCGTTAATCTACTAGCGATAGACTATCATATAATTTATTTAATTCAAAATAAATTTTACTGTTGTCCGAAAACAGGAAAAAATGTTCGTTTGATAAATAAATATGGTTTTTCGCTTAAATTCAATATTAAATCTGCGACCCACTTAGCAGTTTGAACATTTAATTTAAGCGAAAAGCAATGTTCATTTTTCAAATTAACATTTTTTTCTGTTTTTTGACAGCAGTAAAATGTATTTCGAATTAAATAAATTATATACATTCTTCTTTTTGTCTCAATTAATTTACTTAAAAAAATTTTTATGCACCCTGTTTAAATTATTATGGTAATGTTTATATTGGCGAATAGAGAATTGTATAACCTTTCAAATGAGCTATCACACGACCCCTATTCTTATTTTAAAAAATCATCGATTGCGTCATCACGCCCAGAAGAATGACGTCACTAGTATGATATATATGCCAAAAAATTATAATTTAAAAATAAAAATCGATCTGACTCGTAATTTATCTCCAGAGTCGCCCATTCTCGACAAAATGAATTTATTCCAACTCAAACGTCCTCACTGTACCTATAACTTCAGAGGTTGATATCTTAAAACCATGATTTTTTAGAGCTACGCGCCCCTTGAGTATTTTGTTCTACACATCAAGGACTACCAGAATCCAAATTTTCAGAGCATTTGACAGAGAGCCATTTCCCATAAGGTTTCTGCAGGGTCCTTTGCAAATCAGAACCCATTCTTTATCTAATATTTTGCAATTATTTAGATTTTAGATGTCCCAAAATGTAGTTGAAGCATTTTTAACACTTAAATCCCATGTTAGCATCTCGAAAATTGAATGCCATTTTGTAGGCACATCTAATTTTGGCATAGTCATCTTACAATAATTTATGGCCTCGCAAGCACTGTTAAGTTTAAGTTGCATTTGCCCTGAGTGTTTGATCTTTTTTGAAGAGGTATTTAATTTTACTTATAGAAGAATTGAAATCTAGAACAGTATCATTTCTATCATTTTATACTTCGATCCCATCCTCCAAATAATCAAAATCCTTTTCGATGTCTAACTGTTTCGATTTGGATCAATCATTTTTATGAAATCCTGGACAGCTAAGTTTAGAATAGGTATGTGCGAACCATACAAAATGCTTATTTTAAGCATGCAAGTACACATCAATTTTTCGTTAGTCAGGAAACAAATGCAGTTTGGGGATTCCCCCCAGTGACAGTAGTCGAGGCCGTGTCATCACGCAACGCAATAAAAAGGTCGCCGGGGGAACACCGGATCGGGTAATCAAGACATTTCAAGATCTTGAAATTTTTTCAGTCAAGACAAGGTATAAGATGTCAAGAAAACGTCAAGACAAGATTTTTTAAAATTTCTTGAATTTTTGACAAGACAAGAGGTTGTTGTCTAGACAAGAATTCTTGTCTTCTCGACCCCTACTTAAATCATTTCACAAAACTTCACGTTGCATTGGCACTCTCGTTCTGACATCAGTAGGAAATGATCTTAAACTTTTACTTTATTTGCCACTAACCGTTCTCAATGTGAAGACATATTTCTTTTCACTTAGCAACCCACGTGCCTCGTGGAAGTCATATAGCGCTCCAGGGCCTTATCCTTGGAGATTGTATCCATCCATTTGATTTCATAATTAATTTTACAATGTAAAATATTTCGTCAGCATTTAAAAGGTTTTAACCTATGTATTTTTGAGTGAGTCAGCATGTCAAGCCTGTAATTATAACCAAACTTTGTTATTTACCTTGGTAAATATTTCAATTTTAACTTTTGTCTTCACTAATACGGTTACACTTATAAGGTATCACTGATGATGCTTTTTTAAGGTGGCGAAAACGTTCTGTGAATCTCTTCCTTGCGGATTTTTAAAATAAATAGGGTTCAAGTAAATGTTTAAAACTATATAATCCGTCAATCCTTTTTGGCCGAATTGATATTTCATCCCCAAACGTTTTAAACTAGAACCATTCAAGCAAAAACAAATACAAATAGGTCAAGAGCCAAACACTCCCAATCATTTGGAAATTTTTCAGAACAAAAAAGTAGTTGCCTCTATAATATTTCCAAACAGTCACATATTTAAATAATAAATTATGGTATACATGGTATCTTATATAAATATTAGATACGGCGATAATATAATTTATAAAGCCACATTTCGTTTGCCGTTTACTATATCCCAATTGCCATTTTTTCTTGTCGTTTATTCTGAAATAAATATTTTTTTCTATTTTCTGGCAGCAGTAAAATCTATTTTAAGTTAAAAAAAATTATATACAGTCGTCTTTTTACCCCAATTAATTTAATTCAAAAATCATTTTTTTGGCCACCCTGTATAAATAGTGATGGTAATGTTTATATTACTGAATAGTGAATTGAACAGCCTTTCAAATGAGCTACCACACGACCCCTATTCCCATTTAAAAAACCATCGATTACGTCATCACGCCCAGATGGATGACGTCACTAATATGATATATATGTCTAAAAATTATAATGTAAAAATAAAAATCGACCTATTTCGGGATTTAAATGATTTAAATGATTTAAAATGAACATGTATTCCATAATTTTCCTCCTCATTATAACATGTTTGACGCTATATTTATAATGAGGCAAGTTCAAGAGAAATCGTTGGAATACAACAAACCGACATATTTATGTTTAGTGGACCTTAAGAAAGCATTTAACAGGGTCACATTAAAGGACGTTATCCACTTGTTATACTCGAGAGAGGTACCTCTGGTAATAATTAAAACGATAGAAAACATCTACCAGAAAAACACAATAAAAGTAAAAGTGGAAGATGAACTAACTGACCCAATTGAAGCCGGCAATGGGATAAGACAGGGGGATTCCTTGAGTCCTTTATTGTTCAACCTGATCATGGATGAAATAATAAAAAAGTAAGAACTAAAAAAGGATACCAAATGGGAGAAAAACAACTTAAAATAATCTGCTATGCGGACGATGCAATACTAATCTGTCAAAGTGAAGATGATTTACAACGTATGCTGCACCAATTCAACATAATCGCCAGAAAATTTAACATGTTAATTTCCTCAAAAAAGACGAAATGCATGGTTATAACAGCAGATCCAATAAGATGTAAATTGGAGCTGGAAGGTCAGATAATAGAACAAGCGATGGAGTTTAAATATCTAGGCATCACACTATCTAGCTACGGAAGGCTCGAAGCAGAAGTGGAAGATCAAGTGAATAGAGTAAACAGAGCCGCAGGTTGCCTGAATGACACAATATGGAGAAATAAAAATATCGGAAAAGAAATGAAAGGCAGAATTTACAAAACAGTCATCAGACCAATAATGACATACGCGGCAGAAACACGACCCGACACACAGAGGACAAAAAGATTGCTCGAAACAGCGGAGATGAAAACCCTTCGAAACCCTATGGGACAGAGCTAGGAGTACAGATATACGACGGAGATGCAAGGTGGATAACATTAATAACTGGTGTAAGAAACAGAAGAATAGAATGGAATGACCACATAAGCCGAATGACAACAAATAGGATAGTCAGGACAGCGAGAGGCGGTTCCCCAATAGGAAGACAGTGTGAAGACCACGAAAACGATGGAACGACAACTTACTAGAGGCACATTGAAAAAACAGATAGAGTCATGTCTATACAAAAAGAAGAAGAAGAAGAAGATTATAACATGTTAATTATACAGGGTGTCCAGAAACTCTCCCGACAAACGAAGACCGGAGATTACCCACATAATTTTAGGACAATTTAACCCAATTCACTTAGTTTGGAAATACTTCCTAAGGTAGCTACAGCTCTTTAAAGATGGCGTCTTGTAATTAGTTTTTTTTTCAAATACTAATAGTAGGGCAAGGGTTACACAATACAGCCACATCGCCACATCGGTGTGGCAATACAGCCACATCGTTACCGCATAATTTTTTGTCCTTAGCTCTTAAGCTTTTCTGATAAATTACTTCCACTTTGGATTATTATATTGTGAGGTATTCTAGTACTAAAAGGTACTCGTGATGTAAATCGCAAAGATGCACCGTTTTTTAGAAAAGCCGATTTAAAAATTTTTCGTTTTTGAATTTAAAAAAAATTCAGAATAAAACTGTATTTTACTGACTTAAAGCAAGAACAACTTTAACTGCTAGAAGACCTAATAATTTAATAGTCTAAATTTTGTCAAAATTGCTTAAAAATTAATGACATAAAAGTTATGCGATACAATAACCGTTGACCTACCCAAAACGGACGCCTATGATCGGTATTATACATTTTTATTATTTATTTATTTAATATTTATTATTTAGTTCCATTTTTATATTATTTATTATATAGGTACTATGTATTTTTGACTTGCTACAAACAATATTTGTATTTGTAAAGTAGTTAAATAAATAAATCAATCAATCAAAGTAAAAAAAACTTGAGATAAAAAAAATTAAGAACGAACTGAATGATCGCACCGACTTCCGTATACACGCTACAATTGAACTGTGTAGCATGTAACAGCGATCGAAAACATTTTATCGAATAAATTTTGTTCCTGTCTGCCGACCGTTTCCACCGACCAAAAATTTGCCTCGATATGCGTCCACACGTTCGATGAATCGACACAACGCACTGTACACTGTACAGCCACATCGTTACAAAAAATCGTTGTCGTGAATTGCATCTTGATATTGAATGCAGTAACACCTACCTGACAAATTTGACTCAAGCAGAATGATGTAAAAGCTGTGCGGTAATGTCCTTTTTAGCTTCTATATGAGGCCTTCATGCCACAGCTTGCCAATTACCTGTCTAACGCCAAGAAATAAAATAATAAAATAAAAAATCCTCCAAAAAAGTAAAAAGAAATCAACAAGAAAAAAAAAAAAGAATGTGTGTGTACTTTGTACGCACGTAAGAAGTTATACATCTAGTATATGATTTCTTAAAAATAAATATACTTTAAACAGTTTTTTTTAATTTTTTTTAAACACCAAACTAATTTTGTGCTTAACGCTTTCAAAAAAATAAAAAAAAGTATAGGATTGCTCCAGATTCGAACTCAAGACCTCTCGATCTCTAGCCGAATGCTATACCAAATACGCTACGTGGACTGTGTGTATGTATCGGTTCGGACGTACCTAATGACAATTCACGGTAACAAACAGACAAGGTGAAGTAAATAAATATAATAAAATGTTTTAATTTACTCCCGAGGAAGACAAATCCAAAGACACAAAAATTATAATAAATATATTTACTAAAAACACTAATATATTCTTTTCATACCTTTTCTTGCACTGATATATTTATATATTACTTGAAAGATTTAGCAACGAAACGCCATACTGTCTGTGTGCGCATGCGCGCAGTATTATGAAATTTTACTCTTAATCGCGCCTAAAGAAGTATAACTTCGAAAAACAATTTTTAAATAGATAACAGTACATAAATAAATGAAAACACAGAACCGTACAAGCTAAGTATTATTAATCTCTGTTGTTATCAAAGCTACTATTATATCAAAAATAGAGCTCTACTACACAACCTTATCAATTGTGGTATCAGCAAATTTGTTGCATTAAGAAAAAAGTTACTTTTTCGTAAAAAAAATTATCTGGCTACTTAGCTAATCAAAAGACAAGGATAGAAAAAGATGTTTATAGTTTATTTGAAAATATTGCTCTTTATTTGTTATATTTTAAAGTTTTTTCGTATCGGTTTATTTTTTAAAGACCAAACATTTTGTAAAAACCTCGTAACTGGCAAAAGTTCAATAAGTAGGTATGATTTAGACCTACGAGGAATTCCTTTTTGTGTCTATTCTAAATCTTCAGCCATGCATGATACGGGAAAATAAATGAGTGTGTTGTATTGAATGCTATATTGATGTTTATACGTAAAGTTCTTCGAATACGAGTTTGTGATAAATAGTATTATTTTCAAAGTAACTCTGCTAAAAATGAAAACAACATATTTTTTTCGATTTTCGTACTTTAAGTTGTTCTTTTATTAGGTTTTATTTGTACAACTGATATGGTCCTTTTCATGAGCATTTTCAGTACGTCACAAATAATAGAAAAAAAAATAAGTCCGTGATAATACACATTTATTCTAACATGACCTTTTTGTTAAATCTGACAGTTGTCACATTTTATTTGCAATTTGACATAAAACAAATCAATTGTGTTTATTGCATTTATAAAATGGTATTTTCTTTGATTTGTATAGTCTTATCAATTATACAGATTATATTCGTAGATATATTATATAATTCGTAAATAATTTTTTTTCGATTATAGCGCCATCTGTCGACAACTAGGATAAATGTTATAAATGTCTGTAATCACCGACGTGCCTTTTTTTCTGTCACATACAATCTAATGCTGTAGAAAGAAATCGAAAAACTGTGACGCACTGACAGATGTCTATGAGAAAGAATATAATAATAGGTATCATGATATGAAGGACTATAAGGATCGATGACAACTGTCCAAGAAAATAAAAAAGGAATTAAATGAACATACCTCACAATGACTCACAATTATTAGACCGTGGCATTTAGAAAAAAATCGACTTGAAACTTTTTTCATTATGTTCGGCATAGCGTCAGAAAAAAGTCTACAATACAAAAATGGGTAAAAATGTATAATTTTATTTACAGTGCATAAAATGCATCCAAAAGTGCATGTCATTCTTGAGCAATATGTATTTTTATGAAAACATGTCAAAATTACTATATTAAGGGTCAATTTTTGTTACACGGGGGGTTTTGGTGTCGCCGAACCCCGAAGCCTCTGGTGTCCAGAGTTACTGCCAAGCTACGTCTTCTTTTAGAGTTTCGAGGGTTTTTGGCACTAAATTGATTCAAACAGATTAATAATGGGGTTTCTGGGGTTGCTGAACAAGAATACGCCATCAGAAACGATCATCGGAGCACCTGGTGCCTGCGGTACCTACTGCTAAGACACGTCATCTTCTGAAATTTCGAGGATTTTCGGCGCTAAATTGATGCAAACTCGGGGGTTTTAGTATGTTTGTCCGCTAAAATATGTTAGCACTTTAGAAAACATTTTATATTTAAAATTAATTGACACATTTTGTGATTTATGGCGGACCGGATAGCTCAGGCATTAGGATATCCGACTTTAATGCAGAAGGTGGAGTATCGAAACCCAGCAGCGCCAACAAATTTAGGCATTTTTAAAAATGTCTACAGGCCCCAAGTCGACTCATATTGAATAACATGGGTGCATTGGATAAATCCAGGGGTAATAAAGGCGGTTGAGACTAATATTATTATTTATGATCTATCACCTTTTTTTTTCTTGGAAGCCGTTCGTGCATGCACCCCGGTGGCACTGCAGATTTTCAGCTTATTGTGCTTTCTTCCATTTGTTCTCATGACACCCAATCGAGTATAGCAGTGCCCTTCACTAGCATGTAAAGGTCCATTGGATTAGTGCCATACACTATCGGACTTGGTTTGCAGTCTCCATATATTGCTTGTCTCTTACGATCCAGCGCCTCGCAATCGCATAATAAAGTCTGACTGTCTCGGTCTCTCTATTGCATAGTCTGCAGCTGAGATCTCCGTTATATAGTCCTATCATGTGTAGGTGTCCTTTTACTGGAAAGTGTCCAGTTAAAAAGGGTGTACTGATTTTGAGCTGATTCCTGTTTATTTTTAACAGTTCTTCAACTCTTTTTGCGCATGTCTGAGTGAGGTATAAATCTCTTCGCATGCTTTTGCGTGGGAATTTCTTCCCAGTATTCTTTGTGCTGTCTTCGTATCCAGCCTCATAATCAGTCTCTGTGTGCTTTTGGGCACTCCCAGTGCCGGTTCTAGACCGAAGTATCTTGTTGCTGATCCTCGTCTAGCAAGTTCGTCAGCTTTTCATTACCAGCGATCCCTTGATGTCCAGACACCGAAATGAGTTTTACCTCATTATGTTCCGCTTTCAGCGGGGCTGAGGTTTATCCAAGCCTTGAGGTTATCCTTGGGTTTTTTAAAGCCCTCAAGGCCGCTTGGCTGTCCGAAAAGATATTGATTCTCTTATCAGTGTAAGTCCTCAATCTGTTTATCCGTGCACAGTGAAGGATTGCATATACCTTCGCCTGAAATACAGAGGTATATTCTCCTAGTGGGATGGAACCGTTATAGTTCTTATCCTCACTATCACCTTTATCATATTTACATTTACGTTGTTATTATTCGTCATTCCGAACAACGGATACTCTAGAGGCTAAAATCCAATGAGTACTGTGTTTGCATCAATTTAGTATCGGAAAGACTAGAAAATCCAGAATATAACGTGCATGACTATCACCCTGGGCTCTACGTGCTTCGAGAGTTGGTTTTGATGTCATACGCGTGTTAAACAATCCGGAAAACCCCCCGAGTAATCTATCCCAATAATTGAGTGCCAAAACCATCGAAACTCCAGAAAATGACGTGCCTTATCAGTACCATGGGTATCAGGTGCTTCGGGGGTCGGCGGCCCCAAAACCTCCGAGCTACAAAATATGGCCCTTAATACAGGGTGTTTCATTGGGAAAGTAACGTACGTTAACTGTAGAAAGAGGACACTTAGTCAGCCTCAAAAATACCACACTTAATGGGTCTTACTTCACTTTTAACAGAGATACACTGTGTTTTATCTATTTTGCCATTTTCTTATTTGGTTCATAACTTTTTAACCACACTGTATATTCATTTTGTATTTGGCACGCAAATATTATTTATGGTTTACAATAAAATAATTTATTTACAATTGTAAAAAATCCAAGTCCGGATTAAAAAATATTGGAAAAATATTCCGACCCAAAAATAACACCCTGTACATTAAATTATTTAAAATGAACTTTGCATTTCAAAAGAGGATGGAACACTAAATTTAGTGGTATACTTTGAATTTTCGGCAAATTTTTTTTCTCGCAAAATTTTCAATTTGAATTCCGAAATTAAGGGATATGCTCTATGTAGCTCTATGTAGAAAAAAATGAAAATGCGACTTAATTTTAATTAATACCGTTATTTATTCTAAATTGGTAAACTGTTAACATTTCAAGTGTTTTTTATTATTTGCGACAAATAGTTTATAGCGAATATTCATCTTTAAATAATGAATAAATAATAAAGAATCAATAAAAATACATAACTTTAATCAACAAAGTATCATAAATTAAAACGAAACAGCGAAAATTTGCCGTATAATGACTGATATTAACATGTCGCTGTCGGTGTAAACATCGTGACTGTGAGCTCCTGGCAAAAGAAGTATTTCAGGTGGTATTGTAATCGAAATTAATTATTTTCTAATGCAATATCAGTAGTGAAGTGCATAACAAAGTGTCTGTATGTGCATTTATCTGGAAATATCACTCCTGTAAGTGTCTTGTATTAATATTTAGAATATAAAGAAACAAAGTGTCCATCTTTGCACTGTTGCCAGCCTGTAATTCATTATTTTTCAACAAAATGACAGATAGAACTAGAAGTAAAAGTATTACTGGCACACTGGATGAAGGTATGCTGGAAACTATTCTAAATAAAATTGTTCCAAGGCTGAATGCGAAAACTGATGAAACATTGAATAAGATCTTTGAACAGTTTGAAGTCATAAATGAAAAATTGAACAACTTAATGACGCAGTGTACTAATATTGAAACGACTGCAAATTCAAATAAAAATAATATTGAAAACCTTGCCACGAAATATGAAGAGATAAATATGAAGAGATAGAAGAGAAGAGAAGAGAAAATTCGTTGATAATTTCTGGAGTAACGGAGGAAAAAAATGAAAATTTAATGTCCAAAATACTAAGTCTTTAACGAAGCCTTAAACATTAAATGTGCACACTGGGAAATCTACAACATATACAGAATTGGTAAAGTCAATAATGAACAAGTTCGTTCTAGACCTGTTATTGTTTTCTTCCTCTCACTATTAAAGAAGAAGGAGATATATAATGTGAAAAAGTCGTTAAAAGGTACAGGTATATACATTAATGAAAATCTTAGTGATCGAAATTATAAACTTCTAAAATCTGCTGAAGAAAAATATGGGCAACAAAAAGTTTGGTCTAAAAATGGTAGAATTTTCATAAAACATGACAACACTGTTAAAATGCTTAAAGACTTCAATAATATCTAAACAAGTGAAAATAATGGCTATATCATTAAAGATAACTTAGTGTTTTTGTTTTGTCAATCCAATTAGTGCTCAAATTTTTGTTAGAATGTATAAATTTTATTTCTTTTTATTTTATTTTTTTCGAAAAGACCATTACACACGTGTGGGTCATCAAATGATATGGTTTTATAAATTTTTGTAAACTTTTTTGTAGAATTTGTATAATGAAATTATTTTTACAGGGCGTTGATTAAATTTGATACAATAATTATGTTTGTGAACTATTTTCTACTGGATAATTGCCTAACAATGTTTATTTTCGTTTTTATTTTATTTTTGCAATAGGGGGCTTACAAGTTATATAATAGGTATGTCACAGTACCTTAATGTCTACTTTCAGAACTGTAGAGGGTTGAACACCAAATTTACTGACTTTTATAGAAACTCTATGGCTGCCGACTTTGATATTGTGATCGCGATTGAAACATGGTTGCAGGCGGGAGTGCATGATGGGGAAATAATAGATCTGGCCACATATAAACTGGTAAGGTGTGATAGGGACTTAGTATTTACAAATAAAAACACCGGAGGCGGAGTATTTTTCGCAGTAAAAATCAACATAAAATAATGAAAATTATTAGAAATAATACATCGTTTGAAGCGCTTATTATTGAAATGAAAATTGGTCAAAACAAATATACCTTCTGTGCTCTATATATTCCCTCGGGAAGCCCATCACATGTATACGAAGCGGTTTTTGTATTTTTACAGAATAATCTAACACATTCTGATAATACGTATATTTTCGGAGATTTTAATATAAAAGCCATCACGGGCACTGTATATAACTTAGACGTATCCAATAATATTTTAGAAATTTTTCAAGAATTTATGGATTTTAATGGGTATGTATTATACAGTGCTAGTCAAAAGTCCGTACCCCCCCTCGTATCTTTTGAACGGTTATACCTATAATAGTGAAATTTGGAGGAAGGAAATAAACGGACGTAAGCTTCTTAACTAGTTATGACAGGTGACGTAATAGTGACAGATGACGTTACAGAGCCACTGTGACCGATAATTTTAAATAGGACCTTATGGTAAGTGATACCTCGTTTGAAAGGTATTTAGAATACCTATTCAGTCATACTAATTTTTTTGAGTTTAGGTTGATTTTGATTTTGGTGAATAAATTAAATAAATATAATATTGTAGTTTCGAATTTAATTAATAAAAATTCAAATGTCCGCCTATGAATTTTTTGGCAAAAAAGTTGACGTTTTTTAATTCTCTAGTAGTTTTTACGTCAACGTCAACCTGTTTGACAAATAATCATAGGCGGAATTTTGAATTTTTATTAATTAAATGCGAAACTACAATCTTCTATTTATTTCATTTGTTCATCAAAATTAGCTTTAACTCAAACAAAATTAGTATGACTGAATAGGTATTTTCAATACCTTTCAAACGAGGTATCACTTGCCATCCCATTTAAAATTATCGGTCAGAGTGGCTCTGTAACGTCATCTGTCACTATTACGTCACCTGTCATGACTAGTTAAGAAGCTTACGTCCGTTTATTTTCTTCCTCCAAATTTCACTATTATAGGTATAACCGTTCAAAAGATACGAGGGGGGGTACGGACTTTTGACTAGCACTGTATAATAACATTAAAAACTTTCAGGACAGAACGTTGGACTTGGTAATATCATCTGAAAATAATTTTAGAAATATTGTAGTAAATAGGGACTTTTTGCCCTTTGTTAATGAAGATATATATCATCCCTCGCTTGAGATTAATATAAATATAGAAAGAAGCATTACACCAAAGAATACGGAAATTGTAACTAGATTAAATTATAAAAAAGCTGATTTTTTAACCTTTAGTGAACGTGTTAGGGACATGAATTGGGATGCGGTATTGGAAGAAAAATTTGATGTAGACAAGGCTGTACTAAATTTTTATGATAGCTGGAATAGGGTTGTTGACGAGTGCGTTCCAAAAAATGTTTTTCATAAAAATACGAAATTAAGACCGGTTTGGTTTACACCTGACATAAATAGGGCGCTAAAAAAAAAAGACAGATACAGAAAATTAAAAAATATATCTGATCATTACAAAAACAAATATATAGAATCTAGAAAAGAGGTAAGTAAATTAATTAAGACGAAAAAAAAAGAATATATAAATAAAATAGAAAATGAGATAAGTGTTGATGTAAATAATTTTTGGAATTATATTAGAAATAATAAAAAGACGTCTAACAGTGATAAATATTATTACAACGGACAAGATATACCGGAAGAACGGACTGCCGAAAGTTTTGCAACATTTTTTGCATCAGTATACGCAGAGGAGAAACCTTCTTATAATTTAAATTTTAATAGAGATATAGATATAACAAATGATACTTTTATTTTAGACTCAGTTGATGAGACTGATTTCAATAATGCGATAAATAAATTAAAACCTAAGAAATCTGCGGGAACTGACAGAATACCTGCTTTTATGCTCAAAGCGTGTGGTGAGTGGGTGCGACAGCCCTTACTACATATTTACAACCTTATATTATCAACTAATGTATTTCCTTCAATGTGGAAAACGGGACTTGTCTCACCCATATATAAATCCGGGAATAAAATGAACGTTGAAAATTATAGGCCTATATCAATTATGTGCTCTCCAGCTAAATTGTTGGAACAAATAATTTATTGTAAACTCTATCGTTATGTTGAAAATTTTATAGTACCACATCAACACGGCTTTGTTGCCAACAAATCAAGTAATACCAATCTATTCCTTTTTACTAACGATGCATTAGAAACTATTGAACGTAAATCTCAACTTGATGTAATATACACGGATTTCAAAAAAGCTTTTGATAAAGTGGATCATGATATTATGTTAAAAAAACTAAGCAGATACGGACTATCAATAAACTTTCTTACATTAATAAAAAATTACTTAGAAAATAGAGGCATAGTAGTTAAACACAATGGGAATACATCTGGAAAATATGAAATGAATTCGGGGGTTCCGCAAGGATCCAACCTAGGGCCACTACTGTTTCTACTCTTTATAAATGATTTACCTAAGGTATTTAAATATTCTATGTATCAAATGTTTACAGATGATCTGAAATTGTACAGGCGGGTTGAAACAGTTAGAGATTGTGTCATGTTACAGAAAGACATAAACAAGGTGTATGAATGGAGTTGTCAAAATAAATTGCATTTTAATATAAATAAATGTTCTGTATTGTCAATAACGCGTTTAAAAAATCCGTGCTTATTCGATTACCTAATGAATGAACAAAGTCTACAGCGGGACTCAGAAAAAACAGATTTAGGGATAACGTACGATAGTACGTTATCATTTAGTAACCACATTAAAAATATCGCAAAATCTGCAAATAGAACATTGGGTTATATAATAAGACAGTCAAATAACTTTACTAACATAAATACGCTCAAAATATTATATTATTCTCTAGTAAGGAGCAAATTAGAATTTGGGTTACAAGTGTGGTACACAGAGTATCAAACTAATTTAGAGCGGTTAGAAAAAATACAAAATAAATTTTTGAGGTCCCTTTATTTAAGAAAATTCCGTAGGTATCCTGATTATCATACTGTTAGAACATCAAGCCTAAGAAAAGAATTTAAAATTTTATCGCTAGAGAATAGGAGGCAAATCTCTGTATTGACTTTTTTATACAAGATCATTAATAATAAAATTAATTCTATCGAATTGCTTGAATTGGTTAAATTTAACGTACCAGCCAGAAGAATGCGCTCTAGCCCTATGTTTCACATACCTCAAGTTTTTTCGACCAATAGATCACCTCTTGTAACCATGTTCCGGTTGGCAAACCACTTTAATGAATTATTCAATTTAAATTGGGCTGATTCTCCTGCTAAGTTTCGATTGAAAATAGTAACTGGAATTATTAATTTGTCCATCTAATAAATTTACAGCTTTCACTACCGTTGATGATGTTCATACTCTACAGTTCTTCATAATAGCTATATATTTGTTATTTTTTTTTATTGATGTTTACTTTTCTTTAATTAATTACTGATGAATGTATACTCTGTACTTTGAAACTATGTATATAAGTAATATTTATTCATGTAAGAAAACTAATAGTTTGTTTGAATAATAAATAAATAAATAAATAAATAAATAATAACTATTCAAAACTGAAGTTCTTAATCAAAATTACCACCATCAAAACGTTATACATGTCAAAAGGTTAATATTTGAACAATTTAGATTAAACAATGGTATTAATTAAAATTATGTAATCTTTTATTTTTTTTACCTCGAGGTTCTCAATTCGCATAATTTCAGAATTCAAATTCAAAATTTTACCAGAAAAATCATTTTGCCGATAATTGAAAGTATACCACTAAATTTGGTCTTTCATCCTCTTTTCAAATGCAAAGTCCATTTTAAAAATATTTAATGTACAGTGTTGGTCAAATTCAATAATTTTAGAGCTCTTGTGCAATTACTACTGATAATTGCCCGTCGTCAAGTATATTACATCAGATGCCCTTCGTTGCTACGAAAAAATACATTCAGTGACATTAATGACAATGAATGTTTTAAAAATTATAAAAGTGATGACTTTCAAGCGTAAAATATTTTTAATAACTGTGTGTTTAATTGTACTAATTGTACTTATATAAATAAATTACAATAAAATTTTGGTTTTGAACAGTTATATTCATGAAATAATCGCAACAAATTGCACTCGATCTCTAAAATTAATATGGAATTTTAGAGCTCTTGTGCAATCACTACTGATTATTTCATTCATAGGAGATTCTGACCAATAGAAAGCTACAGAAATCTAAATTAAATTGACAATTTTTGATAATTTCTCGTCGTCAAGTATATTACGTCAGATGCCCTTCGTTGCTATGAAAAAATACATTCAGTGACATTAATGACAATTAATGGTTTAAAAATTATAAAAGTGATGACTTTGAACCGTAAAATATTTATAACCACTGTGTGTTTAATTGTACTAATTTGTACTTACATAAATAAATTACAATAAAATTTTGGTATTTTAACAGTTTTATTCATGAAATAATCGCAACAAATTGCACTCGATCTCTAAAATTAATATAGAATTTTTGCCCTCGTGACATTTTGACATAATTTCACTCGGCTTCGGCTCGTTAAATTAGAACTGTCAAAGTGTCACTCGGGAAAAATTCAATAATTTTAGAGCTCTTGTGCAATTACTACTGAAAATTACATTTTATAATAATTCTGGTTTAATGTTTCGATTTGTCTGTATATTATATTTATTATTTATTATTAACGGTAAAGAAATCTTGGGAAAATAAAAACTGAAGCAAATAAATAATTTTTTGTAAACATTTGCTGAGGTCAATGGATTTTGCAAGTAAAAGGTTATGGATGGTTTGAATAGTGTCTAATCTGGGAACATAAGTGAAGAGGTCTGTTACATCTAAGAGACTATAATAAAGTTGTTTGGAAGCAAGACAGTTTAGAGAATAAGTCTAAAGTGTTGTTATTTTTCTAAAAAAGCTAGTGGAATATTGGCAAAACTGACTACAGGTATTATTGCAACATTAACTTGAAGATGGCTTTGCAAGCCGAATGCTCTCAGCTAACAACTAAATATGTTACACACTTTTAAAATACTTTTCTTTTTCCATTCATCCATTTGTCATAAATAATCGTGTACAAAATATGTTTTTTATTCTTTTTATATTTTTTAATTGCCCGGTTTTTCAATTTTTAACTTAATTAATATATCGGTGTATGTACGCGTTATTCCATCATGGAATGGTACGACCAGGGCGAGCGGAAAATTATTTTCGACCTGCCATGTTAGCCGCATTAATGATGGCATATCCGAGTTTCTCTAGTAATTCACTTCCACCGATGTTTCCAGTGAAATCTGAATGGTTTTATTGATGGTCAACTAGGTGTGCATATTAATTTGGGTCTCCTAATTTTAATTTTATCTTCTGATATTATTCTGAAGCTATTTCATTATGGCATAATTATGTAATTTACTGTTTTCTTTGAGAAATAAAGCGTCAATAAATAAATAATTTATTGACTTTTCGACTTCAACGTTGGATGTCATTATCGAAATACAAAATATTAATAAAAACCAAATTTTGTTTATGTTGCTTGGTAAAACTTTTTTTAATAATTTAATTTAATCTGACTCATTCATATTGACAATTCAGACATATACCCCAGGCTGTGGGTAAAAAATAGGTCGATTTCAGGATATAATTCAGGAATTTTTGAAACCTATCAGGTGTTGTAAAGGACGATACCAGGAATAACTTCTTCTAAAATGTAACCAAAAATATTGTGCGCTTATTTTTATCGCGATATTCATTTGTTAAATTTGCAATTTTTAATGATTTTTAATTTTGCAGCTTAGGATATTGATTTTAGAGAAAAACTTTTTAATACAAAGTTGTAATAAATTAAAACACCTACAATTTGAGGTATGGTATGTTTAATTTTGTTAATTGGTTATTGCAAAACAGCCTGCGAAATGTCCAAAATAGCCGTTTTTTACAATTGCATTATTTATTGTACAAATATTTTTTTTTATTTTTTAAAGCTTTAAAATAAAGATCTTTCAATTCCAAGCATAAAAAAAAATTGTAAAGCCAGATTAACAAATTTGTTGCTTATAAATATAAAATATAAATTGTTTATCCGAAGAGGTCAAATGTCGAAGGCTATAACTTTTTGAAAAAAATCGTAGAGAGTTGGTGAAACATCTAATCTCCTTCTAAAGTGTTATATTTTCATATTCTAATGTAAACAAATGCGTAAAACATTTTTAAACCTCTAATTTTTGGGTTTGAAAATAAGGGGGCAAATTTCGTTATAAATATTTAGAGCTGAAGCGGCTGTGTACATTCTATGAGTTTCTAACTTACAGATTATTGTTGCTGAAGACTGAACGAATATTTATAAAAAAATAAAAATTTTCTACAACCCACTGAAGCCGAGATAATTGTTTATTTTTCTTAAATCTTAGTGCCTTTATTTATAACAATTAAGAAATTATTTTTCAGTCATTGACTAGAGAAAGACTTATATTATCTTAAAATAAAAATTATTATAAAATATAATTACATTTAATTATTAAAAATTATTTTTAAAATCGGTGCTTTTGCGATCGGCCGAATTTTGCAAATCGCCCGGCTCGCTTCAAATCCGCGCGCTCGGAAAATTTTTACGTAACTTGTATTAAATTTTGCCAGAAAACCATTTAACAATATTACCATTATAATATACAGTCTATTTACCACTGTATTTGTTTTTCTTGATAATCTTTTATATGTGAAATTTCATTTCGGAAGAAATAATATTACAAAAATGATACATATATATGAAATATATAACTATATTTTTAATTTTTTCATTGTTATATAAATATAATAATAATAATGTTACTTCTTACTATAATATAAAATATAAAACTTTTTCTTCTTGTAGTGACAATTCGTTTTGGATTTCACATATAAAAGTTTATCAAGAAAAACAAATACAGTAGTAAATAGACTGTATATTATAATGGTTATATTATTAAATTGTTTTCTGTCAAAATTTAATACAAGATACGTAAAAATTTTCCGAGCGATTTGCAAAATTCGGCCGCTTGCAAAAGCACCGATTTTAAAAATAATTTTTAATAATTAAATGTAATTATATTTTATAATAATTTTTATTTTAAGATAATATAGTCTTTCTTTAGTCAATGACTGTAAAATAATTTCTTAATTGTTATAAATAAAGGCACTACGATTTAAGAAAAAAAAACAATTATCTCGGTTTCAGTTGGCTGTAGAAAATTTTTATTTTTTTATGAATCTTCGTTTTGTCTTCAGCAACAATAATCTGTAAGTTAGAAACTCATAGGATGTACAGGGCCGCTTCAGCTCTAAATGTTTATAACGAAATTTGCCCCCTTATTTTCAAACCCAAAAATTATCTCGGCTCCAGTTGGTCGTAGAAATTTTTTATTTTTTTATAAATCTTTTTTCATCTTCGACAACAATAATCTGTAAGTTAAAAGCTCATAGGATGTACAGGGCCGCTTCAGGTCTAAATGTTTATAACGAAATTTGCCCCCTTATTTTCAAACCCAAAAATTAGAGGTTTAAAAATGATTTACGCATTTATTTACATCAGAATATAAACATATAACTCTTTAGAAGGAGATTGGATGTTTCACCAACTGTCTACGATTTTTTTTTTCAAAAAGTTATAGCTTTCGACATTTGACCTCTTGGGATAAACAATTTATAATTTTTAAGCAACAAATTCGTTAATCTGGCTTTACAATTTTTTTATGTTTGGTATTGAAAGATCTTTATTTTAAAGCTTTAAAAAATAAAAAAAATATTTGTACAATAAATAATGCAATTTTAAAAAACGGCCATTTTGGACTTTTCGCAGGCTGTTTTGCAATAACCAATTAACAAAATTAAACATACCATAGCTCAAATTGTAGGTTTAGTAATTTACTAAAACTTTGTATTAAAAAGTTTTTCTCTAAAATCAATATCCTAATTTGCAAAATTAAAAAACAATTAAAAATTGCAAATTTAACAAATGAAAATCGTAATAAAAAAAAAGCGCACAATATTTTTGGTTACATTTTAGTAGAAGTTATTTCTGGCATGGTCCTTTACAACACCTGATAGGTTTCAAAAATTCCTGAATTATATCACGTTTTTCACCCACAGCCTGAGTAATAATATTATACATTTTAAAGTAGACGACTTTAAAAGGATAGTCAATATGTATGAGTTGCGTTCCTGGGACATTATTGTAAGATAGTTCAAAATCATTCAATACAAAATAATATAATATAAATATTTTACAACCATTTGCATATAATAATGAAACATTTATAAAAAATACACAACATTTTTTAAGTAATTTATCAAATAATATTAAATTTAATTCAAATAATATTTTAGGAGCAACAATCACAAATGACCACAAAATAGAGCAAGAAGTTGAAACGCGAGTAATGACCGAAAACAGATCTTCCTTTGCAATGTAATATCTAAGGAAGTCAAAACTTCTTTCACGTGCTGCAAAAATCCAGATATATAAGACCATAAGAAGACCAGCAGTCGCGTATGGAAGCAAAACATGGACGATAACAAAAAGTGAAATAAATAAATTGCTGGTGTGGGAACATAAAATACTTCGAATGATATATCGCCTAGTGAGAACAATTAATAGTGGCGAAACACGAAAGTCAAGGTTATTGAGTTAAGTCCATCAACCGACATCTAAATATGCCCTCTTTTATTAGACTGGGAGATATTATACAGAAGTTCAGCCACGATTTTCTAAGTCCTGCCTTTTGCAATACTGGAAGGGTAGACGATGTACTTACAATCTGTGGAAACATCTAAAAATTTCCTGTGACATTTTCCTGTAAAAATTAGATTTTCCCAAAAAATAAAAATAGGGTTTTGCGATGAATTTCTAAGTCCTGCCATATCCGTAGATAGACAGGATACTATCGATTTTATGAAGAAAATTTTTTAGGCAGGAGGGTTGCAAACGGTGTAACGGAGTATATATGTATACAAACATGTAAGGAAAATAATGAAATTTTCATGATTTTCTAGGTCCTGCCAACTAAATAAACTAAACATATTTATTTCAAAATGATCAAAAAAAATATTGGCATGACGTCCCCTAATGTTTAAGAATACTTGTCCCTTGGAAAATTCTGCGGAAAATTTTCACCCTGACTCCGTGATTTTCTTAGTCCTGCCTTTAAAAAGTTATAATACTCAAATGCAATCAATACCTTTTCGGTACTCGGCAGGAAGGTTAAACGGTTCTTGTAAGACGGCAGGAGTAAGAAAATTTTGTAAGAAAATTCGTGAAAAAGTCAACGATTTTCTAAGTCATGCCATTTTGCACATGTTTCAAGAATCTTAATATAAGTCTATTTACAAAGAGGCAGGATGGTTTTAAGGTTATTTTGTATACAGGGTGGGGCATTAGTGTGACAAAATCCAATTACTCGTTTGTCGTAAGATATACGAAAAAAGTTGTTTAGGTAAAACATGGGCCACAGATAGGATTATGATTTAACAATATTTTTTAATATACAGGGCTACCCGTTTTCACAGGGTGACACAAATTTATGTTTTTTTTTAAATGGAATACCCTGTATATTTTTACATTTTTGGATTCTACTCGATATTCTCTTTAATAAAATATAGTGTTTTGAAATATTATACGAGGCTGTTTAAAATATAATTACGTTTTTTTGTTAATTTTGTAGGAACATTCACACCCTATACATATTGTTAGTGATTTGATATCCAAACTTCTATTAATTTATGTTTAAACGATTTTTTATATAGTCTACTATTGTCGGTTATTAATAGTATACCAAAATGTTTAATTTTAGTATACGGGGTTGGTTGAAACTCGGAATGAGTATTTTCTGAGTTTTATAAATGGGACACCCTGTATTTTAGTATTATAATAAAATGATATTTTATGGTACCTTTTTATTTGTTAAGCATTTTCTATACCATATTTATATATTAATTTCGGCAGTAAATTGATACAGACAGATTACTCAGGTGGTTTTTGGGGTTTCTGAACAAGAATGTCACATTAGAACAGATCTTTACCTAGTGCTCGGTTTATTTAGTTTACTTTCACGCACATGAATCACACTCGTTTCATTGGTGGGCTGACTTCTACTATTTATTTAGCAGGGTTTTATTTTCATGAAACGTGTTTTACGTTTCATGTCTCATCTTTTACGTTTCATCTTTCTTTGGTGTGCGGCTTCCCTATCGCACACCAACGAAACATGAAACGTAAAACATTAAACATGAAACGTAAAATACGTTTCATGAAAATAAAACACGGCTAAACAAATCTTAAAGTCCGCCTACCAATGAAACGAGTGTGATTCATGCTCATAAAACATTTTTATTTTCGGAGAGTCGCATAAATGGCCCGACGTCTATTTGTTTAGCAGTGTTTTATTTCCATGAAACGTGATTTACGTTTCATGTTTCTTTGATGTGCGGCCTGTTTAAGGGAGCTAAAGCTCTTTACAGATGGCGCGTTGTAATTAGTTTTTTTTTTATATCTCCAGAACGCTTCCAATTCGAAAGACAAAAACTGGTCCGCCTTTTTTCCTTCCAGAGATAAATCGATTCCATCAATCGCGAATCTCTAGTACCGGTCATAGGAATCTTTCTTGTCTTTCCCTTTTAGGTATTTTTGACACTAGATTATTAAATTGTGAAGTATTCTAGTACTAAAAGGTACTCCTGCTTTAAGTCAGTGGAATGCACGGTTTTCTGGTTTTTAAAATCAATTTAAAAATTTTTCGTTTGTTGAATTTGACAAAAATTTAAAAAATTTAAAAAAACGGTGTATTTGCCGACTTAAAGCAAAAGTAACTTTTAGTACTAGAATACCTCATAATTTAATACTCTACTCTCAAAAATGTCTAAAAATTTAAAGACCAATAAGTTATGAGATAAAATATCCGTTGATCTACCCAAGACGGATGCCTATGACCAGTACTAAAAATTCACAATTGATAAGATCGATTCATCTCTGGAAGAGAAATAAACGTAGCAGTTTTCGTTTTCCTAAATAGAATTTTTCTAAATTCTTTTAAACTCATAAAACCAAAAAACGAAAAAATTTTCAAATCGATTTTTCTAGAACACAGCGTATTCTTCTGAGTTAAAGCAAAAGTACCTTTTAGTACAAAACTATCCCAGAATTTAATAATCCAGTGTCAGAAATGCTTAAAAGTTAGACAGAAAAGTTATTCGATAAAATATCCGTTTCCGCACCCAAAACGGACCCCTATGACCGGTACTAAAAATTGACAATTGATAATTGACATTTGACAATTGACCTCTGGAAGATAAATAAGTGTACCAGTTTTCGATTTTCCGAATAAAAGCGTTCTGCAGCTATTTTAAAGAAACTAATTACACACAGGATAGAAATGCATGGAGAAGACTGAGGGAGACCTATATCCAGCATTGGATAGATCCGGGTTGAATTATGACGATGATGAATTACAAGACGCCATCTTTAAAGAACTCTAGCTTTTCACGGAAGCATTTTTGAACTAGGTGAATTGAGTTAAATTTTCTTAAAATTATCTGAGTAATCTCCGGTTTTTGTTTGTTATGAGAGCGTCTGGACACCCTGTATAATATAATGGGTAGGTAAATTCCCTACTATAACCAATAAATTGTAAAAATTGTTTATTTTTTTTTATTGCGTTTACTTAGATAAAAATATGAACTAATCACTTGAAATAAAGATGTTACAGTTTGCTATTAGATTTGAAAAGTGTGTAAAAATTCCGAGAGATTATTCAGGAAAATAATATTTAATAGGATACGATTGTTTTAATGATATACAAATTAATTTTTTGTATTATTCATATTTGCGGTTATCCTGCCAATTTGTAAACGGTTTTAGATTAGTGTTTTTTAAGCATACTAGACATGGTATGACTCAGAAAATTGTGGTGATATGAATATGTTTGTATAACGCCCTGAAATAATTTTACAGACACACAATTAAATTTTTTTTATACGAAATAACTATACAACCATCCAGCCTCTTTGAAAATAGACTTATATTAACCTTCTTGAGATATGTGCGAAATGGCATGACTCAGAAAATCGTGTAATTTTCCACGAACTTCCTTACAAATTTTTTAACTATATATAGTAAAAAAGGTGTAACTAAACATCCTGCCATTTTGAATAATGTCTACTGAAATTATTTATTTTATAACAAAATTTATTTTATGACTTAGAAAATCACGGAACCAGAGTGAAAATTTTATACAGAATCTTCCAAGAAACAAGTGCAGTTAAACATTACGTGACGTCATGCCAACATTCTTTTTTGGTCATTTTGAAATAAATATGATTAATTTATTAAGTTGGCAGGACTTAGAAAATTATTGAAAATTTCATTATTTTCATTACATGTTTGTATATCTGTATACTCCCTTAGTCCTTTTGCAACCGCCCTGCCCAAAATATTTTCTTCATAAAATAGATAGTATCCTGTTATTCTATGGATATGGCAGGACTTCAAAATTCATCGCAACTCCCAATTTTCTTTTTCATGGAAAATCTAATTTTTACAGGAAAATTTCACAGGAAACCCGTGGATTTTTCCACAATTTGTAAGTACCTTCTCTAACCTTCCAGTATTGCAAAGGGCAGGACTTAGAAAAACGTGGTTGAACTTCTGTTAATACCTCCCAGTTTATATGTGCAAGATCGGCGAACAATTATTTCATTTCCTTATTACTGGAGGGCGCCTACATGTCTTTAGGGTATTTTGAATTTGTCAACTATTGTGATGCATTAATGACGAACGTCAGTTCTTACATTGTTTTCTTTTGAGAATACCTCAAAACTTAATATCAACAGTGACGAATCTGTAATTACGCCCTTATTGCATGTATTTGAACTATTATCTTTGAAAATAGTAATGAAATAGTGGCGAATGTGCATTTTTGTCATTCATGTTCTGAATTCGGAATATTAAATATGATTTAAATTTTAATAAAAGAACGACGAATCTGTAATTTCGCCTCTATGTATACGTTGTAGGTAAGTCAAACTTTTATTTATGTGTGGGTGGTTTATTTTGATTTTAGCCTTTATTGCTATTTCTGCCCACAATCAGTTCTTTAGTAGTTTGAAATATGAAACCTAAGTCTTCTTCTTCTTCTTCTTCTTCTTCTTCTTCTTCTTTTTCTTCTTATTCTTATTCTTCTTCTTCTTCTTCATCTTCCTATTCTTTTTGTATAGACATGACTCTGTATGTTTTTTCAATGTGCCTCAAGTGAGTTGTCATTCTATCGTTTTCGTGGTCTTCCCACTGATCGCCTTCGTATTGGGGAACCGTCTCTCTCCGTCCTTACTACTCTAATTGTTGTCATTCGGCTTATGTGGTCGTTCCATTCTACTCTTCTGTTTTTCACCTAGTTATTAATGTTGTCCACCTTGCCTCTCTGTGATATATCTGCATTTCTAGCTCTATTCCATAGTGTCTTATCATCGATTTTTCGAAGTGTTTTCATCTCTGCTGTTTTTAGCATTCTTTTTGATATTGAAACCTAATAGACTATTGATTATGTATTTTAGAAAGGAACTACAACGTTAACGTGGTTTTATTGTTTCATATAGTCAATGGACCTCTGGATATGAAAAAACCGCGGAGTGCTACTATTTAAAGAGGTGCGTTTTTGAGAAAGGGGTGAATTAGTCCCTAGGCACAGGGCGAATTAGGGTGAGTTCTATGCACTTTTGGTACAAACACGTCAACAGGAAAATTATTCTAGGTTAAATTACTATCGAGATATCACATTTTAAAGTCAAAAGTATTTTTTTTACAAAAATATATTCAAAAGAAAAGCAAGAATAAAACACGAAAGATAGCAATTTTGATTTTTGCCCCATACCTTTTTTCCACATTGATATAGGTACAGGCATTGCTTCACGGAAAAAAACTACCACCCTTCTTCTTTCAAATGACCTTTGGTGGAAGTCTCTACGATTTACAATTTCCGAAATATGATTTTTTAAAGCCACTCACAGCATTTTTGGGCCATTTTCCCCATTATTTCGCAAATATTGTTCTGTACCTTTTTTCTACGTAGCTTTAGGTATTTGCAATGTTTCAATGAGTAGGAAGAAAAATTACCTTTAAAATGGTCTATTGTAGAAGGCTGTATAATTACTTTTAAGCAAGATATGGATTTTTAAAATTTTATCCATTTAATGATTTTTGATATATTTCACGATTATTTTTAAATTTCTCATTATAACTTTTTTATTGTATATTTAGGTATATACATTGTGCAATAAAAAAGAAAGATTATTTTTTTTACGTTACAATGATGTATTGTAAAAAATTCTACGACTATCTTTAAACAAGATATGTTTTTTTAAAATGTGACATATACACAATAGGGCCCACTAAGTAGGAACCATATGGAAAACTTTTTTATTATCAACTTTATGAAAAAAAATATTCTTTATAAAATGCTCTGCATAGTCTAAAACCTACGATGCAATTATCAGATTGAAAATTTTATCAATAGTGTACGAGGTATGTTAAAAAATATGAATTTTGCTCAAGCGTAAAATACCTTTATATTTCACAATATTGAAAAGTATTATTAAGAAAAGTTATTTGGAAATAAAAATTATGGTATAATATGCAATTATCTTCTTCTTCTTCTTCTTCTTCTTCAAATGCAAATCCACTAATGGATGTTGGCGATCACATTTTCCATTAACTCTCTGTTTCTTGCAATGTGGATCAGTGATTGTATGTCGGTAATCCCTGTCCATTGCCTTATGTTTCGGAGCCAGGACATTTTCTTGCGTCCTATTCCTCTCTTGCCTTCAATTTTACCCTGGATTATAAGTTGAAGGAACTGGTATTTTTCGTTTCGCATGATGTGACCCAAATACGCCGTTTTTCTTTTCTTGATGTTTTCGAAAAGCTGACGTTCTTGGTTGATTCTTTTAAGGACGTCCACATTTGTGACTTTCGCCGTCCATGGTATCTTTAGGATACGGCGATAAAGCCACATTTCGAAGGCTTCTAATCTGTTTATATCCCTCGTTTTGAGTGTCCAGCCCTCTATGCCATATAGCAGCACCGACCACACGTAGCATTTAGTAAACCTTAGTCTCAGTGTAAGGTCGAACTCTGAGCAGCTCAGTACCTTCCTGAATTTTAGGAAAGCTTGTCGAGCTTGCTCAATGCGACATTTTACTTCCCTGTCCGATGCCCAGTCTTCAAAAAGCCACGTTCCTAGGTATTTGAATTTGCTCACTCTCTCAATGGACTTAGTATTCAGTGTTATGGTGGAGTTTTCAAATGCATCCAAGTTTCTGGAGATGATCATGAATTTGGTCTTTTTGGTATTAATCTCTAATCCCATTCGCTTACTGTATTCTCCGATTATAGTGACAAGTTGTTGAAGATCTGCTATGTTGTCGAAAATTAAGACAGCATCATCAGCATATCGTATGTTGTTGATTAATACTCCATTCACTTTGATTCCCATCTCTGCATCTTCCAAAGACTCTTGAAATATGGCTTCCGAATAAATGTTAAATAAAAGAGGGGAAAGCACACATCCCTGCCGAACACCCCTTCTTATATGTATGGATTTGGATATAGAATTGTCTTTTTTTAATTGTGCTGCCTGATACCAGTACAAGTTTTCAATGCATCTTATGTCTTTTTGGTCTATATCAAGCTTCTTGAGGATCTGCATTAACTTGTGATGTTGGACACGATCAAACGCTTTCTCGTAGTCTAGAAAGCACAGGAATACGTCCTTCCTCTGATCGTAACAATTTTGGACCAACACCTGTGTTGCTACTATTGCTTCTCTTGTTCCCAAACCTTGCCTAAACCCAAACTGAGAATCACTGATGTCCCATTCACATTTTTTGTATAATCTTTGATGTAGTATTTTTAAGAATATTTTTAAAGTGTGACTCATCAGGCTAATGAGTCTGTGATCCTCACATCTTTTTGTATTGACTTTTTTGGGTAGGGGAATAAATGTAGAGAGCAACCACTGCTGAGGATAGCAACCAGTTTCATAAATAAAATTAAATATTTTATGTAGTGCTGAAATTCCTCTTTCATCTAGTAGTTTGAGTATTTCTGAAGGGATTTCATCAGGTCCAGGTGCCTTATTGTTTTTTGAATATAATATTGCCTTTTCTATTTCCTCTTTAGTAATTGAAGGGCCAGTCAGCTGGTCGTCTGTATAAACTTCACTCATGGGTCTTTCGTCATGAAAGAGCTCCTGAATAGAGTTTTCCCATATATGAATTTTCTCTTTTTCACCTAGCACTACCTGGTTATCCTGATTAACTATAATAGTTGGTCTTCGTTTTCTGTATATTCCAGCAGTCTCCTTAAGCTTTTTATGTAAATTCCGATCGTCGTGCTGTCGTTGTAAATGTTCTAGATCGATACATTGTTGCTTAAGCCATTCATTTTTTGCTATTCTTATCTTTGCTTTTATTTGCCTGTTAATGTTTTTATACATATTGCTGCCATCTGGGTCATTCTTGTGTCGTCGTCGTTCATCCATTAGTAATAGTATTTCTTCTGTCATCCATTTTTGCTTCTTGTTCTTTGGTTTGTACCCCAAGTTGCTTTTCATGATGTCTGTTACAGCACTTGTAATCGTATTCCATGTTGGTGTTAGATCTTCGGTAATGTTTGTCGTCAATATTTGAATTTGTGTGTTTATTTCATTACTTATTTCTGCTTGTATCATTGGATCTTTCAGTTTATCCAATGCGATCTGTTGTTGAGTTTCAGGCTTGTTTTTGCATGAAAGAGCGATCTTTATGACGGCCACTAATAGTACATGGTCAGAAGGCACATCTGCTCCAGGATATGTGCAAGCTCTTTTGACAGTTGTGCTGAATCTACCGTTGATGAAAATGAAATCTATCTGATTTCTTATTATGTTCTGAGCTCTATCGGCTGGAGATTTCCAAGTATAAAGGCGACGGGGGTGGAGTTGGAACCATGTGTTGGTAACTCTCATGTTTTCTTCCTGACAAAATTGTACAAGTCGGTCACCCCTTTCGTTCCTTGTTCCAAGACCATAAGGTCCAACTACGTCTTCAAAGCTGCCTTTCCCTAGTTTGGAATTAAAATCTCCCATAATTATGTTAACATGATGTTTCTTTGTCAATTTAAGCAATTCTTTGATTTCACTATAAAAGTTTTCCACCTCTTCATCTGCTGCATCTGCAGTTGGTGCATAGACCTGTATGATGTTGAGATTATTTGGCTTCGCTTCAAGTTTTAACAAGACTGTGCGGTCGGAATATGGTACAAACTCTGTGACAGCTCTCATCAATTTTTTACTTATCATAATCCCGACGCCTTTTCTATGATCGCGGTCGTCATTGCCTGAGTAAAAGAATGTTCCGCTCTCTGTGGTGCATTTACCGGATCCAGGCCACCAGGTTTCTGAGATCCCCAGGATATCTAGATCGATTCTGCACATTTCTTGAGTAAGGTTAGCCAGCTTCCCGGCTTCAAATTAGCTGCGTGTATTCCAGGTGCCTATCTTTAATGTCTTTCTTAAGTTTGCTCGTACATTTCTAACATTCAAGACCGTTCCCCCCGGAGATCCGATTGGGGAACCATTTATACCTCCGGATATTTTTGAGTTGAATGTATTCATGTGATTCTCTTGGGAAAAAATAATGAAGGTGGTATCCCGTTGCCTTCCTTCATGCCACTTCCAGGCTTAGTTTTCAGCCGCCCACTATGGAACAGACGCCGTTTGCAACCGCCCATTCTGGGTACAGACGTTGCTATTTTCACCATATCTGGCTACCCTCACTTAGTTTAGCCTGCAGACCAATGCAGTTGCCCAGGGTGTGGCACGTGGAGCCATAAGTGAGAGTTGGGTGTCTTATGAGGACCAGTTATCAAGAACCATCTCCCGTCTATGACGCTCGATGTGGTCGTTCCGATTAAAGGTACTACCTCTATAACACAACCCTACACCCCTACAATTATCTTCTTTTAGTTGAAAATAAAAATAAAAAAATTTTAAAATTGTTCTCAAATTACGGATACCCTTTGATATACTACTGATATCTTGTTTCAAAATAGTACTAGAATTTTTACCACCATTTTAAAGTAAAGAAAATAAGATTTTTTATTCCACAATGTAAATACCTAAATGTAGAAGAAAAACTTCATAATGAGGAAATTAAAAAATAATCCTAAAAAATATCAAAAATCATTAAAAGTATAAAACCTTGAAAAAGCATAACTTGCTTAAGAATAGTCCTATATCCCTATGCAATAGACCATTTTAAAGGTAATTGACTTCTCTTTCTACTAAATGTACCGTTGCATATACCTAGAGATGCGTAGAAAAAAGTTAAAGAACAATGTTTGTGAAATAATGGGGAAAATGGCCCAAAAATGCTGCGAGCGGTGAACTTTGAAAAATCCTATTTCAGAAATTATAAATGCTAGAGACTTCTACCAAACAAAATTTTTGCAGAGGAAGGATGAAAATTATTTCTCGCTGAAGCAATGCCCATACTTATATCCCCGTGGAAAAATGGTAAGGGCAAAAAACACAATTGCTTTTTTTCCTGTTTTTTCTTGCTTTTCTTTTCAATATACTTTTGTAAAAAAATATTTTGACTTTAGAATATGATATTTTGATAGTAAATTTAACTTAAAACAATTTTCCTGTAGTCGTGTTTGTACCACAAGTTCATAGAAGTCACTAGATGGCTCTATTCGAGTTACTTGGGAACAAAAAAAGAATGAAGAAAATTGCTCCAGGGGAAGCCGAGAAAATGCATTTTTTTAACGTATACCGATTTTGAACTTTGAGATTACATTTTCTCCAAACTAATTTTTGATTGGAATTTTACTATTTTTGGCCATTTCACTCGTAATATCGATAGTTTTTATTATAATAATATATGTTATGACTATTTTAAAGATATGAAAATTGGTGTGGAGAAAGAGGACAAAAACAAAAAGGTGATGGTTTAAAAACTATGATCCTATTATTTATATCTTTGCCGTAAATGCCCGACAACTTTTACCGGTTGTATCTCAGGAACCACTCATCACAGTCAAAAGTTTTTTCTTTTAGAAGAAGCGTTCTGCCGCTTTTTCCAATACCGGTTTTATGATTTAATTTAATTTAATATTTCCCGAGATATACTATTTGTTTATTAGCAAAAAAATTGTTTATGATTTTAAAATATTCCTGAGGCCGCTTAGATAGTCCAATTTCTACATAGGTACAGTGTCTCTTTATAAAAAAATCATAATTATTCTTATGTATCATAATTATTGTGGTTGTTATAGCGACCGTAAATTTTTAATTAACAATTCAATTGTTGCTAAACTGTGTATTCAATTTCCATGGACTTCTGGAATTATAATCTATACGAAAAGAGCTTTTATATTACTAAGTTATTTAATTATTAATAAACAATTACTTATCTAAAATTTTAGTTAAAAATTAAAAATTTTGTGAAAAACCCGCATTTTCCGGGAAAAATTTTCGTCGAAGTAAATCGGGAAAAACACGTCTCTATGCAGAAATTAATTACGGTGAATTTTTATTTGAGTGTTTTTGGTGTACAGTTGAAATCTTTGGAGTTATAGAGCAAAAATTGAAAAAATCACGATTTCCGGCGCCATTTTGTTTATAAAAAAAGGAGCACACTATCTGCGGATTTTGCATACCTATAAGATTCGATTCCAGCAATAAAATTGCTAGTAAATAACTTTTCCCAAAAATGGCCTATTCTCCGATAACTTGCCCAGACTACAAACGGTCGGTCACCTCTTCTTAAAAATATCGTAATCCCCAAAAACGTACATACTATATTTATATAACTATAAATATATAACTTCAAAAATTAATTTTAAAGGATAGTGCAAAAGAAAAAATCTCTCCCTCATTATAACTTAGTTTTATAAAATAATAAATTGTTTTACATAATATGTATCTATCAAATAGTGTCTATGTCTTTCTGTATTTTAATTAATATTTTTCTCAATTTTCACCTACCCATATTTTACTCCACCACTGTCTGCAAGATTAGGCAAAATGCAACTGACCAATAGTAACTTGCAAAATTATATCCAACATTACATTATCTAGAGTGCATGCAGGGCCATCGACTGTGCATACGTTTTCGACGTACTTCTTCGCAAACGGTTTTCCAGGGATTCACTTTATCAGCATCGAGAAAATGGACGAGAAAACCTAAGCGAGGCTATTGGGAGTGGGTTAGTCGTAATTTCTACATTCCTGATTATCATATGTAGGTCATCATTTATATTTTAATCTATGTGAATGTGTGTAATCTTTTAGAACTGAATTTTTTTAAGTAAAAGAAAATAAAGCCGCATCCAGCTGAAGGTTATTAGGGACACTCCTGTAATATTTGTAACGATCAACAATGAAATTTTATACAGACTGAAACAAAGAAAAGAGTCCACCTCATATTTGGCAGTATTTATTAGATTTTAAGGAAATGACGAAACAGGTCGATTTTTGATCTAAGGGGAACACGTTTTTACGGTACATACATTTGTCATTTGTCAACCCCCTTCCTTCCACCTCCCCCTCCCTTATTTTTAAATAGGAAATTTGGGTCGTGCGTAATAGGCCAATCAAGTTAGGTTTTTACTAGACATAACGGAAAAGACGAGGTTTGACAGTTGAAATGTGTAGTATGAGATATTACAAAAAGACTACCATCTTTGGATTCATCAATTTTTTAGTGGAACATTTTTTAAATAAACAATCAAAACGTCAAACTTAGTTTTTTACTCATAACTTAAAGACTTGTTTATTTAGAAATTTGACGTCCACAGGTAACTTTCTCAGAAAAAAAAGATACATCGAATGAGATACGCTAAATAAAAATCTGTTAATAAACAAAAAAGTTATTGCAAAACGGATGACAAAATCACTGTTTTTGAATATAGTTAGTAACAATTTTATTGTTTGTTAAAATACGTTTTAGTATACCCAAAATTGAGGGCATTATGGTGTTTGAATGGTGCGCAAAAAATGGTCCAGATCTGTTAAATAGTTTTTGCAAAATTTAATTTGTTTATAAAATTTTTTGAAAAACAAGCTAATTTATGAGGCTTGTCCAGTTAATATGGCTGAATGTATCTCAATAATCCGGGGCTCATTTCCCTCATTAAGATGTATACTAACAGCTTATGAAAAAAAAAGTAAAAAAAATTACATATACGTACACAAAATTATTTGTTAATAAATGGCAGTTTTTAAGCTTAAAAACAATTACAATAATTTCGTAGAAATTAGATCAAATTAAATGGCAATAAAAAATACGGAAAGTTGGTTAAAATACACAACTTTTAAAAAAAAATTTTAGGTCCTACGACCCTTGGGGTCTGAGATAGCCCCTTTTTTTGAAAAAATCACTGTTGCGTTAATTAACAACACTAAAAGCTAAAATTAACCAGTCTTTTATAAGAAAAGTCAAAGTTTTTAACAAAGTTTTTAGTAAGAAAAAATGTTAAAAATTATTTAAATAGGAGTGTTATAAACACAGAGTATTTTGCGTTCCGACTAAAGTAAAAAATAGCGGGCGTAGTCGACTGACTGAATAGTGGCGACCGGCATGCGGCAGCAACTATTAAAATTACGTTATCCCGACCAGAAAAATCCACTTTAAGGTGAATGACAAATTTTCGTCATTCCTTATGTTTTCGAGGTCTCTGAATCCGAATATAGAGTTAATTTTTTTCTAGAATTAGTGGAACATATTCAAAAATCAAATTTTATGCAAAAATGCGAAAAATCAATTTTGATGATTTTTCAATTTTAACTCACTGTATTTTTGGTCGCTGTAAATATTTCCTTTTGAAAATTTTATTGTGTTATCTTTGAAGCATTGAGATAACAATGACATTTGTCCAAAATGACTCAACACGTTAAAAGAGAAGTTGTTATTTTTAAACATTTTGTCGTCAGATTTCGTTAGTTTCATGTTTACTTAAGAAAGTTGAGTGACAAATTTTTAGTTTATAATTTTAATTAACACAGAAATAAAATATAATTTATGAAGAAGTTTTCCAAAAAAAATTTAATTTAAAATATGCAATAGGAAAAATGTTATGTGACTTTATAGACGAGCGGCACACCCCAAAAAAACGTTATTTCTCGAGATACTGATACTAATTTTGGTCATACTTTATATTTTTGATGGTGCTCAAAACTAAAATTAGGGTTGTTTTGAATTTTACGTGGGGGAACATTATCAAAATCGCAACTTTACCCTAAAAATAAAAAAAAAATCACGTTTTTTCGAGTTTAATTTGCTACAACTCTGTTCCATTGTAATATTTTTTTCTGATATTTTTGTAGTATATATTTCTCACCTTTCTGAAGACAATGGGACCTGCTTCAATATTTCTGTCTTGCCATAAAGAAAGTTATAAATTGTTTGAAGTAAAAGGTGCAGATTATTTAATTGCAGATCTTTAATTCTGTTGCATATTTTGACTTTGTGGCCTTTTTATTGTTATTTTTTAAATTTATTTATTTAAAATATAATTTTACTAAATAAATGTGCAACATAATAATATTCATAAAATTCAAGTTTCTACCAAAATATACAGGGTGGTTCATCTTATTCGCCTCGGTGTCTGTACGGAAAACCACTTGATATTTTAAAAAAATTTCTTCACAGTAATATACAGGGCCATTAATACTACAATCTAAACATAATGTGAATTATACAGGGTGCTCCAAAAAAGAGTGGTATATCAAAGTTTTATTTTTTCTTATGGAATGCCCTATATATGATGACATTTTTGAATTGACCTTAAAAAATAAGCTATACTTTTATAAGGGTTCCCTATACCTAAATACAGGGTGTTTTGATTTATTTCGATTTTTATGAAAATGTAAGGTTTTAGAAAAAAATAAATATCTACGAATCTAAGAATCAGTAACAAATTCGTTCTTGGATCTTAATAATAGACTATTTAGCATACTTAAGCATATGCTTACTGCAACAAAATTTCTTACAGGGTGGTTAAAATATGAGATTGTTCTATTAACAAATTCAAGCTGTAATAACTTACTTAATTTAAATGGAACACCCTGTATCTTACTAGTCTATCGCGTAGAAAATATACTTATCTTTCAATTTGTATTAGGGTTTCCTATACCTATCTTTTTACAGGGTGGTCAAAATATTAGATTGTTCTATTAACAAATTCAAGCTGCAATAACTTACTTATTTTAAATAGAACACCCTGTATCTTACTAGCCTATCGCGTAGAAAATTTATTTAGCTTTCAATTCTTATTTGGGTTTCCTATACCTATCTCCCTTCATTTGTTAAATATTTAAAGATTTCCTAATTTGCAAGCTTTAAAAATTAGAATTAAGTAAATATGTCGTGGTTACATATGTACAACACATCACCAACACCGGCAATATACTTAGACATGATACTGTCAATAACACAATTTTCATTGTTATCATGTAATCACACAGAGTGTTGTATTAATTTGATTTTGGCCTACATGTGACATTTAATATGTTTATATTAAACTGCATACCCTATATTAGATGTCGTATTCTGGAAGATACTTAAATTATAATTCATTCCGTATAAGTATTTTCCATATTTTAAACCAACGGTTATTAAATAAATTTAAGAACACCACTTTTTGTTTGAATCTTTGAATCGCAATTACAGACAATTAAATGCAATGGCTACTATGACGAAAACGAGCCTATTGTACAAAAATATGTAAAAATGGGCATTTACAGAATAACATGGGAATTAACATTTACAGAATAACATGTGTATTGAGAATGTTTACATGGAATTGAAGAGATTTTAAATATCTTCCATTATAAAGAATAGAATATCGAGTATGTCATTTAAAATAAGAACACTATGTGTGATTAAATGATAAAAATATGAATTTTATTAACGAAAGTATCTTGACTAAGATATTTAAGTATATTGCCGGTGTTGGTGATGTGTTGTACGACATAGGTACTTAATTCTAATTTTTAAAGCTTACAAATTAGGAAATCTTAAAGTATTTCAAAAATGAAGGGAGATAGGTATAGGAAACCCTAATAAGAATTGAAAGCAAAGTAAATTTTACACGCGATAGATTAGTAAGATATAGGGTGTTCCATTTAAAATAAGTAAGTTATTACAGCTTGAATTTGTTAATAGAATAATCTAATATTTTGACCACCCTGTAAAAGATAGGTATAGGAAACCCTAATATAAATTGAAAGCTAAGTAAATTTTCTACGCGATAGACTAGTAATATATAGGGTGTTCTATTTAAAATAAGTAAGTTATTACAGCTTGAATTTGTTAATAGAACAATCTCATATTTTGACCACCCTGTAAGAAATTTTGTTGCAGTAAGCATCTGTTTAAGTATGATAAATAGTCTATTATTAATATCCAAGAAGGAATTTGTTACTGATTCTTAGATTCGTAGATATTTATTTTTTTCTAAAACCTTACATTTTCATAAAAATCGAAATAAATCACAACACCCTGTATTTAGGTATAGGGAACCCTTATAAAAGTATACCTTATTTTTTAAGGTCAATTTAGTAATGTCATCAGATATAGGGCATTCCATAAGAAAAAATATAACTTTGATATACCACTCTTTTTTGGAACACCCTGTATAATTCACATTATTTTTAGGTTGTAGTATTAAAGGCCCTGTATATTTCTGTGAAGAAATTTTTTTAAAATATCAAGTGGTTTTCCGTACAGAGACCGAGGCGAATAAGATGAACCACCCTGTATAAATATAATACAGTCGAACCCGCTTATTGGAATAACCTTCGTGCCAAGCAAAAATATGCCTATAACCGGAATATTCTAATAACCGATTATTAGTGGCTAGTAAAATCGTTTCGGGGCCTTAAATTTCTATTCCTTAAACCGGGATATTCCTATAAACGGTATTCTAATAAGCGGGTTTGACTGTATTAAGCTTCAAATCCGGTATACTGTCAATGTTAAAAATGGGCTGCAACGGTCTAGCGCTAGCGAATGCTAGTCCGCGAATTTATTCTCATTCGGCTGCGCCCATCATTTTTTTTTACTTTAGTCGGAACGCAAAATACTCTTTCTTTATAACAATACTGTTTAAACAATTTTTAACATTTTTTCTTGCAAAAAACTTTGTTAAAAACTTTGACTTTTCTTATAAAAGATTGGTTAATTTCAGATCTTAGTGTTGTTAATTAACGTAACAGTGATTTTTTCAAAAAAGGGGCTATCTCAGACCCCAAGGGTCGTAGGACCTAAAAATTGTTTTTAGAAGTTGTGTATTTTAACCAGCTTTCAGTATTTTTTGTTGCCATTTGATTTGATCTAATTTCTACGAAATTATTGTAATTGTTTATAAGCTTAAAAACTGCTATTTATTAACAAATAATTTTGTGTACGTACATGTAATTTTTTTTACTTTTTTTTTTTTCATAGTGTATTAGTATACATCTTAACGAAGGAAATGAGTCCCTGACTATTGAGATACATTCAGCCATATTAACTGGACCAGCCTCAGAACTTAGCTCGTTTTTCAAAAAATTTTATAAACAAATTAAATTTTGCAAAAACTATTCAACAGATCTGGACCATTTTTTGCACACCATTCAAATACCATAATGCCCTCAAGTTTAGGTATATTTAAACATATTTTAATAAACAATAAAATTGTTATTAACAATATTCAAAAACAGTGATTTTGTCGTCCGTTTTGCAATAACTTTTTTGTTTATTAACCGATTTTAATTTGGTGTATCTCATTCGATGTATCTTTTTTTTCTGAAAAAGTTACCTGTGGACGTCAAATTTCTAAATAAACAAGTTTTTAAGTTATGAGCAAAAAACTAAGTTTGACGTTTTGATTGTTTATTTAAAAAATGGTTCACTGAAAAATTGATGAATCCCAGGACGGTAGCCTTTTTGTAATATCTCATACTACACATTTCAACTGTCAAACCTGGTCTTTTCAATTATGTCGAAAAACTGGCTTATTTTTTACTAACTTGATTGGTCTATAAGCTCATTTAAAAGGTTATTCAATTCTCTATTGAGTAATATAAACATTAACATAATAATTTATACAGGGTGTCCAAGAAAAGTAAGAATAGAAAAATAAAATACCCTACATTAAAGCAAACCGATACGATGGGCGGGTCACGTGCTCAGATCGAGTGACGAAAGACTTCTGAACGCTACATACTGGGAAAGGCCTGATGGCAAAAGGTCAGTTGGTCTCCCAAGGAAGAGATGGAAGGACGCAGTAGCCAGTGATCTACGCAAAATGGGAGTACAGCAATGGGAAATAGCTGCTCAGGACCGACAACAATGGAGGGAAATAGTAAACGCGGCCAAGACTCACATAGAGTTGTAGAGCCAAATGATGATGATGGTGTCCAAGAAAAAGATATTTTAATTAAATTAATTGACACAAAAAAAGAATGTATGTAATTTATTTAATTCAAAATACATTCTACTGCTGTCACAAAACAGAAAAAACGTTTTTTGATAAATAAACGTTGCTTTTTGCTTAATTTCAATGTTCAAGCTGCCACCCATCTGCCTCTTGGTAGGTTGAATATTGTATTTAAGCGGAAAACAATATTTATTTACAAATAAACATTTTTCTCTGTTTTCTGTCAGTAGTAGAATGTATTTTAAGTTTAATAAATTGCATACATTCTTCTTTTTGTGTCAATTAATTTAATTCAAAAATTTTTTTCTTAAACACCCTGTATAACTAATTATGTCAATGTTAATATTACTGAATAGAGAATTGAAGAACAATAATAAAATAAGGGGTGGGGGATATGGAAAGGAGGGGGTTGACAAATGACAGAAACAACCCCAGTGACCTCTATTTGGCGCCTAGACTAAATAGTTTAAACCATTAAGACATCATTATGTGTTGTATACCATATATTGCATTGTATTACAAGATGCGAATTTTTGGAGGTTGACTATTTGAGAAGAGACAGACTTCAGAAGAGACAGACTTGTAAGTATAACCACAGTCAAGGTGCGTGAATTGGCAGAGGCCACAAGAATTAGTAAAGAGCACACTAGTCATGTTTTGATCGGACATTTTGTTGAAACTTACCTTATGGATGCCGCCTTTCCTGGTCATTGACCAGGAACATGATCGGGTGGCCACTTTTCATCAGTGTTTGGACCTTACGAAGCGCGATCCGTCGGCCTATTGGCGTCGACTGGTAAACATTGATAAAACCTGGATCCACTCCTATACGCCAAAATATAGAATGAACGCATGGCAGTGGACTGAAGCCGGCAAAAGTACTCCGAAGCTACAAAGAATCGACTAATGGGTCAGAAATTTTAATTTTCTATGTTGAAAAAAATAAAACGAAAAATATAGTGCAGTCAATGAGGGTATTTGGCTCCGAATTCCATCCTACTACATCGATGTACTTGATATTTTCACAGTAAGTAGGGAATAGCTCAAGAAACAAAGTCGATGTGCGCTTTTATCTTGGGGGTGGTTCCCACCCCTTCTCGGGGGTGAAAAATGTTCTGGTTAAAATAGCCATGGAAGAGGCTAGAGTACCTAATTTTAAGCAAAAACTGTTCTATAATTATTTTTTGAAAACTCAATACTTTCTGAGTTATTCGTGGTTGAAAATTGGCCATTTTCATTGAAAATTACTCCTTTTCAAACGGATTTTTGCGAATACCTTAGAAACTATGCATCTAACAAAAGAACTATATAAAATATTTTTGTAAGTTATAAAATAACAAAGAGATTCGTTCGTTCATAAATCTTCTAGTTAAAATACAAAGAGGGGTATGGTAGGTAAGAAGAGTTTGTTTTTTGCTGCATGCTCAAATCGGTGCATTTAACTTGAAATAACAGAGAAACGGTCAATTTTAGGTATATAATGATACTAATAACTTTTGTAGCGCTTGAAAGGGCCTTTAAAATGCGTAATACTAAATGTCGTTTACATTCAAACTAAGCGAGATATTCTGCAAAAAATTGATGATTAATGTACTCGTAATATCAGAACAGAAGAAATGGGAAGTATATTTAACCTCTCATCCATCAAAATTTAAATACATCGTTTTCCTTCTACATTATTTTTTATTATAGCGTTATTTCTATGTTCAAAAAGTTGGACTGGTTTAAATGAATGGTTTTTGAAAAAAATAAGATGAAATTATAGAGCGCATTTTTAAATTTTCTTAAAAATCTTTTTTTTCTCCATGTAACTCGAAAATGATAAGAGATACGAAAAAAAGATACCACACAAAAATGTAGGTTTTTTTCAGAAAATTTCCTATTTATTTTTCATTACTGTATCTCTTATCATTTTCAAGTTAGAAGGAGAAACAGGAAGAATTTTAAAAAATTTAAAAATGCGCTATATAATTTGATCTTTTTCTTTTCAAAAACCATTTATTGTAAACCCGTCCACGTTTTTGAACATAGAAATAACATAAGGTATAGAAGGAAAACGATGTATTTACATTTTGGTGGATGGGGGTTAAAATTACTTCTCATTTTTTCTTAAAATACATTAGTTTTCAATTTTGTTTGCAGCATATCTCGCTTAGTTTTAATGTAATGGACCTTTAATATAGCTCATGTTAAGCACTACAAAAGGTATTAGGAGCATTGTACACCTAAAATCGACCGTTTCTCTGTTATTTCAAGTTTAATACACCATTTTGAGAATGTACCAGAAAACAAACTATTTTCACCTAAATATCTCTTTCTGTATTAGAACTAGAAGATTTATGAAGGCAAGTGTCTCTTTGTTTTTTTTTATAGCCTACAAAAATGTCTGATATAGTTTTTTTAGTTAGATGCATGGTTCTTAAGGTATTCGCAAAAAACCGTTAGGAAACGTATTATGTTTCAATGAAAATGGCCAATTTTCAACCACGAATAACTGAAAAAGTATTGAGTTTTCAAAAAAAAATTATAGAACGGTTTTTGCTTAGAATTAGGTTATCTAGCGAATTCCGTGGTAATTTTAACCAAAAAATTTTCCACCCTTTAAAAGGGGTGGGAACCACCCCCAAGATAAAAGCACACATCGGCATAGGGTAGACTTTGAATTAGGGATATGTAGAGGCTAGGCCCAAAATTTCATTAAAAGCCATGCAGTAGGATAAAATTCGGAGGTAATATCCTATTCTTGCTCCCATTGACTGGCGTAATAGTTAATACTACTGTGCATTGTTGGACAAACTGAAGCAGGAACTTAGTAAGAAATGGTACCATATTCAAAAGAAAAATGTGTTGTTTCTCAAGACAATGGGTGCAGATTTTCTCACAAGAGCGTTATGAGAATGGTAAAAATTCATGAGTCGTGCGTCAAATTTCTTTCTTATCTGGCTTATTCACGTGATTTGGTCCCATCCGATTATTGTGTGTTGTCAAGTCTAAAGAGGTGGTTCGTAAATAAAAAACAGCAAGAACGAAGAGATAATTGAGAATACAAACACCTATTTTGCAGAGCTTCCAGAATCGTATTATTTGAATCCAGCGAGTAAAGAAAGAGGACTTAACCTCAACATAAATAAAACAAAATAGATGCTGGTCAGCAAAACTCAAAAACCTGTGAGAAAATTGAAAATAAAAAACCAAATTGAACAAGTTGACTCGTATATATACCTTGGAACAGTTCTCAAATCGAAATAGGATTAAACAACCGAAATACGATCTAGAATTGAAAAGGCCAGAGCAACAGTCAACAACATGAGAAATATATTCACCCATTAAGACATATCTCTCCCATTAAAAGTACGCCAGCTAAAATACTATGTATTTCCAGACTTGCTGTATGGCGCAGAGGCCTGGACAATAACGGAAAATAAATGAGGAAGCTGGAGGCATTCGAAATGTGGGTGTACCGACGTATCATCAAAATATCCTGGACAACTCACACCACCAACATAGAGGTATTGCGCCGAATGGGAAAATAAAAAGAAATCTCTTTCACAATTAAGAAACGCACACTTGAATACCTTGGTCATATGAGACATGATAAAAATATCATCTACACCAACACTGATAATACAGGGTAAAATAGAGAGAAAACGCGGACCCGGAAGAAAAAGACACCCATGGCTTCAAAACTTACGCCAATGGTTTGGACTAACATCGATCGAGTTATTCAGAAACGCCGCAAACAAAACTAAAATTGCTATGATGATAGCCAACGTCCGCAACGGACAAGCACATGAAGAAGAAGAAAGAAGGCAAAGATTAACTGTCAGTTTGACTGCCTTTTCTTCAATGCAAATGACTGAAAATTTGCAGACATATGCATTCGCGGGAACAATACACGGATAGTCATTTTTGTTTAAATAAAAAACTGTTTAAATAAAAAAAAACGATTTTAACGGAAAATGCTTAAATTCTCTTGTTCTTTACAATGAAGAAACTTTTACAGATTGTAGCTAATTATATGGACTACACATAATTTCACTTTTACGTTAATTTCTTACGTTATGCTTCATAAATAAACAATAAAGTTTCAAATTTTTTGCCGATTCCGACTACTTTTCATGTTTGTAAGTCATATGTTTTATACATACAGTTGGAAATATGAAAGATTACCCATGAACGATCACATCAATCACTTATTTTGAATTTGCTGTCTTTTTCTATAAATAACAAACGTTTGTTATCGAAAAAGACAACAAATACAAAATAAGTGATTGATGTGATCGTTCATGGATATTCTTTCATTTTTCCGACTGTATTTTAATAAACATGACGATATATTTTAATGTTTAAAAAGTGTAAGACTAAAAAGTAAAAAATAAAAAAATATGAAAAAATATTTTTACGAAACGGTTTTTTTTATTTATGGGTGACTAAAATTAAAAAATCAACTAAAAAGCAAAAAATAAAAAAAAATAGAAAAAATGTAACATATTCGTTAAAGAAAAGCGTGGCGCAAAAACCGTTTATTCGATGAAGACGCGCCACGCTTTTCTTTGACGAATGTGTTAGATTTTTTCAATTTTTTTTTTATTTTTTGCTTTTTATTTGATTTTTTTATATGTTTAATTTTAGTCACTCGTAACTAAAGAAAAGTGTTTCTTAAAAATATTTTTTTCATATTTTTTTATTTTATACGCTGAATTTACTCCCTCAAGAGATTTAATATTATCATAGGCACACATAACATATACATACTTCTGTTATAGACAAAGAGAACCCACTATGTATTATCTATCATCACCAATTCAATTAGAGATAATTCGAACTACAATCAGCACTCACCTGAACATTTTAGTTCGGAATCGTCTATTGGCTTTATACAATTAACATATGAGACAAACTGGATCTGACTAATATGGAACAAAATGTCATTATCCTGGCATGCAATAGAATTCGGCTTCATCAACATGAAAATTCAGAGAATCAGAACGAAAATCCGAGAATAGTGGGAATCAGAACCGGTCTCCTCTAGGAATTTTTTATACAAATAAAATAAAAACATTCTAAAATATATCATTAAGTCTTTTATCTACTTATCTATCTAATTTTTATAATTATTAAAGTTTATTTTGTTAATAAAACTGGTCTGTTTTGAGCTATTTCTTGTACCTTGCCACTGTCCTCCCCCAACTTTTAAAATAAATATATACAAATATATTGTCAACATTAAAGTTTTTACTATAATATCATATTTAGGCATTAATTTGTTTTAAGAGGGTAGGCACAAAATTTCGAACGAATGCTTTTTAAATGCATTATTTTTTCTCGATCCTGAGAAAACTAATAATAATAAATAATAATAATATAAATATTAAATTACGAAAAGTACGAACACACCTCACAAAAGCACAAAAACACCTAAAAGTGCAGTAGAACGAAAGACATTACCTCGGTATTTAGGAAGAAGAAGACTTATGGATATAGGTGAGCAATTAGATAAACAAATTGCTAATTTAAGAACTTATTTTCAGATGCAAACTGAAACATCTACTCTACATCGCAGTATCTGCGCAGTAGATGACACAACACCGATCAAACTGAGGGAACCAGAAATGCGGAAAAACCACCTCACTAAGGACGAAAAAATGTGCATCTGGATGGGTAAACCTCTGCATGGGCGACATCCCAATGAGGTCAGCCAAGACTATGTCGACAATGCAGCGTCGAACTATTGGTTCACAGCAGGAAAGATGTTCCCTGAAACGGAGGGTTCATTACTGGCCATTCAGAACCAGGTTATACCAACCAGAAATTACCTGAAATATATCGTCAAAGACCCTCAGGTTCAAAACGACAGATGCCGATATGGATGTCAAGCCCAAGAAACCATCCAAAACCTTACAGGGGGCTACCAGGCATTTGCTGCAACTGAATACAAGGAATGGCATGACGCAGTGGGAAAAATTCTTCATCAAGAGATAGCGATCAAGCTGGGACTTCTCCAAACGGACCATCTCCCATATTATCAATACGTCCCTGAGAGTATGCTTGAGGATGGCAACTACAAGCTATACTGGGACCGCACTGTGCTCACAGACCAAACAGTGGCACATAATAGACCAGATCTCGTACTAGTTAATAAATTAACAAGACAAACAACACTAATTGATGTGGCGATACCTAGAAACAATAATCTACGTAGTAAATTTACTTAAAAGATCGCCAAGTACACAGATCTGGAAATTCAAATACGAAGGCAATAGAGAATGCAAAGCACCCAGACGATACCGATTATTATGTCTACTACTGAAGTCATTTCGAAGACCCTCCTCGAAAGCATAAAAAGCTGGGTCTGAATGAACATCTTTATAAGACCATGCAGAAAGCTGTACTACTCGCGACGGCTAGAAGTGTACAAAAATTTTTGGGAGGTACACCTGCATTCCAAGTCACCTAGAGTCCCACCAGAGCTCAATCCTTTTGATACCGTAGGTATCTGGAATGAGTCAATTTTCCCCTTAGAGGGAGTGTGAGCCATATGGCTAAATCTGGATATAAATATAAATATTTTTGAAAAATTTAAACGCAGAATAAAAGATTATATTATTACCGAGAGCCGAAAGTTCCTTAGAATAATCGAAAGATTTCTTTTGAATGAGACATTTGAAATTAAAAATCACACTAAATTTTCTCTTTTTCACCCCTGTAACTTATTAAAATTAACAATACCTATAGAAGTTTTCAGGGACTTTCGGCCCTCGGTAAAAATGTAATATTTCATTCTGGGTTTAAATTTTTCAAAAATACTCATTAGTTTTCTCAGGATTCGAAAAAAATTAATGCATTTAAAAGGTATTGACCCGCAATTTTGCGCCTACACCAATTACTTCCGAATTGATTAACACATTTTAATTTTGTAATTTTTAGTTTGCTCCTGTATTATTTTTAGAAGTTTATATTCACTTGTATTTTGTCACAGAGGTTTTTGATGAATATTTTCTGCTATCAACCCTCGGCTTGAAACGGTTTTAGTAAAGAGTAATTCTCCTTGTCATTTCCGAGTAAATACTAGATATTGTACACCAACCCTGCCACTACAGACCAATTCTGTCATTCTGATTTTATATGGTGCATTCTATTTACAGGTGATTACTGACTGCGAATTTTTTATATCCAGAATTTTTTATATAAGAAGTTTGGATTTTTCGGCTTGCTCCATTTACCGATAATAATTTTTTCCTCTTCATGCAAGTTAACGCTCGACGACACCTAAGTGTATAAGGAATGGACTACCTTCGTGAAATACATATTAAAGGCATGGACTGACCATCTGTACTGTCTAAAATATCAAACCTATATCCCAAGGGTATCTATGAGGTAAACAGTGAGTTAACGTAGGTATAGCTAACGTAGTTATAGGTTATACCACTTTTAAGGCATTAAAAGAAGTTATATTACACAATATAACATTACTAAGAGACCCCTTGTTGTACTAAATTTCCTAAGACACTTTTCTGATCTCGATAAGAAGTCGAATGGCCTCCTTAAGTTGACAATAGTTCCTTGTTTTTGTGTCATTTAATTAATTTCGCCCTGTATTGCATGCTTTGAGATTGTAGTATTTTTGCATATAGTCCCAATATTCATGATTATTACTGATATTCCTTAACAGTTTTCTCAAAGATTTCCGTCTTTCTTCCTTAAATTGTTTATTTTTTATCCATTCCTTAGCTTTGGAAGCTGTTCTCCCTTCAATGCTCTCAGATATGCCCGTTATGGATATCTGTATTAACAAAAAAATTTTATTATTGTTCTCTCTTTTGATTTATTGTCCTTACTACCAAAATAAATATTTTAATTTATTAACAGTTCTTTTTATTTCTCAAAATACAGTATAAATCAATTGGCAACTTTTCATTAAGAGGCTACAGTAGCGATCAACAGGTAGCAACAAACGCGTTCCAAGATTGCGGCTCTAATTTTGAATATTTTGTCGAGATATTTGGCAGACATATTCGTAATGTAATAAAGAATGGCGACACAGAGCCCAATTTCAGAAATATGTTAGTACGTGGAAATTAACTACTAAAATTTTTTATTTCTAACAAGAAATCGAACATATTATAACTAAATAACTAATTAGGCAACATAGAGAATTTATCACTGTCATTTTGACAAACTTGCGTCATATTTTCTCTAACCTGTTCTGTCATCTTTATCGATATCTGTTCAGTGCAGTAGTGTGTTAATTTAAGAATCCGTTTTTGTTGTTTCGTAGGAAAGTAGTGTTTATTGATAGTTAATTTATTATATATACCCTATTTCACTAACATACGCCTGTTTTGGATTATTTCGACAACGAATATTTTACTGTGCTAAATAAGAAGAGCGAAAGTAAATTGCAAATTACATTGTTGTTTATTGGAATAATTATTAGCGCCATTTACTTTCGTACTTCTTATGTTGCACAGTAAAATATCCGTTGTCGAATTAATCCAAAACAGGCGTATGTTCGTGGAATGCCCATATTTGTTGTTGTTGTATAAGTTGTTGGCCTCTTTGAAAGAATAGATTGTTGTTAATTGTGAGTTTTAGTTATATGTAGGTAGGTAACTATATTTTAAGTAAAAATAAATCGAATTCTAATGCGAGTATATAAAGTTTTAGGAGGATTTTTTATTCTAAAAATGTTATCAGTAGGTAGTTTAACAAAATGGAAAAAGTAAATCAAACGAAAAATAAAGTGAAACCTTCCAAGAAAAAGTCCATTAAAAACCGTGCCAAAATTATGCGAAAATCGAAATTTGTTTCGCTTCACAACAAAAAATGATTATTTAATATTGTTTTATTATTAGATATTTCATGCAAATACCTTTCTAAATACCTATCTTAACATAAAATTTTCACCCACTTTGGTTTATTTTTATAAATATCTATTTATTAATAATAAAATCGTTTTCTATTACTTCCATTTAACGCGACTATGATATTGTCAAAATATTAATCTTAGATAATGTCAAAGATTACCACTGTTGCCAAAGTTTATGATACTATCTCCCGAAGTTATATTTTGTTGCTACCTGTTGATCGCTACTGTTTACTCTTAATACCTAATATTGTTGTGTTCCTGGCCATTCATTGACCCCAATGCGGCCAACAAAAATTTACCAAATTTGTCGCCGAATTTTCGAGAAAAGAACAGAATAAGTATAGAACAAGTTGCAATCCCTTTTTAGACGCAAGGCGCCTGAATGTTCAGTTCCATTTCCTTCGCGATAATTTTTTTTGTTCCAGGTCCGACCCAGAAAATTCTAGTAGCATGATAGGACTATATAAATAGAGACATTGTTGATCGAGTCAGTAATTATAAAATCGTCGTTGCGTTTTTTTGAATTTGCAATTAGATAAATTATTATATTTTAAAATAAAATGTATACCATTTTTATTGTTGCAATGCGAAGGCAAAACAATCTTATTTTTCACTCAGAAGAGGGAGCGCAGTCCACCACTCTGAATCGACGATTTTCGACTCTTATTGGAGTCATCATCGGAGAGGTGTAGACCTGCTGCTCTCTGCTCGAAGTGATCAAACCATGAAAGCTTATCCCCACATTGCAACTGACGTGTATGGGTGAGGTGACTAACGTCATCTGGCCAATTGAAAGGTAAAGTTTTCAATCCTAATAGCAACATTAATAATATTGAAAAATATTAAAAACATTACTAAAAGATTTTTAAATTGAAAACTTATTGGTCCATTTCCCTGGTGAACTTTTCATTTTTGTTATTTTATTTTAGTTTTAGTGGCTTTAATATAAATTAATTTGAATTATTAAATAAATTAATGAATAAGTTTGTATAACAAAGAATTATGTATAACAAAGAATGCTTATATTCTATATCTTGAGTCATCTATTATTTAGATCTAGCAAAGTTTTCAAGTATATTATTTATAAACTTGCCGTTGACTGATGGATAGGGCTTAGAACGTATCTGAAATAAATTCGGAAGAGCGTAAACAGTAGGAAGTCGAAATGAACAATCCGTTTAATTAGTTTAGATAATCAGTCGCGCACTAGGGCGAAGGGAGGACGCGGCCGTGGTCGACTGTGATTATCTATTTTCCGGAAAATTCCAATTAAATTATTACATTAACCGTACGTGCTTATTACTAGCGCCGCTTTACCACGGTGGAGATGTAGTATCTGACTAATTGGATATTAGGATAGATGGATTCGCAATGGTGCGGTGCTGTTTCAACATCGCTCATTTATACAGGGTGTAACAAAAATTCAGGTCATAAATTAAATTACATATTCTGGGACCAAAAATAGTTCGATTGAACCTAACTTACCTTAGTACAAATGTGCACCTAAAAAAAGTTACAGCCCTTTGTTTTTTTCAATAGATCGAACACTGTTTGAGGTTTCTTATTGAAAACGGACATGTGACATTCTTATGATAGGAACATCTGAAAAAAAAAATTATAGTGAAATTTGTGTACCTCATAAAAAAATTTTTATGGGGGTTTTGTTCCCTTAAACCCCCCCAAACTTTTGTGTACGTTCCAATTAAATTATCATTGTGGCACAATTAGTTAAACACAATGTTTTAAAACTTTTTTGCCTCTTAGCACTTTTTCGAAAAGTTAGTTTTTTTGAGATATTTTGAATATTTCGTCAAATCCACCACATATTTGTGTACTGTCGTACTGTTAAGTACGATTTTAGAGACTTGTAATACTTAGTAATAATATGAAAATTTATTTATAAATTACAGTTTGAGGTATACTTTGAACCATATTACAAAAGAAGCCACATCTCGATAAAAGGTGCTTTATCTGAAAAATACTAAGAGGCAAAAAAGTTTTAAAAATACTGTGTTTAACTAATAGGTCTGGATCCCGCGTATGAAAAAAAAGTTGATTAATAGCAAGCTGAAAATTTGTTAATAGCTTAAGGGTGTCTAGTCGGACAAACTTTGATATATGGGACCACTGGAACAGGGGAAGTTTTAATTGTGGAACAGGTTAAAAATTTGGAACGGTCAGACCACGAAAAGGGCACATGTATTTTGTCCGACAGAACAGACTTAAACTCTCCGAACAGAGATTAAACTCTCATGCAAAAATCAGACTGCTATTTATAACCAAATGGGCGTTTTAATGAGTGGAACATGTAGAATATGTCAAATGACAGGAATTATGACAGGTGATAAATATCAGTCTGATTTTTGCATGAGAGTTTAATCTCTTCGGTGCGTTTAAGTCTGTTCTGTCGGACAAAATAAATGTGCCGTTTTCGTGGTCTGACCATTCCAAATTTTTAACCTGTTCCACAATTAAAACTGCCCCTGTTCCAGTGATCCCATATATCAAAGTTTGTCCAACTAGACACCCTTAAGCTATTAACAAATTTTTAGCTTGCTCTTAATCAACTGTTTTTTCATACGCGGGATCCAGACCTATAAAGGTACAGCAATAATAGTTTAATTTTAACGTACACAAACATTTGGAGGGTTTAAAGGCACATGACCCCCATAATGTAAAAATGTTATGTAAACATATTAAAAAAGAAGCCGCATCGCGATTAAAACTGGTTTATAGAAAATATACTAAGAAGCAAAAAAGTTTTAAAAACATTGTGTTTAACTAATGGTACTACAAAAATAATTTAATTGGGACGCACATAAAAGTTTGGGGGGTTTAAGAGAACCAAACCCCCATAAAATTTTTATGGGCTGCACAAATTTCAACATAATTTCTTTTTAGGATGTTCATGCCATAAGAATGCCACATGTCCATTTTCATTAAAAAATCTCGAATAGTTTTCGATATATCGGAAAAAATCGATTTTCATTTTGTAATTTCAAAGGGCTGTAACTTTTTTTTGTGCATATTTGTACTAAGGTAAGTTAGGTTCAATCGAACTATTTTTGGTCCCAGAATATGTGATTTAATTTATGACCTGTATTTTTGTTACACCCTGTTTATTAGATGTATATAGGTATAATATATAGAAATATACATATAGTGTATATATACATATAGTGACTGAAATGAAAATAATAAAACGCAGACCAACAGATGTAAAAATCGATACAAGTAAACTAAGAAACCCACTCATAAAACAACGCCTGACAGATGAAATTAATAACCGTTTAATGAATGTTAAAGAACAAATCCAGAAAAATACTGAAACAGAGACAAAATGGTTATTAATAAAGACAGAAATAGATAAATGTCAAAAAGAAATTCTTACACTAACCAGATACAAAAAGAAACAATGAATGACGGAGGAAATCTTAGATTTAATGGAAGAAAGACGTCAGCATAAAAACAAAGATAATCAGATGTACAAAAATGTAGATAAACAAATAAAATTCAAAATTAAGCAGGCTAAAGAACAATGGTTAAAAGAACAATGCACAGAAAGAAAAATACCAGAAAAGACATGATAATTTTAACACACATAAAAAATTAAGGAATTAACCCAGAACAATAGAAAAAGAAAACCGGGAATACTAAAAGATACAGATGGGAAACTTGTGTTGAGTACTAACGAAAAATTGAAGAGATATACAGAATACATAAATGAATTGTTCAAAGAAAATAGAACAGAGCAGATGGAAGTCGAAGTAGAAGACGATACGATTTTGAAGATATTAAAAGAAGAAATTAAATCGGCATTAAAAAACAGCAAAAATGGTAAAGCAGTAGGTCCAAACCAAATCCCAGTAAAAAGCTTAAAATGCATAAATGATGAAACCTTAGACATTATCGTAGACTTGTTTAACACAGTGTATAAAACAGAAAACATACCAAAACAATGGTTACTCTCAACCTTTTGTACTATCCCTAAAAATACAAACGCTACAGATTGCAGTGAATACAGAACAATATCATTAATAAGTCACATTCTCAAATTATTCTTGAAATATAACATAATACATAGTCGAATAAACAAAAAACTAGAAGAAGGAATAGATGATAGTCAGTTTGGGTTCAGAAACGGACTAGGAACCAGAGAGGCGTTATTTGCGTTTAATGTGTTAGCTCAAAGATGCATGGACATGAATGTGATTTTGAGAAAGCTTTTGACAAAGTAAGACATGAAAAATTAGTCCAAATTCTAAAGACAAAAAACATAGACAAAAGGGACTTACGAATAATAACAAAGTTTTACTGGAATCAAAGAGCACAAATTGTAACAGATAACGAACCCAGTCCAGAAATTGAAATCAGGAGAGGAGTTCGGCAGGGATGTATTATGTCTCCACTACTCTTTAATGCATATAGTGAAGCCATTTTTGAAGAAGCATTGCCATTTCAAAGTGAGAGAATAATAATTAACGGAAGATCTATTAACAACATAAGATATGCAGATGATACCGTGATTATGGCAAGCTATGCTGAACAACTCCAACTACTACTAAACAAAACAAACAATTTCTGTGACGAATATGGACTAAAAATGAATATAAAAAACCAAATACATGATAATAACTGAGAAAACAAACATACAAACAAGCATACATTTGGGAAATGTACCGATAGAAATGGTTGATAAATACAAATACCTAGGAACCTGGATTTCAGAGAAAAATGATCAAACAACAGAAATAAGGATCAAGATAGAAATAGCAAGAAATGCGTTTGTAAAAATGAAAACAGTCCTCTGCAACAAAGACCTTAGCTTAGAACTGAGAGTAAGAACTTTGAGATGCTACGTGTTCTCGATACTACAATATGGACTTAAAAGCTGGACATTAAAGCAAGAACACATAACTAACCTACAGTGATTTGAAATGTGGTGTTACAGAAGGATGCTTAGAATAGCACAGAAGAAAACGAACACGGAGGTATTTCGAGAAATAGGTAAAGAATGCGAAATTATAAACACAGTAAAAATAAGAAAGTTACAATATCTAGGACACGTAATGAGGGGACCGCGGTATGAAATGCTAAGACTGATAATACAGGGAAAGATAAGAGGCGGAAGGAGTATAGGAAGAAGGAGACTTTCATGGTTAAAGAATTTAAGGGACTGGTTTAGATGCAGTTCTATAGAACTCTTTATAGCAACGGTGGATAGAGTAAAGATAGGGATGATGATATCCAACCTCCGATTAGGAGACGGCACTTGAAGAAGAAGATATAGTGACTATAAAAAAAGGAAATATATAAAATGCTGGTGGGCAACTACATTGGTACCGTGTAGCCAAGTTAGAAAAGGAGTATGTTAACGTGGAAAAGTTAACATACTTCATACTGTTAGAAGACCCTGTTAATTCTCCTTATCATATTGTTGCCATGTTTAGGACGAAATGAACCATGTCGCCTAAATTTAAAAAATCTATAAAAATTAAAGTGTATATCATTTAAGACAGTTTTGCCTTCGCATTGCAACTGGATAAAAATGGTATACATTTTTATTTTTATTACTATTACTCCCATAGAGTAACTAGGTCCATTTTCCGTTGGAATTTTATCAAGCTGTAGACGGGGTTGTGAATTTCAATTTTTAGAATTCCCTCTTGTCTTCACTGCAGCATCCATCTGGCTTGCAATTTTTAGAAGCCATGGAGGTGTCTCCAGGAAAATGGTCCAATAAGTTTTTCAACTATTAAATATCTTTTAAAATACTCATTCAATATTTTATTAGGTTGAAAAAGTTTGACATTTAAAAAATATGTCTTTAAATTATTAATTAGATTGTAGCCACGATACACTTACACGTGTATGAGTCACACTCATTGTGTGAGTGTATCGTGATTGTAGCCAAAAGTCACCCATTAGTCGAAAAAATACTTATTTTGAGTTGTCAAAAACATCAGCCGAATATGTTATTTCCCGTAATGTATTAAATAAGTCTAATATCTTAGTAGTCCTGTCGCCAGGGGGGGTATAACGGCCTCCTTAATTCAGATGGACTTACCCAAGTTTTTTTTATGTATTTTGACCCGTAGAACACGAATTTTTTGGGTAACAGTTGATCCGGATGTCGATAAGATTGTTATAAGCAAAGAATTTGAGGAATTACACAAAAACGATTTCTCGCAAAACAAAACATTTTTTTGTATTTTTTGGATCATTCTAAGCAAAAAATGTACTTACAAATTATTTCGTAGGATAAAATAGTTTTCGAGATAAACGAGGTTGAACTTTAAAAAAATCGAATAGTTGCAATTTTTGAACCCGAATAACTTTTGATTAAAAAAGAAAATAGCAATTCTGCTTATCGTATTTGAAAGTTCAAGTGAAATTATATCGGTATTGTTTATTTGTATTGCTAAAAATTATTTTTTTTACTGTTAATCAAAGCAATAAATACATAGTGTTTGAGTGATGTTTTCAATGATCCCCCATTTAAAATCGAACGAGTAGGTAGAGCAGGTACAATTGCCAGCGAGGCTATTTCTACGTAGCATGCGTTAAAACGCATGTATTTCCACGAGAAACACTGTGTGTTTATAGCTTAATTTAACAATAAAAAAATAAATTTTTAGCAATGCAAGTAATTAAAACCGATATTATTTGGCTTGAACTTTCAAATAGGGTAATAGTCCAGGGCGGATCTGTTTTGAGATGGACGTTGAGAGGTGACTCAAATTTTTTTGCAGAAATTGCTTGAAAATAAATCAAATAATAATATTTGAGTTATCCTCCCTCTCAAAAAGGTCCGGAACATTGTTTAAATAATCAAAATGTCAAAAATTGAAGGAAAAGTTCGATTTTTTCTTCGTTTTTTGATTATAACTTTAAAAGTATTTATTTCCGAGAAAAGTTGTACTGACATAAAAGTTGCGTATTTAAATTTCCTACAATATAAAATTAGTTAAAACTTTAAAAAATAGTCACCCTAGTTGCAAAATAGCAATAATTGCGAAAAAAACATACAAAACAAGTATTGGCATTTTACGTTTTTCAACCATTTATGCTACACTTAGGACCTTCATATTTCACCCAGAAAAACTTTATGATACAGTAAAATAATACTGTAAATTTGTTTAAGATCGGTTTAATAAATTTTGCAAAATAAATTTTGCAATCATGCTTTCGCAAAAAAATTCATTTTTTCAAAATGTTACAGGACTGAAAATAAAGCAGATAGCAAGTTAAATTTTTTTTTGCTTATAGAAGTGTACTGTACCTTTCATATGCAATTTTCAAAATTAAAATCGATTAACACCACGGCGCCAGGAATTTTTTTAAATAAACATTAATTATTGGTGCTACGCGCAGGACAGCGGTGTTCGATTCACACAAGTTAATTTCCACCAAAATTTCTTCCAATCTTTATCTAATATATTATTTTCTTACTCTATATTTTGCTGTATTTTAATATTTTAATTCCACAAAAATCAAACTAATTTTATTATTGTTTGTGAAATATTGTTTAAACAATTGCATATGTTTAAAAATAATAAACTTTTATTATAAGTTAAAATATATGAACAAATAAAGTTTTTGCTAATAAAAGTGTTATTTCAAAGGATAGAGTATGTGATTTTATTTTGCAATAAACAAATTTATTTATTTATATCGAAATGTAATAAAAATTAAAATGTATCAATCATTATCAAAGGTCATTGCAATGCCCAATTAGAGCAAACTATCCGCTGTCCTGCGCGTAGCACCAATAATTAATGTTTATTTAAAAAAATTTCTGACGCCGTGGTGTTATTCGATTTTAATTTTGCAAAATTGCGAATGAAAGGTACAGTATACTTCTATAAGCATGACAATTTTCAACTTGCTATCTGCTTTATTTCCAGTCCTGTAACATTTTGAAGAAATGAATATTTTTTACGAAAGCTGGATTGCAAAATTTATTTTGCAAAATCTATTTAACCGATCTTAATAAAATTTACAGTGTTATTTTATTATGTCATAAGGTTTTTCTGGGTCAAATATGAAGGTCGAAAATATAGCACAAATGGTTGAAAAACGTAAAAAGCGAATACTTGTTTTTGTATGGTTTTTTTCGCAATTATTGCTATTTTGCAACAAGGGTAACTATTTTTTAAATTTTCAACCAATTCTATATTGTAGTAAATTTAATTACGCAACTTTTATGTCAGTATAACTTTTCTCGGAAATGAATACTTTTAAAGTTATAATCAAAAAACCAAGAAAAAAATCGAATTTTTCCTTAATTTTTTGACATTTTGATTATTTAAACAATGTTCCGGACCTTTTTGAGAGGGAGGATAATTCAAATATTATTATTTGATTTATTTTCAAAAAATTTCTGCAAAAAAATTTGAGTCACCTCTCAACGTCCAAATGTACTAATATTTTTACAAATGCGCCCTGGTCTATAAGCAGAATTGCTATTTCCTATTTTAATCAAAAGTTATTCGGGTTCAAAAATTGCAATTTTTCGATTTTTTTAAAGTTCAACCGCGTTTATCTCGAAAACTATGCATCCTACGAAAGAACTTGTAAGAACATTATTTACTTAGAATGACCCAAAAAATACAAAAATATGTTTTGCCTTGCGAGAAATCGCTGTTATGTAATTCCTCAAGTTCTTTGTTTATAACAAACTTATGGACATCCGGATCAACTGTTACCCAAAAAATTCGTGTTCTACGTGTCAAAATACATAAATAAATCTTGGGTAAGTCCATCTGAATAAAGGAGGCCGTTATACGCCCCCTGGCGACAGGACTATAACCTCCTAAGGCGAATAATAGTTTTGTACAGAAATGAAAAATAATTTAAAGAAAAGAATAAGCCTACCTACCTATAATACATGTCAACTAAGACACAAGAGGCATACGATAATTATAATACAATAAGAAATGAAACAAATTAATTCGTAAGAAGAATATAAAATAATCACTGGGAACGTTTTTGCAAAGAAATGGAACATGATTTTGATCGTCTGCAGAAGGAAATATGGCACTTTATAAGAGGTCAGAGAACGGAGGTAAAAGATCTAATCGAACAAAAACCAATAGAAAAATATAAACAAAACGCCAGACCGGAAACACCAGAAATTACCACAAATGAAGGTGTTAATACAAGTACAGAGAAGTTCGAAGAACACTGGAAAAGCTGAAGAAAAGAAAAGGTTCAGATTAGGACGGAATACCAAACGAATAACTGAAATACCGTGGAGTACCAATGACAGAAGAATTAACAACATTAATTAACAAAATAATAAAACACAATAAAATACCGGAAGAATGGATAACGAGCAAACTAAATCTACTATTCAAAAAAGGAGATAAAAAGCATCCAGAAAATTAGAGGTATCAACTTGTTAAACACTACCCTAAAACTTATAACTAAAATTCTACAAGAACTAATCAATCAGAGGATAAGCTTAGCAGATGAACAACAGAGTTTTCATACTGGGAGATCCTCTACAGATGCAATATTCGTCATAAAGCAAATTACTGAGAAATCACTAGAGTATAATAGACCAGCATTTCTACGTCTGATTAAATTGAAGAAAGCATTTGACAGAGTAAGACTCAAAGATGTAATCCATCTTCCATATAATAAATAATTCCTCATAAACATCATAAAATATATTGAAAGCATTTACCAGAACGACAAAATGGAAGTCAGAATAGATGGACAACTTACAAAACTTATATATTGGCAGCAGAATAAGACAGGGAAATTCATTGATTGTTATGCTCTTTAATTTATTCATTGACGAAATAATCATAGACGTTAACAAAGGAAGAGGATACAGAATGAGAAAGAAAGAAGTAAAAATATTCTAAAAGAAAAGAAAAGATGGTTCAGATTTGATTACAGTACAGAGCCTCTACTATGTGCTTATACGTATTTCGGAATAATCGTTTCCTCATCGGAGCACCTGGGTAGAGGCCCTGAACTGAAATCAAATCCTTTCAGCCTTTCCGGGTAATTATCAAAATAATTACCAAAGATGCTACTAGCACCATCTATGAATCAAAAGTCTAATAAATCAGGAAATAAAATTCGAAATTATTTATTCTCCGAGCTTTTTAAGTTGGAAAAATAAAGCATAACAGAGTGGCGAAATACTCGACAAGGAAAATCTAAATTGCATTTCACGTCCTGTCATTCACCGTGACAATAATTTTAGCGAACTATTTCCTTTAATATCACCAAAGGTGAAAGAAGTATAAACTAAAAGAAAAGAAAAGGTGGTTCAGATTTGATTATAGTACAGAGCCTCTACTATGTGCTTATACGTATTTTGGAATAACCAATGAAGTATTTTTTGAGAGGTAGACTGCCAGCTATCTCTCCATCTTTTTGGTGGTCTCCCCGGTGGACGCTTGCCTGCTGGTTTTCCTTCTAGAGCATTTCTTGGTAGTCTGTGCTCCTCCATTCATTTTACATGACTGAACCATTCTCTTCGTTTTTGCCTGCCCCATCCAGAGGTGTAACCAGGATAATCCTAAGGGGTGGTTACGTCTACTTGAAGGTCTCTGGGGGGTATGGAATAATAATGGTGTTAGGCGTATAGACCTCAACGTACATCCGAAAGGGGGGGTATAACCCCCAAAACCACCCCCTGGTTACGCCTATGGTCCCATCTGACTACATCTTTCACGCCACATTGTTTCCTGATGATGTTGTTTCGTATTCTATATCTTCCTGTCTTCCCTGCTATTGCTCTTAGTGTCTTCATTTTGGCTGTTCGTAGCATGCTTTTCGTTTTATTGGTGTCTTCTCTTGATTCAAAATAGAAATTGATGGTATTAATACTGAACAAATAATGGAAACAAAATACCTTAAAATTACCTTATCAAGCTACAGAGACATTTACAAAGAAGTGAGGGATCAAGTATAAAAAGCCGAGAGACTGGCAGGATGTCTTATTAAAACTATATGGCCAAACTGACATGTTAACACTGAGATGAAGTCAAGAATTTATAAAGCCAGTGTACGACCAATAATGGCATATGCATCAGAAACAAGACCCGATACAGGCACAACACAAAGACTATTAGAAACGGCAGAGATGAAAGTACTGAGAAGAATTTTTTTGGCATTTCTTGCTTTTGCCAAACTGCTAATCTCGGAATATTCTTGTTTCAGTCTTTTGGCGCCTTACTTAAAAATCTCAGCTCACATCAACTCAATTATATTCTTTTTACACAAATCTTTAAGTTTATTAAATTTTCTGTAGATCAATTATATTTTTCTGTCACATTATTTAGTCCTTTCTACTTTCTAGTTCCTGTTACCCTTCAAAATAACTTTATTTTTGGAGCATAAATTTTATTTTTCTGTCGTTCTCGTTCTCAATATTACTACATTTAGTTTATTGGTTACTTTTTACTTGACTTATTCTTTTTAAGTTAATCTACATTATTTACTTCTTCAATTTAACTTTGTTTTCTGTTCCTGTGTGTTCGTATGTATTGTTAACAATCGGGTATGTATCAGCTTGTATGTATATATCCGGTGGCGCCCAAAATCCCGACAGCCAAAATCCCGTCAGCCAAAATCCTGACGGCCAAAACACCGACACGCCAGAATCCCGACACGCCAGAATCCCGACAGGCCAAAATCCCGACATGCAAACATCCTCGCATAAGTAAAAATTCCGACCACTACATTTTGAATATTTATTGTTTCCTTTCCAAATGCAATACCAAATCATATTATAGAGTATTGAAATTGAAAAATTATTACTTACTAATCAGTAAGGGTACTAATTATTATGTATTTTAAAAGAAAAATTATTTAAACACTTCATTTTATAATATAAAAGCTATACTTACTGAAATGGAAGGTTGTAAGTGACATGATAATATCTATTATATGAAAGTAAACTTAAATTCAGGATTTGATTATACATACATATATTATTGGAATATATATTGGCAAAAAAAAATAATTTAATTCATATACCCATGTTAGAAATTTTATTTAGAAAATTAGTTCATATTGAATGGTAAATACTTTTGTTTAGTAACAAAAAATAAAAAACAGATGACCATAAAAAAAACAAAAAATAAATGTAATTATATGTTAAAAAGAAACTTATCAAACCTGTCGGGATTCTGTCCTGTTGGGATTTTGGCCTGTCGGGATTCTGGCGTGTCGGGATTTTGGTCGTCGGGATTGTGGCTGTCGGGATTTTGGCTGTCGGGATTTTGGGATAGACCCGTATACAGTGCGTCCATAAAGTAACGCATAAATTCATTATTTCGTAAACCGGCGACTTTAAGAAAAAATTCCGAAACAGGTCGATTTTTATTTTTAAATTACAATTTTTTGGCATATATATCATACTAGTGACGTCATCCATCTGAGCTTGATAATATAATCGATGATTTTTTTAAATGAGAATAGGGGTCATGTGATGGATTATTTGAAAGGGTATTATTTCTCAATTTACTAATACAAACAATAACATAATTATTTATACAGGGTGTTCAAAAAGAATTTTCTAATTAAATTAATTGAGACAAAAAGAAGAATGTATGTAACTTATTTAATTTAAAATTCGTTTTACTTTTGTCAGAAAACAGGAATACATGTTTATTTGACAAAAAATAAATATTGCTTTTCGCTATAAATTCAATGTTAGAGCTGCCACCCACCTGCCTCTTGGAAGTTTAACATTACGCTTAAGCGAAAATCAATGTTTATTTTTTAAATAAAACATTTTTATGTTTTCTGGCACCAATAAAATATATATAGAATTAAACAAATTACATTCATCTTTTTGTATCAATTAATTTAATTTATAAAAACATTTTTTTGGACACCCTGTACAAATAATTATATTAATGTTTATATTATTGAATAGAGAATTACATACCCTTTCAAATGAGCTATTACATGACCCCTATTCTCATTTAAGGAAATCATCAATTACTTCATCACGCCCAGTTGGATGACGTCACTAGTATGATATGTATGCCAAAAAATCGTATTTTAAAAATAAAAATCGACCTGTTTCAGGATTTTTTCTTAAAGTCTCCGGTTTACGAAGTAATGAATTTATGCGTTACTTTATGGACGCACTCTATATCGTTATCAATATAAAAACTCTTTATTTATTGCACCTATATGTAAATTAGACTTTTATTACAAACAAACAAAGCTTTCTTGTCGTCACATATCAAAAAGATTATTTATTTCTATATCATAAAATGTAAACAGCGAATACAAAAAGGGAAATTTATTTCGTAGTTGTATTCCCGTTTTTTCATTATTCTCTCAGTACTTGAGTGCTGTAGGTGTTTGAAATTTATAACACGTATTATTTCTCGACAGGGAGTTTTTAATTGTACAGAACACAACCCCATTTTATTTAAATTATCGTCATCTTTCAGCAGAGAACGCAAATGGGGCTGCTAATATTATTGAAGTGTGTTGTTTTACTAAAAAGTGATCAAAAGAGGGGAAACACTGGGTATTTCGCAGAAGGACAAAAACAGCATGTCCTATGTTTTAGAAAAAAACTTCTTTTATGTTGGTACCCAGATTTTTATTACATGTGATAGATCATTTCAACGGTTTAGGTTTAAAACGAAACCACATACACATTTATTATTTGAGAAATAAATACGCCGGAAAACAGAAATAAATTAGTTATTAAATAAATAAAATTGTTTAAAATGTAACTATAGTATAGTAGTATGTTATACTGACATATTTTACGGTAAGTATGTATGATAACGTCAAAATATACATTTCATAGTTTTCGGGCGTCTTACAAAATAGTTATTTATGAAACAGTTCGTGAAGTATGCTTTTTGCGAACGCACGCGATTTTTAGAGCACGAGCGACAACGGAGCGAGTGCTATACATCGCGTAAGTTCGCAAAAAGTACTTCACGCACAGTTTTATGCAATATTAAATATTATTTATATTTATAAAATTTTTATCTACGATAAACAAATAAAAAAAACTGTAACTCTTCGTCACTGGAATTCATTTCTATTCTACAATTTTTAGAACTTTGACATTTAAAAATCCTAACTACTTTCAAACCATAAAACTATCAAAAGTTTTGTTGTAAGTCATTGCTCATATCGTCATAACCATGACAACGCGAAAGTTGTTTGAAAGTTGAATATTTGATTATATGAAAGTGTGCCAAAAAACCCATTGAAAGTGTGCGAAAAAGCAAATCCCATTTAAAATACATTGTTACTTCACGCACACTTTAAACCCTTCACGCACTGCTATCTATAATGACAGTTTTCACAAACTAAAAACTTATACATAATATGACATAGAGTAGATAAAAATATTAATGTTCGGCAACAAAAAACCAGAGATTAAAAAATTCCGAATAATTCCGAAAAAAACAAGTATAACCTAAACTAAAAAATATTTGGGTATATATTAAGAAGATAAATAATAAGAATTAGGATTGATTACACTCTTTGACAAGACGATATAATCATTCCTTATACTCTTATGACACTTTCTTCTTGTGGCATGTATAAGTTAAATGTTGTCTTTATATGTTTTCAAAAAGTATAAATTCCGAAATTCTGTTATATAACCTCTAGATGTTTAGGTACTTCTAACTAAAGTATAACCCTTATAATTATTGTTACAGCCTCGAAATTTATAACAAATTCTGATGTTTCTGTGCTTATATAGTTTATTATTAATTATATTTCTCTGATATTCTAGCGCCCGTTAATATTGGTACATATATCCTTATTGTTGTCTTATTTTTATAGTTTTGGTAACCAGAACATAACTACATTTACAGGGTATTTTATGAATCCAGTTTTCTCCTATCGTCGGCCTAGTTGTAAAATCACCTAACTCCAAAAAATTCGAAATTAGTTTTTTTTTCATTTTATGAGGACAGCTGTTTTGTACAACCTATTAAAAACACATAACTCTAAAATAGTTATTTTCCTAGTGCGGAAAGTGATACTTTCACGCACGAGACTGCATGTCGTTGACCCGAACGACGCGACAGCGGAGTTCGGGCAAGCAGTCGAGTGCGGAGAAGACACTTTCAGCATGAGTTAGGAACAATATTTTTTCTAGGGCCGTACGTTTGGAAAAAAGCCACAAAAGATAGAGTTATATCAATTTTTATTTAGAAGTGAAAATACACAAATTAATTATTTGACAAGACCACCTTTATTTGACAAGACCACCTTGTCAAAACCAAACTTTCAATATAAAGGGTTACCACGACGACGATATTGGTTTCCATGACGACGATTCAAAACCATTGTAATTGTCTACTGATCTGACTTTTAACCCCTTCGTGCCGGACCGTCATTCGGCAAGTCGGCTCCTACATACGGATTCGAGCGCTTATCGAGCGGCTTCGCGCGGTCGGTTAAAAAATATAGTATCACACTACAACTAATTAAAGTTAATGTAATAATAACACTAATTTTAGAAATAAAACCATTTTTATTAAATTTATTATTCTACATAGTATGTGAGTTAAATTAAATTGTATCCACAAAATACCATTGTAAACAAAAATATTTAAAAAAGATGAACGAGATAATTCGGATTGAATTCCCCCAGATTATTTTGTGCTTGATATCGTCCCAGTCTTCTAATCTGGGAAATTCCATCCGAATTGTCTTGCAAGGGATAGTAAGGTGAGTTGTAAACAGCAGCACAGTAACTTCACCTCCCACACAATCCGATCAGTCAAACATCCAAACAACCATATCACCAATCAAATTAACTAAAATTAATCTCCTTCTGGACATCACCCACTTTTGGGCGTGGTTTCCCCACTTTTAGATTTGAATAAGGTAATTCGGACGGAACAGAAATACCTTAAATATGATGCAGATGGTGGCACCGCCGTATATGGCGTACGAAAACTCATGATGCACCCGTGTGCATTACCGTACTGAACGGACAGTCAAGCATGATGCACACGGGTGCATCACCGTACCGAAGGGGTTAAATATTATGTCAAAGTAATTTTATTTCATCGAATTATCGCGCTAATTTTATTAAAACATGAACACAATAAGATAAATTTGAAATAAATTAGTAAATAATATCTAAATATTAGTTTATTGCATGTATTATAATATATTATAATACCACATTTCACAAGGTATTTTACTTTCACGCGCGCCGTGCGGGAAAATTTACTTTCACCCACGCCGTGCGGGAAAATGCAACTTTCGGAAACGAAATGCGTGCGTGAAAGTGACTCTTTTAGCACGGCCGTAGAAAAAAATTATTTTGAGGAATAAATGGCATTTTACAAATCATCTATATTTTCCACATTGTCAAAATAACTGTCAAAGTTGATGTTGATATTTTGATCTGCTCCTGTAAAAGATAAAAGTTTTGGTGTTTTTTGGAAGATAAAGTAGTGGTTAATAATTAATTTAGTGTTTATAAACAAAAACATTTCAGTATATAGTGGTTTAAAACTTATTTCCCCCTAAATGGGGGATAAAAGTGAGTCAGGGACGTCTCTTTTGACGCGAGTGACTGCGGATAATGGTAATATTATTAGTAAAATGGAATTGAATATGCAAGATGATGGACAAAATGCGAGACCGAACATTAAACAATTCAATTTGCTTTCAGATAAGTATAATCTTGATAATATTTGGGTTTACATTGAAAGGATTGGTGATGATCTTAATTTGGGAAAATTACATGCAATGACGATTGGGCACCTTATTTTTAAAAAATTAAAATTAACGAATGTTCGAGAAATTAAAAGTATAGGTAGGAACCGTGTAAAAGTTTTGCTTACTTCTCGGTTAGAGGCAAATAACCTCGTCAATAACAGCTCACTTAAAGAACAAAATTTGAAAGCATATATTCCTAGTCATTTACTAGAAATAAAAGGTGTGGTGAAAGACGTTGACACTAGATATGATGTGAAATATCTCATGGATAACATCGAAACTCCTTCTAATGTTTTGAGTATATATAGGACTAAGCGTAGGGTACAAAAAGAAGATAAAATTGAATATGTGGACAAAAAAACTATAATTATAACTTTTGAAGGCAATATTTTACCGAATTATGTTGCCTTTAATAGAGTATATTTTTCTGTTGAACAGTTTTTTGGCCGAGTTGTTCAATGTTATAAGTGTTTAAAATTTGGGCATGTTTCAGGGCAATGCCGAAGTACACAGGAACTATGTATACAGTGCGGTGAAATTAAAAATAAAGACCATCATTGCGAAAAAAGTATGTTTTGTATACATTGCAAAAATAACGAACATGTGACAATATCAAAAAAATGTCCATTTTATGAAAAACAAAAGAAAATTAAGAATATTATGATAGAACAAAAAACTACTTTTGTGGAAGCTAGATTAATATGTGAAAACTCCTTTTCAGCACTTATCAGTCCCAACTCTTTGTCTTGTTTAAATAATAATGAAAAAGAATTTCCATCCCTACCAATTAATAATGATAAAAATCTTGGTCCGACTCGGCCAACTGTAGAAATTAATAGATCTCAATTTTTGACTCAATCAAACTCTAATATAAATAATTCAAATGAACACTCAGGAAAGAAAAGAAAAGCAAATTCACCTATTTTAGAATCAACATCTCATAAACCGATGTTCCCCTTCACTTTTGGACCGTCTCAACCTTTGCCAACTCATTCTTATACAACGAATAATAATATCGAAAATAAAACTGAACTAGCTAAATCTGTAGCAACATTTATAATAAACTTTTTAAAAAATATTCATACAGTAGAAGACATAAAAACCTTAGACAACAAAATAATTATTAAAGAAGTAGAACAGTTCATAATTAATTCATAATGTCAATACAACATAATTTAAAAATAAGTCAGTGGAATTCCAGATCTGCTACATCAAACAAAGGTAGTTTAATGCATTATTTAAATAATAAAAGTATAGACATCCTCCTAATTAGTGAAACATGGTTCAAAAAAGATATTAGTTATCATTTTAAAAATTATAATTTGGTTAGAAAAGACAGAAATGATGGCTTCGGTGGTGTAGCTATTCTCATCCACAAATCAATTACTTTTAGTGAATTAAATTTAAACTCTAATTTTAATACGGAAATAGAAGTTTGTGGTGTAACAATTAAATATAAAACAAAGGATCTGAATATTTTATCTATATATAGACCACCTAAAAGTAAAAGTTCAGTAAATGATTGGAAAAACATCTTCTCGCAAGTTAATAATTCAGCAATTATAGGAGGAGATTTTAATGCTCGCCATACTATTTGGGGATCTAGTTACAATGACACAGTTGGAACACAGCTTATTAATACTGCAGATGATCTCAACCTTATCGTAATAAATAATGGCGAGCATACTGTTCTTACTCGACCAGATCAAAATAGTTCAGCAATTGATGTAACTTTTGTTACTCCTGACATAGCTAATAAAATCCACTGGTACATACATTCTGACACACTAGGCTCTAATCATTTTATTATCAATATGGAAATATTAGATAGTACTACAACTGAAGAGTTTATACCCAGAAGTAAGTGGAACATTAGAAAAGCCAATTGGACTCTATACACAACATCAGTTAAAAATTTTTTTAATAGTGTTTACGAAATGGACAGTACATCTGATAAATATAGCTTTCTAATAGATAGTATGAATCATGCTGCGCACATTTCAATCCCGCAATATAAAACTTTTAAAAATAAAATTCGTTGTTCCCCACCTTGGTGGAATACAGAATGTGATACAATTATTAAAAAAAAGCAAGAAGCACTGACAGAATATAAAAAAAATGCTAATTTTAATAATTATATAAAGTGTCAAGCTAGCATGGCTAAAACTAAGAAGAATCTAAAATTGATAGCTAAAAAGAGTTGGAAAGATTTTGTGTCTTCTCTAAACAAAAATACTCCAACTACAACGTTGTGGAAGCAAGCCAGAAAACTAAATAGAAAATCAATTCCAAATGCATACAATTTGGATAACACCTTAGAGGATGAAATCTTTGATAAAATTGCTCCGCCATCTGTTAAACCACCTAATACTCATAATTATATTCCAGATAAGCAAAGCCATTTTTTACTAGAACCTTTTAATATTACGGAACTAGAATATGTTCTAAAAAATCGAAATAACACGAGTCCAGGATTTGATAATATTAAATATCCAATGATTCAACATCTCCCTAAAATTGCCAAACTTCTAATGTTAGATATTTTTAATTGTGTAATCAGCAATAAATCAGTTATTGATCAATTTCACGATGTAATTGTTTTACCAATATTAAAACCAGGTAAAAACTCAAATTTGGTTCAGTCATATAGACCGATTTCTCTTATGTCCTGTATGTTGAAAACTCTAGAACGAATGATAAAACACAGGTTGGAATGGTGGGTAGAAAAAAATAAACTTCTTCCAGATTTTCAGTTTGGTTATAAAAAAGGATATGGTACTTTAGACGTACTTTCTACACTAGTAACAGATATTCAAAACACATTTTCCAACAACACCTATTTACCTACTATATGCTTAGACATTGAAAGTGCATATGACAATGTCAGTCTTGACATTTTAAGGGAAAAATTGATAAAACATTTTCATCTACCGCCTCAGTTGGCTGAAGCCCTTTATAATTTTTATTCCTGCAGAAAGATATATCTAAGAACTAATAATAATAAACTGATAGGCCCTAGATATAATAATTTAGGACTACCACAGGGATCAGTATTGAGTCCTCTTTTGTTTAATATGTATACTGCGGATTTGCATAAAGTCCCTACTGACATTTTTAAATTTCAAATAATACAATATGCTGATGATTTTCTCCTGTATTCACAGGCCAAAACTTATGATAACTCGGTTCAAACCTTAGGACGTATTCAATGTTGTGTTAATTTATGGTTCAATCAAAACGGATTCGAAATAGCTCAAAATAAATCTACTGTCTGTATTTTCACTCGACATAATATCCCAAAAATAGAGAATTTAAAACTTAATGGCTACGACTACGCATTTGCTTCTTCCATTAAGTATTTGGGAATGATTTTGGATCGTAAATTGACTTGGAAATTACATATTGACTTTATGATAAATCGATGTAATAAGGGTCTAAATTTTCTTAAATCAGTTTCAAGGATTTGGTGGGGAGCTGATGTTGAAACTTCCTTGCTTTTCTATCGACCATATATTAGATCTATAATTGATTATGGTAGTATCCTATATGGCTCAGCTTCTAAACATATTTTAAACAAAGTAGACGTTGTACAGAACTTAGGACTCCGTATCTGTTTGGGAGCTATGAAATCCACTCCAAATAAGGCTTTACATGTAGAAACTTTAGAAATTCCACTAAATTATAGAAGGAAATATCTCAGCCAGAAATTTTTAATGAAAATTCGTTACCTAAATATCGGTCTTTACCAAAATATTAACAAGCTGAATGTAGCGGGTTTAACTAATAAATACTGGAAGCTAAAGAACTCTCCTCCACTTTGCGAGGCTTTTCGAGATCTGTTAAATTTTGACTGTGATTTTAACATGATTGATAGTTTTGGACTTGAAAATTTTCATTCTTTTTTACATACAGTTAAATTAGTAAAACCAAGTTACCATGAAAACAGTAATATTAGCTCTAACATCTTAAGAACATTCTTAGATAATTGGCCAGATTCTATAAATATATATACAGATGCATCTAAGACGTTAGTTGGCACTGGATGTGCCTTTTTCATACCTGCTACTAAAACAGAAAAAATATTATAAGTTAGGCCATGATTTTTCTATCTTCAGTGCTGAAGCCATAGCAATTTATGAGGCCCTGCAATATTTTAAAAAATCAAAAGATATATCTGCAACAATTATTTCCGATTCACTCTCTGTTCTTCTTGCTATTCAAACTATAGATTTTCCCAATAACAATTCAAATATTTATATCCTACTAATTAAGAAAATCCTGTTTGAAATTCATAAAAATAAAAGAAGAGTGAACTTTTTATGGGTTAAGGCTCATATAGGACTAACGCATAATGAATATGTTGATAGTTTGGCTAAAAAAGCTATTGAATATGGTACTTCACATAATCGTAAGTTTTGCATATCTGACTTAGTTAACACTATTAAGCATCGAGTTAAAAATCAGTGGAGTCAATCATGGCGAGATCTTTGTAAACAATCCAAATCTCAGTATTCACTGATTCAACCTTCTGTTCCAAATATATATTGGTTTAAAAATTATGTAGTACCTCGAAGATATATAACAACATTAATTCTTGCTAGATGTAGAGGGAAACATGCATGTCCAAACTTAATTCTAATTAATGTTGTTATATATCTTGTATATAATATCTTATATATAATTCTTGCTAGATGTAGAGGGAAACATGCATGTCCAAACTTCATTCTAATTAAAGTTTTTGATTCAAATCTTTGTACAGAATGTCAGAAGGTTGGTGACTTAAATCATAATTTCTTTGAGTGCGCAAAATATATTCCATGCACATATAATTTAATCCAAGATTTAATAAAATGTAATGTTTTTCCACCTTTCAATGTATCCTATCTATTGTCTCTGAACAGCAAGAACATATATGATTGTTTAATGAAATTTATCTGTGAAACTAAAATTAACCTCTAAACTTATTAATCCTGATAATTTGGTATATTATGTACATATGAAAAAAGAAGAAGAAGAAGATACATAATGGAAAATGTGGTGAGCAACTTGGACAGTCCATAGCGGCCAGCTTTTGAACTGAGTAGAGAGCTGTAGAAGAGTTTGCTATGGAACTCTAAGGACCTCATTGCCTTCCTTATGTATGAACAGAAAACAAAAAAAGTTGTGACTGGCTAAATGACACCCAAGTCTATGCCATAAAAAAAAAATCTATATTTTCGGTGGGATTTTTATGTTTGCAAACCTGCTATATCCAGCCATTTGCATCGCGTGGCAACAACAAAAATCACTATGATGTTTCGCTATGGATAACTGTAGTTCTTTATATACATGTTGCTTGATGAATGGATTCTACTTTTGAAGTAAGTAATACAGTTTATTTTTAGTAAATTTTAACGTAGGTCGCATTAACGTAGGCAATAAATTATATAAAATTAACAATAAAATAAATAATATGGGAGTTATTGGTTTTTGTATTTATAAGAGTATGGAGTAAGGTTTGTTACTAGGAGGTGTATTTGTTACTAGCAGGTATGTGGTTTGCTATCTAGTTTTGTACAAGTCACCAATTCATTTCGGAGTTATGTGTTCAGTATATTTATCATTTTACTTCTAGTATGCTAAAAGTTAATCAAACAAAACTATTAATTCCAAGATGCGACGGAGAGCAAACCTAATTCTTGAGAAGCTTCGACTAGTAACGAACAATCAAAAGAAAGGGCTTGAAAATGTAAAAAGTAAAATGAAAATAAATGTGTCTGATGAAAACATTGTTCAGCAAAAATTTAGATCCAGTTACTAAATAACTTCCTGTGGTTCATCAACTGGAAACACCTTTAATAATAATATTCTCGGAGATTGATCAGGGAATATATCAAAATATTCTTTTGCTGAAACCCTAAATTCAAGTCGGCCTAGTGAAGTCTCTGTAGTTCTACATGGAATATATGACACAACATTTTTGAATGCCGTTAACTAAGATATTTCTATTAATCTCAACAATTTGTGACGATAATATAATTTTATCGTCTAGAGTACGCCAATGAATTAAGTAAAACGTGTTTTTGTACGGTCTCGGACGATATAAAAGTCGGAAAGAAAAGCCTAGTTGAGGATTATCCTTGGAGCGTTGTCATTCTCTTTGCCTTATCCCTATGCGGGGTCGGCTTACCTAATTGCATTTCTCCACACAATTCTATCTTGGGCCATATCAATGTTAATCCCCTTTACCAACATGTCCTGCCTTATCGCCTCTCCCCAAGTCTTCATTGGTCTGCCTCTCCTACTCCTTCCAGGAATCTGCACTTCACCTATTCTTCACATTGGGTGATTAACGTCTCGACGTTGAACATGACCAAACCATCTTAACCTATGCTCTCTCATTTTGGCATTAATTGGTGGTACACCTAGACTTCCCCTAATATACTCATTTCTAATTTTATCTTTCTTTGTCACTCCACTCATCCATCTAAGCATTCTCATTTCCGCCACCTGCATTCGTTGTTCCTCTGTCTTTTTCACTGCCCAACATTCAGTTCCGTACATCATAGCCGGTCTTATGGCTGTTTTATAGAATTTTCCCTTCAGCTTCATTCGAATTTTTCTGTCACACAACACACCACTCGCTTCTTTCCACTTCATCCATCCAGCCCTAATTGTACTGCATGCATCTCCATCTATTTCTCCATTACTCTGTAATACCGATCCTAGGTACTTAAAACTATTGCTTTTCACAATCATTTCACTATCCAAAAATACCATTTTATTTGTAGTAGCTCCATCTTTAAATGAACATTCCAAATACTCTGTTTTTGTCCTACTAAGTTTTAAACCTTTTTCCACCAGAGCTTGTCTCCACTGTTCCAGTTTTTGTTCTAAGTCTCTTTCATTATTTGATTCTAAGTCTATTTCACTAACACGACATCATCAGCATACATTAAGCACCATGGAATGTTACCCTGTAGTCTCGCTATTATCTGGTCCAAAACTAATGAGAATAAATACGGACTAAGCACAGAGCCTTGGTGCAATCCTACTTTCACATGAAATTTATCAGTCACTCCCACACCTGTCCTAACACTAGTCGTTACTCCCTCATACATATCCCTCACAATCTTTACATATTCACCAGGGACTCCTTTCTTATTGAGTGCCCACCACAGTATCTCTCGAGGAACTCTATCATATGCTTTTTCAAGATCAATGAATACCATATTACCGTTTGTTTCTTTACTCCTGTATTTTTCCATCAACTGCCTTATAATGAAAATTGCATCTTAGACCAGGGCGCATCTGTAAAAATATTAGTACATTTGGACGTTGAGAGGTGACTCAAATTTTTTTGCAGAAATTGCTTGACAATAAATCAGATAATAATATTTGAGTTATCCTCCCTCTCAAAAAGGTCCGGAACATTGTTTAAATAATCAAAATGTCAAAAAATTAAGGAAAAATTCGATTTTTCTCTTGGTTTTTTGATTTTAACTTTAAAAGTATTTATTTCCGAGAGAAGTTGTGCAAACATAAAAGTTGCGTAATTAAATTTCCTACAATATAGAATTGGTTAAAGATTTAAAAAATAGTCACTTTTGTTGCAAAATAGCAATAATTGTGAAAAAAACATACAAAAACAAGTATTAGCATTTTACGTTTTTAAACCATTTATGCTACACTTAGGACCTTCATATTTCACCCTGAAAAACTTTATGACACAGTAAAACAATACTGTAAATTTCATTAATATCGGTTCAATAAATTTTGCAAAATAAATTTTGCAATCCACCTTTCGTAAAAAAAATTTATTTTTTCAAAATGTTACAGGACTGAAAATAAAGCACATAGCAAGTTGAAATTTTTTACGGATAGAAGTGTTACTGTACCTTTTATATGCAATTTTGCCAAATTAAAATCGATTAACACCACGGCGTCAGGAATTTTTTTATATAAACATTAATTATTGGTGCTACGCGCAGGACAGCGGATAGTTTGATCTGATTGGGCATTCCAATGACTTTTGATAATGATTGATACATTTTAATTTTTATTACATTCCGATATAAATAAATAAATTTGTTTATTGCAAAATAAAAACACATACTCTATCCTTTGAAATAACACTTTTACAAGCAAAAACTTTCTTTGTTCATATATTTTAACTTAAATAATAAAAGTTTATTATTTTTAAACATATGCAATTGTTTAAACAATAGTTCACAAACAATAATAAAATTAGTTTGATTTGTGTGGAATTAAAATATTAAAATACAACAAAATATAGAGTAAGATAATAATACATTAGATAAAGATTGGAAGAAATTTTGGTGGAAATCAACTTGAGTGAATCGAACACCGCTGTCCTGCGCGTAGCACCAAAAATTATTGTTTATTTCAAAAATTTTCTGACGCGGTGGTAATTAATCGATTTTAATTTTGAAAATTGCAAATGAAAGGTACAATACACTTCTATAAGCAAAAAAAATTTCAACTTGGTGCCTGCTTTATTTTCAGTCCTGTAACATTTTCAATAAATGAATTATTTTTGCGAAAGCTGGATTGCAAAATTTATTTTGCACAATCTATTCAACCGATCCTAATGAAATTTACAGTATTGTTTTACTGTATCATAAAGTTTTTCTTCATATGCCGACGGATCAGAAGATGGAGAAATACGGAAGAGAATAACGCAGGCATCAGAGCTTATTTTGCCCTCTCCCATATATTTCGGTCTAAAAGTGTCCACCGAAATACAAAGATGAGAATCTATAAAACCTTAATTCGACCAATAACATGCTATGGCAGTGAAGCCTGGGTGCTGAAAGAAACATCCAAAAACAAACTCGACACATTCGAAAGGAAAGTACTTAGGAGAATACTAGGACCTGTGAGGGAAAACGGAATCTTCAGAAGTCGATACAACAACGAGCTTTATCAACTTTATAAGGAAACGCCCCTGTCAAACTTCATTAGATTACAAAGATTGCAATGGGCCGGACATGTGATAAGAATGGGAGAGGATAGGCTACCAAAACGAGCACTGAATGCTAGAATGCAAGGAAAGAGACCGGTTGGGAAGCCACGAAAGCGCTGGGAAGACACAGTAAACAGCGACGCACAAGCCCTTTTAGGAGTCCGTGTATGGAGAAGAGCAGCCACAGACAGGCAAGGGTGGAGGCAAAAAATAAAGGATGCCAAGGCTCAATTTGGGCTGTAGTGCCGTAGAAGAAGAGAAAGATTTTCTAGGTGAAATATGAAGGTTCTAAGTGTAGCATAAATGGTTGAAAAACGTAAAATGTGAATACTTATTTTTGTATGTTTTTTTCGCAATTATTGCTATTTTGCAACTAGGGTGACTATTTTTTAAATTTTTAACCAATTCTATATTGTAGGAAATTTAATTACGCAACTTTTATGTCCATTCAACTTTTCTCGAAAATTAATGCTTTTAAAGTTATAATCAAAAAACGAAGAAAAAAATCGAATTTTTCCTTAAATTTTTGACATCTTGATTATTTAAACACTGTTCCGGACATTTTTGAGAGGGAGGATAACTCAAATATCATTATTTGATTTATTTTCAAGCAATTTCTGCAAAAAAATTTGAGCCACCTCGCAACGTCCATCTCAAAACAGATGCGCCCTGGACTATCTGTTGTTGATCTACCCTGCATAAAGCCAAATTGATTCTCAGATATTTCGGTCTCTTCACGTATCCGTCTATCAATTACTCTTTCCCATATTTTCATGGTGTGGCTAAGCAGTTTTATAGCCCTGTAGTTTGTACATTGTTGTATATCTCCCTTGTTTTTGTAAACAGGTACCAGTATACTGCTTCTCCATTCGTCTGGCATTTGTCCGACTTCCATAATTCTATTAAATAGACCTGCTAGCCACCTTGTTCCTGTCTCTCCCAATGCTCTCCATACTTCCCCAGGGATATCATCTGGTCCTACCGCTTTTCCTTTCTTTATTTTTTGAAGCGGTTGAGCCACTTCCTCGTTGGTTATTTTGGTGACCATTGCTGCTACTCCGTTGACTTTATAGGCTGTCTGTCAAATTCTTTATTTAATATGCTGTCAAAGTACTTTCTCCATCTCTTTTTGACATCCCTTTCGTGAACTAGTATTTTATTATTTTCATCTCGGATACATCTAATCTGATTAAAATATTTTGCATTCTTTGCTCTCTGTTTGGCTATTTTATATATCTTCGTTTCGCCTTCCGTGGTATCAAGTTGATCGTATAGGTTTGAATACGCTTCTGCTTTGGCTTTTACTACTGCTACTTTCGCTTCCTCTTTCGCCACCATATAGTTTTGAAGATCTGTGTCGGATCTGGTTTCTTGCCACTTTTTATGTAATTTTCTCTTCTCTTTTATTTTTTCTTGTTCTTCATTTGACCACCACCAAGTCTCTTTATCCTCAAACTTTTTCCTGACGTTTTCCCGAGTATTTCAATAGCAGTCTCTCTAATACTTCTTCTTCTTCAGGTGCCATCTCCGCTACGGAGGTTGGCAATCATCATAGCTATTTTAATTTTTGAGGCAGTAGCTCTAAATAGTTGTTTTGAGCTGCATCCAAACCATTCTCTCAGGTTCTTCAGCCATGAAATTCGTCTTCTGCCGATGCTTCTTCTGCCATCTATCTTTCCCTGCATTATGAGTCGCAGGATGCCATACTTCTCGCCCCGCATCACATGTCCGAGGTACTGTAGTTTTCTTTCTTTAATTGTCAGTTCAACTTCCTTCTCTTTACCTATTCTTCTCAGTACTTCATTGTTCGTAACTCTATCTACCCAGGAAACCCTCATAATTCTTCTATACGTCCACATTTCAAAGGCGTTAAGTCGTCTCATTGTCTCTACATTTAACGTCCATGATTCCAGTCCATAGTATAGTACACTATATACGTAGCATTTTCTCTAATACTACTGGCCATTTTTCTCCAGATTGTATTAGGACTTCCTTTCATGTTCCAACATATTTTTTCTACTATTCTTCTCCTGAATAGATCTTCTTTCTCATCTTTCAGCAGCCACCACTTGATTTTTTGTGGTCCTCTCCGATATTTTTGTTTAGTTTCGCTTTTTACTTCGATGTCCAGAACAAGCAGCTTATGTTGTTGGCTTACTGCCCCACTAAGTATAACCTTGCAGTGCTTTCATTTACATATGTCTTCTTTCCTTATCATGAAGTAGTCTATTTGGGATTGATGTTGTCCACTTTTGTAGGTAATAAGTTGATTTTCTCTCTTTTTAAAGAATGTGTTAACAATCGCCATATCCAATGCTGTTGCTAATTCAAGCGTGTCATCTCCAGCTTCATTTCTAGTAACAAAGCCTAATCCCCCATGTATTGTTTCATATCCTGTCTTGGTTTGGCCCACATGTGCATTGAAATCACCTCCTATTATAACTTTCTCCTCTGCTGGAATATCACTCAGTACGTCTCCTAATTAATCATAGAAAGCTCTTCTTTCATTCTCACTCAGACTTGTTTGGGAAGCATACACACACACACACACACACAACATTCAATACCTCTTTATCAATTACAAATTTCACTAATATCATTCTATCACTCGTTCTTACAACTTCTACTACGTTATCTTTCATTTCACTATCAGCAATTATATCAACTCCATTTCTAGTGTTACTACTCCCTACATACCACAATTTGTATCCTTCACTTAGTTCTTTCGCCCTTTGTCCTTTCCACCTAGTTTCTTGAATATAAGCAATTTGAACTCTTCTTCGTTTGAGCGCATCCGCTAACTGCAGACTCTTACCTGTAAGACTACCAAGATTCCACGACCCTATCCTGATTTTTCTAACCTGCAATGGTGTTCCCCCTGAGATAGTCCTCACCCGGAAATCCGAACGGAGGCTCATTTTACTCCCGGCACATTTTACCTCAGAAGATGCCATAATTTCAGTATAAGATATTTATATCATTGGAGAAGATTTTTTCATTATTATGGCCTAAAAAGATTTTGTTTTTATATTTGATGCCTGAATGCCTTTTCTATCAGCACCATACCCTGCCCTGTACGTTTAGCCAATACACCACCAATGCAACCAAAGTGCAATATTACCCCACACCCGCCTGCATTTTTCTGTATAGGCCAGGATCCCTACTGTAAGAACTGCCCTATAAACCAATGTATTTTTGCCCGTATCCCGCCACTAGGAGGCACGTACTTTATTCGGGATACTTTATTCGGGATTATTCTTGGAGATGGAAGAATAATAAACAACAACGGGGTATAAGAAGTGATTTATCCCGATTATTTTTCGCCATGGTTTTTGGTGCGCTGAACGAATCCGACGGTTTTTCCTTTTACCTACCCTTATACGAGCGGTGATCGTATTTCCCTACATGTCTTTTCTTCTGGCGAGCTGAGAGAGATTTCCTCTCTTTATACATCCATTTCATATTAATAAAAGTAATTCGTAATCCACGCTATCGTCAATATCATTCATTCACGTAAAAAATATCGTCACATCGACCCGAACCGAAAGCTGGATGTGTAGATTGTAAATATATATTATTAACGAAATTAACGAGTAATTAAGGCTAATTATCCTATCTTTTGTATGTTTTGATTCTAAATAAAAATGTCTTAAATATCGAACCTTTGTCTTCGGCTGAATTTTGTTACCTGTAGCATCAGATAAAACGACAACGTCACAAATTAGAATTGATAACTATTGATATTTATCGTAAGTAAAGGTGGTGAGTTGACACCAATTGAAACTATTGTAGAAAATAATACAACTTTACCGATATTGTCAAACGAAGTACACCTATTTGGTGGTAATGGCTTTGATGAAATGTGTGTTTTCGGGAATGATCCACATGACACACGGTTTCAGATACGTGACACGGAAAGAGATAAAACCTCAGAACAATCTGAGATTATTGAAGAAAGCACGGCTATCCAAGAACAAATTAACGTTGAAGTAGACCCGGGGAGAGAAATAGAATTGGAATCAGTAGAAGAGACAGGCAATTCGTCTAATTCTGCTATAATAAAACAATCAACTTCAATGAAGAAAATCAAGATGAAACTGATTTTACCACAAATCCAATACGGAGGAAGAGGCACCAAGTTAAAGTTGATGATTGGAAATATAAACGTGCTAAAGTTTTAAGAGAGAAGGGTGAACAGTACAAAGGTCGAAGACTTATTGATGGTAAATCTATATTTGTGGTAGAGAAATCACCCAAACAAATGAAGCCCATTAAATGTAAATGTAACTTACCAACTTTTAGTTTTAGTTATTTGTCAGAAGATGACAGGAAACAGCAGTTCACAAAGTTTTGGAATATGACCTGGATCGAAAAAAATCTATGTAGCAGGACTAATAGAAATATATTTTGATGATAGTTTTAATGTGTATTAAAACTATCATGTAATTTCTAATACATATTCTTCTATATATATATATATATATATATATATATATATATATATATATATATATATAAGAAACTACAATGTAGAAAAAACAAAACAAGCAATAGAGCAAAATAAGAATATGAAAGTTTTGAAGAACGTAAGCATACAAAAAGGAAAAATAGAAATTAACAAACTAAGAAACAGAACTGGAAAAGAAACTACAAACAGAGATGAAATATTAACAATAGTCGAAGAGTTCTACTTATAATCCAGGGTAAAATTGAAGGCAAGAGAGGAGTAGGACGCAAGAAAATGTCCTGGCTCCGAAACATAAGGCAATGGACAGGGATTACCGACATACAATCACTGATACACATTGCAAGAAACAGAGAGTTAATGGAAAATGTGATCGCCAACATCCATTAGTGGATTTGCATTTGAAGAAGAAGAAGAAGAGTTCTACACAGAGTTATACAAATCAAGAAAAAAAGATGACAATGCGCCTCCAATTACAGTAAAAACTGGGGTATTAAATCAAGGATCGGATTTAATGCCCGATATAACAAAATCAGAAATCAAAGAGGCTCTGAAGAAAATGAAAAATAATCGAACCCCAGGTGAAGATGGAATAGTATCAGAAGCACTAAAAATTGGAGGAAATATACTACTTGAAAAAATTAAACAACTTTTCAATATCTGCCTTCACAACGCCAATGTTCCAACAGACTGGAACAACGCTACTATGATTCTATTACACAAAGCAGGAGACAAAGCCAATTTAGAGAATTACAGACCGATTAGCCTCCTCAGCCATTAATGTAAGTTATTTACGCGAATAATAGTTAAGAGAATGGAAAGAAAGTTAGAGACTTATCAACCAAGAGAACAGGCAGGATTCCGAAAAAATTACGGAACAAATGACCATCTACAAAGTATAAAAACCCTGATAGAGAAAGTAGTGGAATACAATAAACCCCTAGTTCTAGTTTTTATCGATTTTCATAAAGCCTTTGACACAGTTGAACTTAGCAAAATATTACAGGCGCTTAAAGAATACAGGCTAGATTATAGGTATACAAAATTATTACACAAAATATACTTACAGGCAACAACCACTGTCAAATTACATACTAATAGTAATCGCATAAAAATAGAACGGGGGGTTAAACAAGGAGACCCAATGTCACCTAAACTTTTTAATACGGTCTTAGAACATGCTTTCAAGAGTTTGGATTGGATGACAAAGGGAATAAAAATAGATGGAGAATACCTAAACAACTTACGTTTCGCCGATGATATAGTCATAGTAGCTGAGGATCTAGGTATGGCAAGAGAGATGGTACAAGAACTCGTTGTAGCTACAGAAAATGTAGGTTTAAATATAAACATCTCAAAAACAAAAATAATGACAAATTTGGTACCCAACCAGAACATCAGTATTGGTGGGAAGGAAATAGAACTCGTAGATAGATACAAATACCTGGGACATGAAATTACGATTGGCAGGGATAACCAGACTCACGAGCTGAAGAGAAGAATCGGTCTTGGGTGGGCAGCATTTGGAAAACTGAGGGAAACTGATGACTGACGTCATCGAGAGGATAGCCAGGTTGAAGTGGAGATGGGCAGGAAACGTAGCCAGAATGACAGATGGGCGATGGACGAAGAGGTTATTGGAATGGAGGCCAAGAGAAGACAAGAGAAGCGTCGGTCGACCGCTTACAAGATGGACTGACGACTTGAGAAAGGTAAATAAAAACTGGATGAGGGCGGCGCAGGATAGATGGGGTTGGAAACGAGGGGAGGAGGCCTATGTTCAGCAGTGGACTTTTGAGGCTGGATGATGATTCTTCTATATCCACGCATGGTTCTTTAAACCATTCTCCTTTCATATGCTTAATTTTGTATTTTATTTGTTTGTCCACTTGTTTGTATATTTAATTATCTTTGTTTTTTATGTTGTCTTCTTTCTTCCGTTAAAATAAAAATTTCTCAGGCATCCATTGTTTTTTTGTATCTGGTTGATATCGGAATTTCTGTTTGACTTTTATTAATTTTTGTCTTTATTAATAACCACTTGTATCCATTTTTCCGGATAAAAATTTGGATATCCGTATCAATATTGGTCACTTGAATAAATTTGTGCAGATATAATTGCGTTTCTTTATCTTTGTCTAATTAAAACATAGTCTATCTGGTTTCTTAGAGTCCACATTTATATATATAGACCGGTCACTCTAGTATAGAGTATAGGTCGCTCAGGTTCATGAGCTCTTTTAATCCATTTCATGCGGTGGATTGGTCCGCATAATTCCTCTTCATTATCCTTTATAGATTTTCGTGTTTTTTTGCTTTTTCTGTAATCTGTTTCCATTCTTTCCTATTCTGTATTTTTTCTCTCCAGCCTGTAATTTCCATATTGGATATATCCTCTCGCAGTTGGTCTTCCCATCTTATTTTCGGTCTTCCTCTATGTCTGTTTATTACTGGCGTCCAATTTGTTATCTGCCTAATTAGTGCATCTGCTTCTCTTCGTTGGATGTGGCCAAACCATTTTAACCTTTGTGCTTTAATGAATCTCACTATACTATATCTTCTCCTTCCATTAGATTTCTTATTTCGTGATTCATCAGAATTCGTATTTCTCCTTGATCTGTTTTGATTGGGCCATGTATTCTTCTAATAATTTTTCTTTCTATTATTCTCAATTTTTCTTCATCTTTTTTTTGTAAGGCACATTGCTTCTGCTCCATCAGTGATGACTGGTCTAATTGCCGCTCTATATATCTTTGTCTTTGTTTTCTTGCTTAGGTTTTTATCTTTAAGTAACTTGTGGTATTTCCAGAATGACCTATTCCCTGCTTTAACTCTTTCATTTATCTCTATGCTTCTTCTGTTTTGACCATCTACTATCACTCCTAAGTATTTAAAGCAGTCAACCCTTTGGAATACATTATCACTTATTCTTATCTCTTTTATTCTATTTACTTGGTCTTGATTTCTCGTACTTATTAAGTATTTTGTTTTTTTCTGATTAATTATTAACCCCCTGACTTTTGCCTCTCTTGTCAATGTTAGCAGTGCATCTTCTATCCACATTTACCACACTTTTATTCAAAAATATACAAAGTAGGTACAAATAATGTAAACGCCCAAATGAACTAAGTTTTAGCCAGGTAAACAAAATAATTAAAAAGTTGGATAAAATCTGGAGCTAACTCAAGAATCTATAAAGAGGAAAGATATTTCAATAGTTTAAAGTACTAACTGACGTATATCTAAATTTTAAATTTCTTCAAAACCCATCAGAGAAGTTCGATTTAATTATCCCTTCTAAAAATTTATTATTTTTTAATTAGAAATTCCTAAAGCAGCTTCTGAAACGCTAATCCCTTTTTCTTCGAAGCAGCAATGTTTAATTTAAAACTTGCAACTCTCTATCAAAGTTTTCAACGGAAAACGCAAAGAGTGTAGGAATTGACAAAAAATAATGTAAAAGTTAGCTTTACACAATACGTCTTAAGCTATTTTTAAATTCCATTAAAGTATGGAAAAACTTATCTTATACATAAATAAGGTTATGTATTCAATCAATTTTCCTTATCGGAGGCCATCTGCTTTTAAAACTTTGCTGTGAAAATATTACGTTAAGGCATTAAACAAACTCACTTCGGAGCTTAAAGAAAACACTCTTTGAATCGACAACACACTTTTCCAGTTTTCCTACGGTGATGTTTTAACCCAAAAAATTACAACTGGTGTAGCAAGTGGTACAGTTGAAACCGTATATTCGATGCATTTTAAAAAAGTTGAACAGTCAGTGAAGTAAGTTACGACTATTACAAAAAATATATGCAATTTGTATATTATAAAAACCAAAAAAGATGCCCCTAATGTCAATTGATATAAACAAAAAAATTAGTTACCAAAACTATAAATTGTGGAGAAAGTAGTATTCTCAATAGACATTGAAAACATGTATACATATACACACACCGGCAAAATTAGCCGAACACCTTAAAAATGGGGCATGAATGAATCTTTTAGTATGTTATAGCCTTATTATTTAAGAATATCGCTGTGATAATATTGTTCCTAGACAGGTAAATATCATTTTATACCGGGTGTACCAATCATACTGTGTTTTTTTCTTAAAGTTTGGAACACCCTGTGGAATATTATAGCATATGTAAAATATTAAAATTAAAACTCGATTGTAGAGTTAGGCTTTCTTAACATTTTCCTTTTCGATTCATTTAATTATGTGGGATAAAAAAAGTTATGTGCGTTATCAACTATCCATGTATCATCATCACAGGATTTCCGGTCTGGAAATAAGCCCCTTCGACCATACTCCATATGAAGATGCTTTAAGATAGGGGTGTGAAGTGTGTTGTTTGTAAAGCTTGTTATAGCATCTTTATTCCATTTTATAACTATCAGTTATATTCAGCAACTTTTAAGCCAAGTCATGGCGTTTCTCAGTTTGAGGATTCACCTCGCATTCTTACATTTTGTTTAAGAAGGAGAATGAGGAAGAAATACACAGTTTTAGAGTAGTAAAAACAAAGGACTGCAGCACAGTATTCTAGTTAAGGCATTTATGCCGGTAAAGAAGGCCACATGACCGTCACGGCGTAGGCCGAAGCCCGCACGACGCACGTGTAGTGCTCGTAAGAGTCGAAGAACTTAGAGAGCGTCGGTACTACTACTATCATTGTTTGATTTGCGTGTATAGATATAATGCTATGTTGAAATGCGATCAATGATTGTCCCCGTTTAGGATTTTGTCCTCTTCAGGGTTTGTGGTGAATGTATAGTGTTGACAGCAAAAGCAAACAGTCCGAAAAACACACTGGGGCAAGCGCCGTGTCCTGGTGTTTTTGGATCCTGGGTTATGCCGGACGGTGGTGTCCAGAAGGCTAAGAAGTCAACAGAGAAGAAAGTTTGATGGATTGTTGTTGGTTCCATAGACATTTACGTGTACTGTCCGTGCTTTGCTCTCGACCAGTCTCCCTAGAAACTATTGTACAACGACAGGCGAACCTGCGTCCCTCGTCGGCGGTCACGAGGTGGCTTTGAGCGCGGCGTGGACAGTGTGCGTTCGAGTGGAGAAAATAGTTGCGGCTATTTTCTTGGGACGAACAGGTATAATTGTGCAATGAAGTTGGGAAACCGCAAAAAACCAACTTCTCCCTGTTCGGGGTAGGGAAGAGGAGATGTTAAAGGTGGGTACGGAAGGCTAACGGGGTAGCCTCGAGGATGTTTTCGTACTCCACCGGGAGTTCGTCAATGCATGTTTGCATTAGAGCGGACGGTAAATGAATCTTTTTGCGTTTGGGCTTTCGGTGGAGTACGTGGCCGGAAGATGAACAGGAACATTTGAGAGATTCTTGTGTGTCGGAGGGGGGGCCGTTGATTACTTTGATTGTGAAGTTCCTGTTCAGAGAGTTTATTCTCTCGGTGATTTTGGGGATGTTCGAGATGTTATGGATTTCGTTTGAGGGATATCGCCAGTGCTCATAGTTACATCTACGCAAGATTCTACGTTTAGCGCTCAACAACCACTCTTGTTTTGCTCTAGCGCAAAGAGAGTAGAGGCAAGATTTGTACTCCATGACGGGTCGAATAAAGGTCTTGTAAGTGTGAATGAGAGTCTTCTTGTGTGTCTTGCCAATTCGTCCAGAGAGAGAGAGTTGAGAAGTCTGGCCCTGTTCCTTACCCTATCTAAAGTTGCCTTTAGATCTGCGTTCCAGTTAAGAGTCCTGGTGAACAGAACTCCTAAATAGTTCGCAGTAGAGCGTCGGTAGAGATTCGCCACCTTTTATAGTTTTGAATCACTACCGACAACAAAGAAACGTGAGGGTGGAGCCTAGGCCGTGCACAAGCGAGTGTCATTGGTTAAATGAACCCTGTTGGTGACATCCCCCCTGCTTCAGAGAATCTGTGCTACAGTTTAAAATATCTTTATTTATAAAAAATAACAAGATACAAAAAGGTGAAGCATGGTGCTTCCAAAACGATACATCAATTGTACAAGAGCGAAGCATGGTGCTTCAAAAAGAAATATATCACAACAGGATATCAGTCATGACTTTACGGAACAAAGGGTTATAACCTTTATTATTTGCTGTTGCGTAAAGTGTATAAAAATGTTTAATAACATACGATGCATCCTTAGGGAGTACATATGGACAAGGCCTTTATTAGTGTCCCTAAGGTATGCGAAAAAAAATAAAATATTAATGAAAACAAGAACGAATTTCTATTAGTAGTGAGCAGTTGAAAAAATAAAGTTTTCTAAGTTAGAAAAAGTTGCAAAATTTTTCAAAGTCCGAAAAGGATAAAAATTTTCAAAGTTAAAATAAAGTAACAAATACTGAAAACTTTTCTAAGTCGAAAAATTGCAAAATTTTTCCAAGTCCGTAAAAGGATAAAAATTTTCAAAGTTAAAATACAGTAACAAATATTGAAAACTTTTCTAAGTCGAAAAATTGCAAAATTTTTTTAAGCCCGTAAAAGGATAAAAATTTTCAAAGTTAAAATAAAGTAACAAATACTGAAAACTTTTCTAAGTCGAAAAATTGCAAAATTTTTCGAAGTCCGTAAAAGGATAAAAATTTTCAAAGTTAAAATAAAGTAACAAATATTGAAAACTTTTCTAAGTCGAAAAATTGCAAAATTTTTCTAAGTTAATAACATTAACAAAAAGAAGCCAAAAATATCAAAAATACCACTATTTTAGTGGAGTTTTCCTCCCTCTGGGTGCACGTCAAGCCAACACGAAAATTGTACCCCTGAGGAGAGCCATTTCCCAGAAAGTACCACGGATGCAAGTCTCACGGAGGGCAAGTTAGAAGGAAATTATTTACACACGGGAGAAAAGACAGACAATGTTGACTTAGACCGTGCATGCCAGAAGGACTCTAACAACAGCTAAAAGGGAGTAAGTATTATGAAAAATGACTAAATCCGTTAGCTTTGTATGTTAATACAATCCTTACTAACTAAAATATATATACCAAAATAAAGTATATAAAAATCAGCTGTGCTATGTAGCTTGGCTACATCTAACCTGCACAGCGGAAAAAGTAAAAAAAGGTAAAATTTTATCACGTCTCTGCAGTGGAAGTGCATCACCTGCAGGACGGCATCACCAACCCGGGAACCCGGTGGCATGCGACTAGAGCTTTTGGAAGGCTTAACTTCAGCTTCTAGTGGCGAAAATTGTCACGCTCTCATAGAGGACACAAAAAAAAACAACTAAAAGTCGACTCCCTTATGGAGGACACAAAAAGGTAAAAAGGTACGTGTTATTTTGGGGGTGCTGCTCCCCATAGCACGTAGAGAAGGGTGTAGGTTCCCTAGGTGGTAGTGGGCCGAGGTATCTCGAAGTAATGTGTACGTGTAGTTTATTACACATGCTGTAAACATTATTCGGTAGAACGGGTGTTCACTAGCACGAAAAATAAAAAAATATTGAAAGTCGTGCGAAAAGTTGCACTAGGTTAAAACTGTGTTTTTCAAAATTAGAGGTACTGAGGTAGTTACATGGAAAATAGATATTCGAAGATAACCCAAGAGTTTGCAAGAAAACAAGAATAGAGTTATTCGAATATTATGTACGTGTAAACACGGTTTACACCTTCATGTCCATAATAGACGTCCCAAACTATCTGAATTGAAGCTATTACTTGAACCGGCACTTCGAAGATCAGAAATAAGGGTGCAAGCCATAAAGAAGGCAAGCTGAAATATTTTGATGTATTTTGTACATCGAAAATGTGAAAGAAGAGGAGGAAACGAGCGCAGGGCGTTGGTCAGTTTGGACCGTATGCGCCTGGCGATATCCCCCCTGCTTTGGAGAATCTTTGTCCAATTTTGCACAAAAATCTGTGAAAATTCGGCAAAAATTCATGAGTCTTACGTGAAAACTCGGTCAGGTAGAATTCATAACCCAAAGTCAACACTTTCCTCTTATATGTGAAATACTATATCTATGGAAAATCCAAAATCTGTCTAAGTCTGGCCGGACTCAGAACAGATGCAATTTACCAAGATAAGTACCTCAACCAAGAGTCGAAAATGCGTGACATAGGGCAACGAAAAGGGCCTAAACGAGAAAGAAACGAAAACTCGACAGACGATGTCTCAAAATTAAATGTGTGCAAAAGTTTAGTTACGATATATCTAGATAAAAAAAATTATAGTGTATGTATAGAAGTTCGTTCATAAAATGCATGTAAAAGTCACTATGTTTTTATAGTATATGTATAAAATCAAAAAAACAAATATTAGGTACTTATTAAATATTTGAAAATACGTGTAATGTATCCAACATTCAAAATATTACAAAAAGTAGTCAAAATATTCTTTAAAAGTGAACGAAAATTGCATCAAAAGTTACTATTCTTATATATAAATAAAAAAAAATATCGTAAGGTTGTACTTAAAGCACAAAAAGGTTGGCAAATATGGTTTTGCCGGTAAAATTGAACTTGTAAAATATGTTTAATATTTTCAAAGTTAATCAGTACCTCAAAAAATGCAAGAAATCTTTGATATTTAACTAAACATGTCTAAATGTTGTTACGTAGTTAAATAAATGAACAAAATTATGGTTATTAGCCAAAAAGGTGTAAAAACTCTAGTTTTACGTTAAAATGTTACTAAATGTTTGAAAATGAATCAAAAATTAGTTAAATACTTCAAGATTGTTTAAATAAGTTATGAAAATTGCAAAAACATGAAATAAAGTACATGAAACACAAATCACTTGTAGAAAGATAGTTAAAAACTCACGTTTTGTACCAGTGTCCTGCAGGAGGTGCACAGACCGTATGCGGTCTACCATAAGCGCACCGGGGTCCTATCAGCCATCCAGAGGTGCAAGGCGAGCGTGCCTGCGGGAACGGGTCAAAGCCGGGTGCCAGGCCAGGCACATTCCATGCTCGGCGATGCTACGTGGATTCCATGGTTTCCAGGAGGCCGGTGGCGTCGGTTTTACGCTGTGTGTGGAACCATACCATACAGGAAGCAGCTAGTCAGGATCTCAGGACGTGGTGTAGTCCGAATTTTAGTTGGGCGCCATATCATCATCACAGGATTTCCGGTCTGGAAATAAGCCACTTCGACCATACTCCATATGAAGATGCTCTACCTATCTAAGGTTAAGATAGGGGTGTGAAGTGTGTTGTTTGTAAAACTTGTTATAGCATCTTTATTCCATTTTATAACTATCAGTTATATTCAGCAACTTTTATGCCAAGTCATGGCGTTTCTCAGTTTGAGGATTCACCTCGCATTCTTACATTTTGTTTAAGAAGGAGAATGAGGAAGAAATACACAGTTTTAGAGTAGTAAAAACAAAGGACTGCAGCACAGTATTCTAGTTAAGGCATTTATGCCGGTAAAGAAGGCCACATGGCCGTCACGGCGTAGGCCGAAGCCCGCACGACGCACGTGTAGTGCTCGTAAGAGTCGAAGAACTTAGAGAGCGTCGGTATCAATCAATCAAGACATGTTATTTATATTCCCCATTTAGGCTTGAGCCTCTTCAGGGTACTGGAACTCCCTTTTTTTTTGCGGGAGTGTGTGGAACATGGTTGATTCCAAATAGTCCAGAGAAATAAGATTTTTCTCGTGACACATCCCCCTCCAGGCCGAAACCAAATTTTTTGAATAGTATGGACATCTATATTATTAACCTATATGTTTCCTGCAGCCGATTTTGATGATATACATAGTTATAAACAAATGAAGATCAAAAAACGCTAAATTTTCGCTTTTTTCGTCTATTACCAAAAAGTTAAGCACTTTAAACAAATATGAGTATAAGAAGCTCATAAATCGCATAAAAAACTTCAATATGGCGTTCGCTGAATATGTCCATCCTTATTGGTTGCTTAGAAAATTGCAAAATAAATCATAAATTTTGAGTTTTTATAAATATTCATAACTTATGTAAAAATAAACTTAAAACCTTCTTATTACACGGAATGCTGATACTTCATGTACTTAAATTATATTTTAAATTTCAAAGCAATTGGTCAAATAATTTAAAAGTTATTTAATTTGTTTATCCCAAACTCATTGTTTTTGCAACACTACAAGTCAGAAAATTATGAGGCTACAATCATACTTCGCACAGTTTATGAAAGAAGAACATTTATACTATTACCATTATTAAAAATAAAAGACAAAAAATAATTTTAAACAGTGTAAAATTATTTTGAAAAAACATGTCGATTTTTTGCTTACTTATAAACAATTAGAATAACTTTTTAACCGTTACCTGTAGAAAAATTATTTTTTCATATTTAGAAAGACTGAATTTTTATACACATTTAGAAAGAAAAACAACTGTCCTAGAACAATTAGGGACAAAGTTAGCCCCCCCATTTATTTAATTCACATGTTTTTGCAAAATAATTTTGCAATATTTATAATTATTTTTTGTAATTTTTTTTAAATTAAATTAATACTGTAAATTTCCTTCTTCCATAAACTATCCAAAGTATTACTGTAGCTTCATCATTTTCTGACTTACAGTGTTGCAAAAAAAATAAATTTGGGAAAAACAAATTAAATAACTTTTAAACTATTTGACCGATTTCTTCGAAATTTAGGGTAGGAATTAAGCACCATAAGTCTCAGTATTCTGTGTAATAAGAAGGTTCTAAGTTAATTTTTTCATAAGTTATGAATATTTATAAAAACTCAAAATTTATGATTTATTTTGCAATTTTCTAAGCAACCAATAAGGATAGACATATTGAGCGAACGCCATATTGAAGTTTTTATACCGTTTATGAGTTTCTTACTCTCAAATTTGTTAAAAATGCCTATTTTCTTAGTAATAGACGAAAAAAGCAAAAATTTACCGTTTTTTGATCTTCATTTGTTTATAACTATGTATATCATCAAAATCGGCTGCAGGAAATATATAGGTTATTATTACAGATGTCCATATTACTCAAAAAATTTGGTTTCGGCCTGGAGGGGGTTGTGTCACCAACAGGCTATTTTTTTCCCTTATTTCTCTGAACTAAAAGGGAAGCATGTTGTTGAGAAGTGTGGGTTTAGACGGTGGTTTTTTTGCTATGTGCTGGGCTAGCTGGAGCGAGCGAGAAGAAATGCTATGTCCTGTATTTGCTAATCTCTGTTTCTAGATACCCTCCAAACAGCGAAGGGAGCTGTCACTTGTGGAACGGCTCTTGGATTCAGCTTTTGGGATGCAGTTTGGTTATCTGCGATAAAGTAGGGGAGTGTTTTCTAGAATTCCGTGGAACTCATCGGGAAGTTCGTTTCTAGCTAATTGAAGAAGTTTAGCCGGAGGGAACGGAACTTTATTTTTGGGAATCCCGGTGAGTCTAAAACCGCGCCTATTGCAAGGTGTTTTTAGGATGTTTTTGGCTCTAATGTTAGAGCCGTTGATGACGCGCATTGTATACTTGCTGCCGAGAGAACGTATTCTGTCGACTATTTTGGGGATTTTAGCGAGTGGATGTACTAGTACAGACGGATACAGCCTTCCCTTCCTCAGGCACTTCCTCAGAACCCTACGTTCTGTGGCAGCAATTCTGTTGTTGGCTCGTGGTTTTAGCAAAGTATAGAGACACGATCTGTAGTCGATTATCGGTCTTATGAAGGTTTTGTACGTATGTACAAGTGTTTTGCTGGACGTACCTCTAAACCTTCCAGAAAGTGCTCCCAAGAGACAGGCTCTCTTCCTTACCTTGTTTAAGGTGTTTGTAACGTCAGTGTTCCAGTTGAGAGTCCAGTCGAAGTGAACTCCCAAATAGACCACCGAAGGACGATATTCGAGCCTCTCTCCCTGGAGAACGATCCTAGCCTCCTCGAATGAGTTTCGGCTATTAGGATGTCGGAAGGCGATCATCTGGGTTTTCGTGGCGTTGAGCGTAACTCTCCACCTGTTACACCATCTGACCATTTTGTCCAGCAATGTTTGGGCTTTTTCGAATACAGAAGGCTCTACACGAGTGCCCCTTGAAGAGCCTGCGGTGAGAAGGGCAGTATCGTCTGCAAATAGTAGGACTGACTCGGATCGTCTAGCTGGTTTGGGAACGTCACTGTTGTAAACTGTGTATAATATTGGGGCTAGTACTGAGCCTTGTGGCACTCCCGCTTGTGGAGTGAAGGAGGTGGATAATATTTCTGCGACTTTGACGCGTACTGTTCGATCTGAGAGATAGGAGTGTATGATTTTGATAAAAGTTATTGGCAGTCCAAAACGGCGTAATTTTTCAATCAGTCCGGCATGCCAGACCTGATCGAAGGCCTTTTGGACATCTAGGAATATGCCTATTGCGTGTCTTTGACGCTCGTTGATTGCTTGGGAGATGAAGGTGGCTGCTTCAATCAATGCATTACGTGTGGAATGTTCAGCTCTGAATCCAAATTGGAAGCTGGGAAGAAGGTGGTTGGCATCTAGGAATTCTACGAGTCTCTCCTTAAAGATCCTCTCGTAGACTTTACCTAGAGTGTTAAGTAGAGAAATTGGTCTATAGGATTCAGTGCTGGTGGGGGGTTTTCCCGGTTTGGGAATCATGACAGTGCTGGCTACCTTCCATGAGGCTGGAAAGTAGCACAGCTTGAGGCAGGCATTGATTGTTTGTGTAAGCAGCGGGATAATAAATACTCTCAGGAAGTTTTTTGAGGCGTCTTCTGTGGATACCATCTGGGCCAGGAGATGTGTTTTTGCCAAAATTACACATCTGCCTGACGGTTTCATCCTGCACAGGAGCTACCATCGGATGAGGGTAAGCTGCCATGTGCTGGATGGGGGTTTCGAGTATATCTTCCACTCTCAGCTCGACAGTGCGTCTGTGTCGCTCATCAAAGTTGGGATTATTCGGAGTGATAAAGACTGACTGAAGTGAGCTTTTGAAAGCTTCAGCCTTATCTTGTGGATTATTAAGTATGATGTCGTTGACAATGAGATGTGAATGTGGTTTGGATTTTTACCTTGTTAGGATTTTGAAGTTGTTCCAGAATTTACTACCGTCTCGATAATCCAGTCTAGAAGTGACACGCATCCACTGTAGTTGTTTCAGCCTGTTCACCTCCAGTCTTATGGAAGCCGAGAGTCGGTTGTATTCTGTTTTGATTAGGGGGTCTCTGAATCTTTTATACTCTCTGATTAGTCGTCGCTTTGTTTTGATGTTTGCGACTATTCTCGGAGGTAGAGTTGGAGTATATGGATTGTATCTTGTGATTGGAATGGCTAGGGAGGAAGCTTCTTGTAGAAGACTTTCAATTTTGGAGATCCCTGTGTCAACATCGTTTGTAGTCGACATTTCGCCTAACTGAGGAATATTATGACTGATGTATTCTTGGAAAAGATCCCAGTTAGCTTTACGATAATCTCGTTTATATATTGCAGCTCTTGGTTGAGGAGGTTCTGTGAAGCTAGTTTTGACTAGCAATGGAAGGTGGTCAGAGGTTATTGAGTCAGCTGTGGTACATTCATCATCAACCAGATCAAAAAGTGTATTGGTACACAAGATATGGTCAATGATGGACATTCCCACGTGACTGAAGAACGTGACATCTTCGTTTGTGACTCGGAAAATGGGCAGATCTAGAAGCATGTTGGATAGTTCTCTGCCTGAAGCATTTGTGGAAGTGTCACCGAATTGGGTATGTCTGCTATTGAAATCGCCCATTAACACTGCTGCATTTAGAGATGAAAAGTACTCTATTAGCAGGTTGGAAAGGGGCTGATCTGGATGTTTATAGTACGAGATCATCGTAATGATGTTGTTATTTTGTACATGTATATCAACTGCCAGGAAATCGATGTCAGGAAATTGGATATGTGGGGGAAGGATATGAGGGGAGGTAGGTATGCTATTGTGGATGAGTAAGCCATTTCCGTGACTGACCTGGCTTTTGGAAATATGGTAGGATGTGTATCCTGAAAAATTTGGTGTAGATTTGCATCGGGTATCGGTTAGAGAGAGAATTTGAATATTATTATCTAGAAGTAAGTGTTTAATTAGGGCTCTTTTTCTACCAATACCCTGACAGTTGATTGTACCTATTACACAGTTGAATGTGACTGGAAATATTTAGTTGTTAGGAACAAAGGTTATTTCTAACCTGTTGTTCCTACTGTGTGGCACCATTGAGTTGCCGAAGAGAGCAGAGGAGAGCTCAGAGGAATATTTACCAATGATGTCCCTACGATCAGGGAGCACGTTTAGAAGTAACGTGGTGGTAAACTGGAGGATGATTTTGAGCTCTTCACTCAGTGTCGCAGATGGTGACCTCCTCTTGACAGCAAGAGGTTTGTATTCTTTAACGGTGCGTGGCTCCTCCTGTCTCTTAGGACAGCTAGGGTGCCACGCTGGATGTTTACCCTTGCAATTAGGGCAGGTTGGATTATTTAGGCTTGGACACTCAGTTGCCTTGTGGTCTCCGCCCCCGCAGTTAGGGCAGACCACACGGCGTTGTTCACATTCCGTGATGTCGTGACCGCTTTTGCAGCATCGGCTACAATATTTGGAAGTCGGTCGGGCGATGGCAAAGGTCCTTGGCGCCTCGCAGGTCCTTATTAGGCTATCTATGCAGATGCCTTTGGCAAGGGCCATTTTGAAATGCGCCTCGGAGTCGAGGTACAGCCGGACTAGCCTCGTAGGTTGATTTGTCCTTCTGGAAATTATGCGGTGGATTTTGTTGAAGGGAAAATCCACTTCTTTGAGGCTTTGGCTGATTTCCTCTTTTGTTAGTTCTGGATCTATGTCAGTCATGACAACTTGGAATTCTGACAGTTTTGGAATATTTGGTGGTTGGGCAGAACGTGGAGGACGCGAGCCTTTGGGCTCGATGACTATTGTGGGCTCTCCAGTTCGCTCCTGAAGCCGTTTAGTTGTAGATCTGAGATCAACCTGTCGATTGGTCTCGATGAAAGCGAGGTGGTCCTTGAGGACCAATTTGGCATTAATCAAGACACCAGCAAGAAGCTCCCTGGTGTTAACCAGTTGGCTGAACTTCCTCTGAGTATCATAGACTTGCGGTATATTTAATATCTTGTAGTGGTAACTAGAAGGCTGTTTAGAGCTGGTGGAGAGAGTGGACGCTGAGGTCGAAGGAACCTGAGCGAGATGATGAGTAGCTGGGGTCGAAGGAACCCGAGCAACAGTGGATTCTGAGTCAGACGCTGGAATGGAGGTTGTGGCAACCTCTACATTGGCAACTGCCTGAGTGTCATCTTTTTTGGCCTTATTTGCTCTCTTACGATTTTTCCTCTTCCTCTTACTCTGCACCTGGAAGGGCAAGCCAGAGGAGAGAACAGACTCTACCGACATGGAGCGTGTGATTGGACGTTTCGGAAGATTTTGGTCTGGAGTATTAGATTCGACATCAGAAGCATCACCCTCCGAGCCTACGGACTCTCTGACAGGCGATAACCCCTTAAATGCCAAATTATACTCCGACTGAGTCATTGAATCGTCAGAGGCTTCGGATGGTGTTGGAAGAGCTGCGCTTATATTTTTTAAAAGTCGAGGAACAACTCCTGGGTACCTCTCGGCCGCTTCTACCAGCTTTGCCTGGAGGTCAGAAATATAGCGAGCATCTTCGCTTGTTTGGCTGAATAGCTCTAAGTCGCAGAGATTAGCAATATTGGAGTTGGCGAGAGGGTGAGTCCCCTGAGACGATGTGTTCTCCATCTCAGGGGCCTGGATTGTCTCGTGGTATGTTTTATGGGGACTGATTTATTGAAAGAGCGGATATTTTATTACCCTTTTCCTCCTAGCCAGTGGCAGACTCACCTAATACCGGCAACGAGAGAACCCCGTTAGGCTCGAAGAATGTCTTGTCCTTCGGAGGAAGAGGGGTAGCGCTCGCCAAGCGCCTCGAACCACGCGACCTATCTGGAAACGCCCCCAAGGGATGTCCAGAAGCAGCAAGCTGCTTTTAAACCACTACCCAAGAAAACGCTTCGAAATATTCCCAACTCACCTAGTTTGTATTTGCGATGACCCACTTACTTTGATTAGTGACCGTTATAGCACGCTATAACAGCCACTTCCTGTGGTATTTTTGTTTTTTATTATTGCTGCAGGATTATTGCTTGGTTGACTGTTGATTTTTAGTATTACTTGATTTTTGTACTCGTATTATTACTTTTCACGAGTTTTTAAGCTTAAAAGCTTTTCTACTGGCTTTTTTTGAAGAAGAGTGTGAAACAGTGACTCTTCTTGTCAAGCGTCGAACGTAGGAAAAAGGAGAGCGTCGGTAGAGATTCGCCACCTTTTATAGTTTTGAATCACTACCGACAACAAAGAAACGTGAGGGTGGAGCCTAGGCCATGCACAAACGAGTGTCATTGGTTAAATGAACCCTGTTGGTGACACATGTTTTTCATCAATAAAACCTCATAGTAGAGGAAAGTATGCTAAATTTGCATTTACTCGAGCGTTATGGGGCCTATTGGATTGTGAAGAGTATGTGCTAAAATCAGAAAAAGGTTAAGTTAAGTTTTCCATATAGTGGGGGACTCTTCATTTTTTAATTTAATTTTCCATTTGAAACAATCGTTTTTTTTTTCGATTATAGCGCGATCTATCCATAATTCGAAAAAATGTGTCGAATAAAAATTTTTAAGTAAAGAATCCAAATCTTCAATAGAAATTGGGGGCTCCTATTAAAGATTTTAAATTAAATCGCCCACCCCCACCTCCGTGGTGGTTCGTGTTTGGTGCCTTTCGATAGATTTTTCAAAAATATTGAATACGTGTATTTTTTGCAGTTTATCGATCTGATGTTCATTTTTCGTCGATGTTGTATATGTTACAGTTCAAGTTGATTATCCAGTTGGAGTTGACTCCAACTAGTTGGAGTCAACTCTAACAGCTGGTTTCAGTAAAAGTTGATTATAAATATAAAATGAAGATTTATATTCAACATTTACTAGTAAAAGTAGACTCCAACTAGGAAAAGTATACTCTTCCCAATGCCATTTAGTAAAAGTTGATTCTGATTCACACAAACAGCCGATTCTAGAAATTAACCTTCCGTTAATCGAGAAATAAACTGGCGTCTGATCGGCCTATGGAGGAGCGGTACGGGAAGGGATAAGGGCTTCCGGCTCGGTGATACTCCTCCATAGATCCCTACCGAAGGGCGTTGACGCCTAAGAACGGTGTATACATACATACTCGAGCCAACTTTTTGTGATCGAATACTCGCGCACGGTGCAGAAGACCGGTTTCAAAAATATGGGTCAGCAATATTTGAAAAAAATTTTTTTTTGCAAAATTGTGTACAATTATATTATTTAATGAATATATGATCATATAATTGTGTAAATATGCGTTTGTGTCAACATTATATTACTTTAACAAAAAGTAATTTTGTTAATCATCATCTTCATACGTTTCCTCGGCAGTCGATACTTCCTCAAATAATTTTAATAATCTTTGCTTCTCCTTCTCGTAATCCATATCTAAATATAAATAAACAAATATATAAACATTAAAAATAAGAAAAAGACCTTAAATTACCTGACTAATTAAAACTTACTACTTTTAATTACCTGACTAATTAATAGGTCTTGCCTAATAATAAAAGTACAATACTCTTTTTTACTCTGCACTTGGACTTCATACACAGTTGACTGATGACTGAAGAGGTATATGCAGCAGCAATTGAAAATATGCACTACAATCAGAGTTACAGGCAGTTATTTGGAGGCCCAGTCTCATACACCGTGTGCAAGTTTAAATGTTACTGAATATGTTCAAATTAGTCTAGCCTGTATCGTCGCCCGCATTATAGGTCTGGATCCCGCGTATGAAAAAAAAGTTGATTAATAGCAAGCTGAAAATTTGTTAATAGCTTAAGGGTGTCTAGTCGGACAAACTTTGATATATGGGAACACTGGAACAGGGGAAGTTTTAATTGTGGAACAGGTTAAAAATTTGGAACGGTCAGACCACGAAAACGGCACATGTATTTTGTCCGACAGAACAGACTTAAACTCTCCGAACAGAGATTAAACTCTCATGCAAAAATCCGACTGCTATTTATAACCAAATGGGCGTTTTAATGAGTGGAACATGTAGAATATGTCAAATGACAGGAATTATGACAGGTGATAAATAGCAGTCTGATTTTTGCATGAGAGTTTAATTTCTGTTCGGAGAGTTTAAGTCTGTTCTGTCGGACAAAATAAATGTGCCGTTTTCGTGGTCTGACCGTTCCAAATTTTTAACCTGTTCCACAATTAAAACTGCCCCTGTTGCAGTGTTCCCATATATCAAAGTTTATCCGACTAGACACCCTTAAGCTATTAACAAATTTTCAGCTTGCTATTAATCAACTTTTTTTTCATACGCGGGATCCAGACCTATTAGGTAAATTACTCCGATTCGAATTTTTTGCACAAACTTACTCAAAAGAGGTGACAACAAATCTACTGGGTGTCGGGCAGTACCTTGATCGATATATTGTTTAAACAATTTTTTTTAGACAAATTCACAAAAATAATTTTTTCATTTCGAACAATTTTTTTTAGATCATTTGGAATATTCTGAGCAAAAAAAGGTATTTTGTGATTTTTCTCTAAAATTGATTGTTGTCGAGTTATACGCGATTTAAAATTTAAAAAATGCGAAAATAGCCATTTTCAAGGCTTAATAACTCGGTTAAAATCCATTATTATGAAAGTCAGAAAGTGATCAAATCAAAGTTTATAGCCCCCTCTACAAGATCCAGCAGAAATTTTTGTCACTATTTTATTACTAAGCTTTATCTTTAATTATTAACAATGAGCGCTAAGTGCGTATTAGGCGGCCGTCAATGGTGAGTGCTAAAGAGATGCACCATTCCGGCCGTCCAATAGTGAATCTCACTCGCACTCACATTGATGGCCGCCTCCATACACGCTTAGCGCTCATTGTTGATAATTAAAAATAATATCTTATTAATGAAATAATGACAAAAATTTCTTCAGGATCTTGTAGAGTTAGCTTTAATCTTTGGTTTTTTTTAGTTTCTGACTTTGATAATATATAATATCGTATGGCATTTTTGCCTTTCGGACAGTTCCGGCAACAATTACATCTTTAACCCTGTTTCAAGTAACTAGTGTCGATGTACACTAGCCCAGGGGGACCGACGGCTTAACGTGCTCTCCGAGGCACGGTAAGACGGCTCGTGTCATTATTGGAAATGAAAATTGTTTGTCTTTGGCAGGGCTCGAACCCACGTGCACTGGAGTATGAGGCCAGCGATTATGCCGTTACGCTACGGCCGCTCGCTCGACTTTCACAATAATGATCTTTAACCGAGTTATTAAACCTTAAAAATGGTTATTTTGGCGTTTTTAAAAATTTAAGTCGCTAATAACTCGACAACAGTCAATTTTAGAGAAAAAAGGCCCAAAGGATCTAAAAAAATTTGTACGAAGTGAAAAAATTATTTTTGTGAATTTGTTTAGAATCATTGTTTATCGAAAAACGTCACTAAATCATCCATTATTGTACTCATTTGCCCTCATTTTCGGCAGTAAAGTAACACTTTGTTGTATTGAAAGAAGAATGTTACTTTACCTGCCGCGATTATTAATCAAATTAACCGAGATTGAATGTAAGTGGTCAATGGCAGCAATAGATTATTTATTTGAGTGAAATTAAAATTTATTTACTTTAATTATTAAAAATATTGTACAAAATTTATCTTATTATTAATAAAATTTATGTCAAAAAGTAAAATTCTGTAGTGTTTCGCAATTATATTCATACAAAATAAATCAAAACTTTACAGATTTAGTAATTAGGTAGGTATATAATATGCAAAAGTCATCTCTCATTACTGTCATTACGGTCATACGAATTTTAACGACCCCCCTACAAGATACTAAAGAAATTTTTGTTATTATTTTATTACTAAGCGGTTATTTTTAATTATTATCAATGAGCGCTAGGAGCGTATTGACGCAGCTATCAATGTGAGTGCGAGTGAGATGCACCATTGCACCATTTTGACATTTAAAAATTCAAACTTCTGTTAAACCACAAAACTGTCAAAACTTATTTTGTAATTTATTGCTCACATGTCATCACCATGACAAGGCGAAAGTTCTTCTTCTTGTGGTGCTTTCTCCTTTAGTGAAGGTTAGCGACTACACTGGCAAATCTGTCTCTGTCCAATGCGGCTCTAAACAAAGATGTTGAATCAAGGCCGGTCCAGTCTCTGATATTTCTAAGCCATGAAATCTGGCGCCTACCGGGACACCGTTTTCCTTCAATCTTACCCTGGATGATCAGTTGCGTGAGGCGGTCCTTTTTTTTCTCATTATGTGTCCCAGGTAGCTAACTTTTCTGACTTTAATGATTTTTAGCAGTTCCCTATACAGTGCTAGTCAAAAGTCCGTACCCCCCCTCGTATCTTTTTAACGGTTATACTTATAATAGTGAAATTTTGAAGGAGGAAATAAACGGATGCAGGCGTCTTAACTAGTCATGACAGGTGACGTAATAGTTACAGATGACGTTGCAGCACCACCATGACAGATAATTTTAAATGGGACCTTATGGCAAGTGATACCTCGTTTGAAAGGTATTGAAAATACCTATTCAATCATACTAATTTTGTTTGAGTTTAAGCTAATTTTGATGAATGAATGAAATAATATAAAATTGTAGTTTCGAATTTAATTAATAAAAATTCAAACCTCCGCCTATGATTACTTGTCAAAAAGGTTGACATTGACGTAAAAACTATTAGAGAACTGGAAAACGTGAACTTTTTTGACAAAAAGAACCATAGGCGGACATTTGAATTTTTATTAATTAAATGCGAAACTACAATTTTATATTTATTTCAGTTATTCACCAAAATCAAAATCAATTTATATCCAAAAAAATTAGTATGACTGAATATGTATTTTGAATATCTTTCAAACGAGGTATTACTTGCCATAAGATCCCATTTAAAATTATCTGTCACAGTGGCCCTGTAAAGTCATCTGTCACTATTACGTCACCTGTCATAACTAGTTAAGAAGCCTACGTCCGTTAATTTCCTCCCTCTAAATTTCACTATTATAAGTATAACCGTTCAAAAGATACGAGGGGGGTACAGACTTTTGACTAGCACTGTATGTACCTATTCTCCTCAGAACATATTCGTTGGTGGTGTGGGTTGTCCAAGTAGTATGGTATAGTTAGACCCAAACCCAGACATCCAAAGTGAAAGTTATCTTCCAACACCAAATTGTTCTATATGGTCCACATAATGTTCAGAAAAAAGGCACAACATTTTGAGCGTCGGGTTTGGGGGGGAGAGGGGGGAGAAATCTGCAAATTCGTAGTTTTTTTACGTTTTTCGTCAATATTTCTAAAACTAAGCGGTTTAGCATGAACAAAGTTTTACACAAAATTGTTCTACATTAAATTTGAAATAAAAAAGGCCCTATGCATAACCCTTCTAAAATGAACGGTTCCAAAGTTACGGAGGTAGCATAGTATAATTGGTCCAAAAAAAGGCCTAACCCAGACATCCAAAGTAAAGGTTTTCCTTCAACACCAAATTGTTCTATATGGTCCACATATTGTTCAGTAAAAAGTTACACCATTTTGAGCGTCCGGTTTGGGGGGGAGATGGGGGAGAAGTCGGTATATTAGTAGTTTTTTTAAGTTTTTCGTCAATATTTCTAAAAATATGCTTTAGCGTAAGGAATGTTCTATAGAAAAATGTTCTACATAAAATTTAAACAAAAAAGGTTCTATACATAATTGTTATAAAATCAACGGTTCCAGAGTTACGGAGGGTGAAAAGTGTAGGTTTTCGATACTTTTTATATTTACCGATTTCTCTCCCTCTCCCCCCCAAACCCGACGCTCAAAATGGTGTGACTTTTTTACGAAGATTATGTGGACCATACAGAACAATTTGGTGTTGGAGGGTAACTTTTACTTTGGATATCTGGGTTTTTGGTATAGTTATATCATAAATATTGCCCAAAAAATATAAAAAGTATCGAAAACCTCGACTTTTCACTCTCCGTAACTCTGGAACCGTTGATTTTATAACAATTATGTATAGAATATATTTTGTTTTAAATTTCATGTAGATTATTCTTGTATATAACATTGTTTACGCTAAAGCATAGTTTTAGAAATATTGACGAAAAACGTAAAAAAACTACTAATTTACCGGCTTCTCTCCCATCTCCCTCCCAAACCGGACGCTCAAAATGGTGTAACTTTTTACTGAACAATATTTGGACCATATAGAATATTTTGGTGTTGGAGGAAAACTTTTACTTTGGATGTTTGGGTCAGGCCTTTTTTTTGGAACAGTTATAATATACTACCTCCATAACTTTGGAACCATTCATTTTAGAAATATTATGTATAGGGACTTTTTTATTTCAAATTTAATGTAGAACAATTTTGTATAGAGGGTTGTTCATGCTAAACCACATAGTTTTAGAAATATTGGCGAAAAACTACGAATTTACCGATTTCTCCCCCTCTCCCCCAAACCCGACGCTCAAAATGGTGTGACTTTTTTCTGGACATTGTGTGGACCATATAGAACAATTTGGTGTTGAAAGATAACTTTCACTTTGGATGTCTGGGTTATGCCATCTTTTGGATCAACTATACTATACTAAAGGTATTTTCAAGTCTCTTCTATAAAGCCAGAGTTCAAAGGCGTCCAACTTGTTCATCAGTGTTGTGTTGTGTCCAGGCCTCCGTTCCATACAAAAGTATTGACCACACATAGCAATGCAGAAAACGACATCTAAGGCTGATATTAATGCTACTGTTACAAAATAAGCTTTTCATTTTGATAAACCCCTGTCGGGCTACCTCTATTCTCGCTCTTGACTTCTTGTTTATAATCAAGTTGATTGTTGAACCAGCAACCAAGATATTTGTACTGGCTTACGTATTCAAGCTGTTGGTGTTTCACATATTTATTTGAAGAGGCAAATTTTTGTTCGTTGATATTCTTATAACTTTGGTTTTCGCAGTATGGATCTTCATCCCCATTTTTTCACAACTCTCAGTAACCCTATCCAACAGTATCTGCAGACTATGGTCCGAATCAGTTATTAATACTGTGTCATCTGCATACCGGATGTTATTTACTCTCTGCCCGTTTAACCTGATTCCTTCTGAAGAGTGCGATAAAGAGTTCGCAAATATTACCTCAGAGTAGACGTTAAAAGTATGGGTGATAGCACACAACCCTATCTAACACCTCGTTGTATTTCAATTGGCCTTGACGTATTACCATTGGTCTTTATGATTGCTGTCTGATTCCAATAAATAGCCTCTATAATTTTAGAATCTCTTTTGTCGACTCCGATGTCGTTAAATCTTTCTATCAAGGTCTTGTGCTTCACCCTATCGAACGCTTTCTCAAAATCTATGAAACTGATAAAAAGGTCTGCTTGCTGATCTTTGTATCTTTGTGCCAGAGTTTGAATACAGAATATTGCTTCTCGTGTCCTCATACCTTTCCTGAAGCCAAATTGTTCTTGACCGGTGACCTCATCACATTTTTTATAATATATTCTTTTCTGTATGATACGCAAGAAAAGCTTCAGAATGTTATTTAATAGACTTATAAGGCGGAAGTCCTGGCATAATTTGGCGTTCTTCTTTTTAGGCAGTGGTATGAAGACTGATTCAACCCATATTTTAGGGATAGTCCCTGTATTGTAAACATTATTAAGTAGTCCAAGAAGAAGGTCTAAGTTTTCCTCGTTGATTTTAACTCCAATAGCTCAGCTGGTATTTCATCTTTTCCTACAGATTTGTTGTTTTTTAGTTGACGTCCATTAAATCTAATATTTCTTCTGTCATCCATCTTTGCCTCCGTGGTCGCTGTTTTGTGAGCATTTCAGTTGCCGTTGCAAGGGCGTGTCTGATTTCCTCCCGAAAGCGAAATTTAAGGATGTTTAATTATATGAAAGTGTGCTAAAAAACAGTGCGAAAAAACAAAACCGATTTAAAATACATTGTTACTTCAGACACACTTTAAACCCTTCATGTACTGCTATCTATATTTACAATTTTCACACAATAAAACATTTACAATACTTTACATAATATGAGATAGAGTAGATAAAAATTATTTTTGTGAATTTGGGTAACAAAAATTGGTTAAACAATTTTTCGACCGCGGTTCCTCGTGACACCCTGTGTATTTGTTATAAGGATTGTTATACGGATATATTTCTTTGAGTAAGTTTGTGCAAAAAATCAAATCAGAATAATTTACCTAACGGGGGCGACGTTACACACTATACTAATAAGTAGTTGATGTTAGAGTACACTGAATTGTGTGAACAAACCTTTAGAATGTTGTGTTGGTAACAGTTAATGACAAGTTCATGTTCTCTGTAAGAACTGTCATGTCAAATAATATAAAAATAATGTCAAAGAAAATGAGTAGCGTCCTTTTGTAATATTAAAATGTAACACGCCTAATATAAAAAATAAAATATATTTAACACATTTACCAAACATTATTTGTAGAACCTAACATTGGTTATGGGAGCCCAGAAAGAGTAATGTGTTAAAAGTTGATTTTTCAGTGTGAAGCTTGTGAGGTTAAGTTTCTGAAAATTAAAATCTGCTGCTAGGCGTGGTGTGTGAAAAAATTAAGTTGATAAGTATGGAAAATAAACACGGAATTATTCCATTCAATGGAAATGGATTTGATAATTGGAAATTTCGTCTGTACTCTGTGTTGAAAGCAATGGATTTGGATGCTGTCTTACATGAGGTACCGGCTAGTACCAGAAATGATGATTGGATTAAGAGGAATCATAAGGCCTGTGTGGTGATAATTCAGAGTGTGGCAGACTCCCATTTAGAGTATGTAAAAGAAACAGAAGTAGCCTTTGAAATGATAACCAAATTAGAAGCTATTTTTAGCAAAAAAGGTATGTGCTCAAAATTTTATTTACTGAAGGAACTAATAAATTTAAAATATATCTATGGTACTGATTTGCAAGAACATTTTACAAAGTGTGATCGTATTTTTCGAGAGTTTAAAAGTCTGGGGAGTAGTTTTGAAGAGACAGATATCGCATGTTTTTTGTTGCTATCCATGCCAGATGATTTTGAGGGGATAGTCACAGCTATACAAACCTTATCCGAAGCAGGCATGAAGGTTGAATTTGTAAAGAGTAGGCTGTTAGAATTCAACTCGAATAAAAATAAAAATGTAGCTAAAGTTATGCCATCATCATTTAGTGTGACTCAAAAAGGGGTTAAATGCTTTCGATGTGGTAAGATGGGCCATCTAAAGAATGTTTGTGGTATAAGATGTCACACGTGTAACAAAATGGGACACAAATCAAAAAACTGCTATCTGAATAAAAGTAGACAAAATCAAGTTGACAATAGGGCAAATTTAGCTGAAGAGTTATGTAATGATCACAACAGTGATATTCAAACATCATCGCAATCTGTTGCATTCTGTGCTTCGAGTGCGTATTTGTCAACATCTAATAAAATAGAATGGTACACTGATTCAGGAGCTACACATCATTATATTAATGATAGCTCGAACCTAATAAACAGAAGACAGTTTGCGGAGCCAAGGTCGATACAGTTAGCAGAAAAAGGAAAGTCGATGGAAGCAATCTGTGTCGGGGACTTAAAAGTGATAAGTGAAGTGAATAACAAAGAAGTTGTTATTACTATTAAAAATGTGTTATGTGTGCCCGGTTTAAGAGCAAATTTGTTATCAATATCAACAATTGAAAAAGCTGGTTTTGAAATAAAATGTTTTAATAGTAAAATTGTCATTAAAAGAGGTAACTGTATTTATGCTGAAGGTAATCGATGTAATAATTTATATAAAATCATTTTTAAGCATTGCAATTCTGAGTATGCAAACTTAGCAGTTGGTAATGAAAAATATCTTTGGCACCAGAGGTATGGTCATTTAAATTATAATTCACTGTTACAAATAAAAAATAAAAATTTGGTTAATGGCATGCAGTTTGCAAATTCAGAAAACGATGGGTTGTGTAATATTTGTATAAAAAGCAAACAAAAGTGTTTGCCATATTTTTCAAAAAAGAAAAATTCAAGTAGAGTTCTGGAAACGATATACACAGATGTTTGCGGGCCTATTACACCAGTATCACATAATGGTAATAGATATTTTGTAACTTTTGTAGATGATTACTCAAGGTTTGTCATGGTGTATGTAATTAAACATAAAAATGAGGTATTTAACTGTATAAAAGATTATGAAGCAAAGGTAACATCTTTATTTTGTGATAAGAAAATTGCTAAAATAAAATGTGATAATGGAGGTGAGTATAATTCAAAAAGTTTTATAGATTTTTGTTCACAAAAGGGTATTCAAATTTCATATACTCCACCATACACTCCACAACTCAATGGTGTAGCAGAAAGAATGAACCAAACATTGATGGATAAAGCAAGATCAATGATTAATCAGACAAATATAGACAAGTCATTCTGGGAAGAGGCTGTGCTTGTATCAGCCTATATAAACAATAGAACACAATCATGTTTGGATAAAGAAAAAACTCCTTATGAGTTATGGCTAAATAAGAAGCCAAATGTTAGCAATATGCGAGTTTTTGGATGTATAGCTTATGCAAGAATTACAGATTCTCTTAGAACAAAATTGGATGATAAAGGTCGCAGATTTATCGGCTATACTGAAAATCGGATATAAACTATGGAACGAAAATGAAAATAAATTTGTTCACAGTAGAAATGTCATATTTGATGAGAACAATTTTAAATACTTTACAGATAGGAAGAAACTGAAAATGATTGGGAAGATGTCAATGTCATCAGAGATGAAGTTGCAAAAGGGAAAATAGAAGAGACAAATGTTAATGAAATAACAGAAACAGAATATGTTTTAGAAGATATGGAGCAAAATGCTAGATCAAAAAGAAAAACTAGGTTACCTGCTAAATTCGATGACTATGAAATGGACATAAGCTGTTTGGCCTTACTGAGTGAATTCTCAGATGTTCCTCAATCATACTCTCAAGCACAACAAAGTTCAAATTGGAATAATTGGGAAAATGCTATCGATGATGAACTCGATGCTTTAAAATATAATAATACATGGGAATTGGTAGAAAAACCAGAAAAAGAAAATGTTATTGGAAACAGTTGGGTATTTAGAGTCAAGGATGATGAAAAAGGAAAATGTTTATATAAAGCAAGATTAGTTGCTAGAGGATTTGAACAACATGATTTTGGTGAGTTTGGTCAAATTCATGCTCCAGTTGCAAAACTTTCAACTCTAAGAATTTTATTGGCTATTTGCAATAACTATAATTTGGAATTGGAACAGTTAGATGTTAAAAATGCCTTTTTACATAGTAATATCAAAGAAAAACTTTTTATGAAAATTCCAGAAGGATTAAAAGTATTAGAAGAGGACAGAAACAAGGTTTGTCTGTTAAAACGGGCAATCTATGGTTTATAACAAGCTTCAAAGGCATGGAATGAGACGTTTAATGGTTTTATGTTAGATTTAAAGTTTATACGATCAAAATCTGATTACTGTTTATACAGCTTTCTTGATCAAAATGTGAGATGTTATTTTCTTCTGTATGTTGACGATATCTTAATTGCTTGTAATAATATTGAATTTTCAAGTTACTTGAAGGCAAAACTCTGTGAAACATTTAAAATCAAAAATTTACTCAATGACAGATTTAATTTTTTAGGCATTAGAATCATTAGAGATTTAGAAAATAGAACTATTTGTATAGATCAAATATCTGCTATAAAAACGTTAATTAAAAAGTTCAATGTACAAGATTCAAAAAATTTCAAAACACCAATAGAAAAGAACTTAAATTTAAAAAGAAATGTTGAAGAAAATAATATGACAAAATTACCTTATAAGGAACTACTAGGAAGTCTTCTGTATGTAATGATGGGAACAAGACCAGATATTTGTTTTAGTATGAGCTATTTTGGTCAATTTTAAGACTGTGCAACAGATGAACATTTTAGGCATCTTTTAAGAGTTCTAAAATATCTAAAAACCACTGTTAGTTACAAGTTGTATTTTTACTGTACTTCTGACAACTTGGTAGCTTATACAGATGCCGACTGGGCTAATAATGTTAATGATAGAAAATCCATAAGTGGATACTGTTTTAAAATATTTGGTAATTTAATTTCTAGTTCCAAAAAATAAACATTTGTGACTTTGTCAAGCACAGAGTCAGAGTTTGTAGCAGTTTGCCCTGCATCATGTGAATTTTTATATATTATAAATTTGTTATCAGATTTAGAAATTAATATACAATTGCCAGTTTGTTTGTTTGAAGACAACCAAAGCACTATTAAATTACTTCACAACTTTGAGAATAACAAAAGATGCAAACATATAGATGTTAAACTGCATTTTGTGTTAGACTTAGTAAATAGTAACTTGTTAAAATTAGAATATATTCCTACAGAGAGTCAGCTGGCAGATGTGTTTACTAAGGCATTAAGTAATGAAAAATTTTGTAAATTTGTGAAAATGTTAAATTTAGTTTGAGTTTTTTAGTTCACTACGAGGCATTTTACAGGTTTGAGGGAGGGTGTTAGAGTACACTGAATTGTGTGAACAAACCTTTAGAATGTTGTGTTGGTAACAGTTAATGACAAGTTCATGTTCTCTGTAAGAACTGTCATGTAAAATAATACATAAAATAATGAAAAAGAAAATGAGTAGCGTCCTTTTGTAATATTAAAATGTAACACGCCTAATATAAAAAATAAAATATATTTAACACATTTACCAAACATTATTTTTAGAACCTAACAGTTGAAACGGTCAAAATAAAGAAAAGCACACTCATCAAAAAGCACTTGAGATTCTCGTATAATCAACATTTACTGAATCGATCCAGGAAGAGTCAACTCCAACTAGTAAAAGTTGATTTAAATTTTTAAAATCAACTTTGACTGCTCGTTTCAGTTGGAGTTGACTCCAACTAGTTGAGTTGGAGTTAACTCTAACTAAGAATCAACTTGAACTGTAACATATAAAATTTGTAAAAAAATATGCAAAAATAAATACTGAATATTACATACTTGATTCAAATGCATGTGCGCTCAGCGTTTGACATTAAAACCCCCCTCGAAGCTAGTTGAGCTGAAATCCACGGGAAGTCGTCATTGTGACATCGCTTACATCGCTTAGTAATTTATTTATTTAATACATCTATTGAACTACTTTAGGCTTGTATATTAAACTAAGCAGATAATGATGGTAGGGCAGCTCAAGCGGGGATTTTTGCAGTTACTCGAGCGCGTCAGATTATCACATGGGGAGAAACCTTGTGCCCTGTAAATGAATCTATACCATATATTGGTTCTTAACACCGGGGAATTCATTAAGGGGGGACCGAAAAAAAATATATTCTTAGAAAAACTCGAAATCGTCAGATGAAGATAAGGTAAGTTAAGCAGATGCAAGATAGTGTATACATATTTCAAAAATCTGACGATTTGAGCGGGGCGTAAGAAAATGGGTGAGTCACAAAGTTTCACAAAAAAAGCGAATATTTCGCGAAATAAACGTCAGATCGAAAAACTAAAAAATACGTGTTCAATATTTTTCAAAAATCTATCGAATAATACTAAACACGTCACCCCATGGAGAGGGGTGGGGGTAAATTAAAAATTTTAAATACGATATTTCGCGAAATAAACATCAGATCGTGCAACTGCAAAATACACGTATTCAATATTTTTCAAAAATCTATCGAATGGCACCAAACACGAACCCCCACGGTGGTGGAGTGGGGGGTTACTTTAAAATCATAAGTAGGAGCCCCAATTTTTATTGCAGATTTGGATTCTTGACGTAAAAATAAGCAACTTTTATTCGCAACATTTTTTCCAATTATGGATATAGAAATATATTTATAATGTTGAAATCTTGGGAACTGGGATTACAGACTAAACACCGTTTTTTCTCCTTAAAGAACAAAATTTATTAGTTTTGTATACAATTATATAAAATATTTACATACCTTAAAGAAAATCGGTTTTATAAGTCTTTAACTATTCTAACCTTTAAATTAACAATAGCAAATAATACATTAACAAGTTTAAACAATAAAAATTATCGGAGATGTACAAAAATATTAAATTAGATTTTAAAATTCACGGAACAATATTTATGTCAATATAGTGTCAGAATATTTGAATATTTATTATTCTTCTATTTCCTAACAAATATCCTTTAGCCTTTTATATACCAGGTTTTCACTATTACATCTACGCTATATATAGATAGATGGCGCTATAATCGGAAAAAACGATTGGTGGAAATAAAAAATTAAATTAAAAAATGGAGAGTCCCACATTTTATAGAAAACTTAACTTATCTTTTTTTGGTTTTAGCACCCACTCTTCACAATCCAATAGGTTCCCATAACGCTCGAGTAACTGCAAATTAGCATACTTTCCTAAACATAAGCAAATAAATAAAAAAAAATGTTAAGAAAGCCTAAGGCTATAATTGAATTTTAATTTCAATATTTTATGTAGGCTGGAATATTCCACAGGGTGTTCCGAACTTTAAGAAAAAAACACAGTATGATTGTTACACCCGGTATAAAATGACATTTACCTGTCTAGCAACAATATTATTACACCGATATTCTTAAATAATAAGGCTATAACATACTAAAAGAATCACTAAAATCGGATAACAGGTTTAGGAAAGTCGAGACATCAAACATGTCCCATTTTTAAGGTGTTCGGCTAATTTTGCCGGTGTGTGTATCTTCTTCTTTTTGTTGTTGTTATACATGTGTCTGTCTGTTTTTTCTATGCATCTCAAGTAAGTTTTCATTCCATCATATTCGTGGTCTTCCTACTGATCGTCTTCCTATTTGGGAACATTCTCCCGTCGTTCTTAATTCTCTATTTGTTGTCATTCGGCTTATGTGGTTATTGTAGTTTACTCTTCTGTTTCTTACCCATTTATTAATGTTCTCCACCTTGCATCTCCGTCGAAAATCTTTAGTTCTAGCTCTGTCCCGTAGTGTGTTATTATATATTTTTCGACAAGGTTTCATCTCTACTGTTTCTAGCAGTGTTTTTGTCCTCTCTGTATCAGGTCGTGTTTCTGCTGCGTATGTCATTATTGATCTGATGACTGTTTTGTAAATTCTGCCTTTCATTTCTTTTTCGATATTTTTATTTCTCAATATTGTTTCATTTAGCCAACCTGCAGCTCTGTTGGCTCCATTCACTTGATTTTCCACTTGCTAGATTGTGTAATTCCAAGATATTTAAACTTCATCATTTGTATTATCTGACCGCACTGCTTTAATTAATATCGTATTGGATTTGCTGTGATAACCACGCATCTTGTCTTTTAATTTAAATTGGTGCAGCATACGATGTAAATCATCTTCAGATTGAGAGATTAGTATTGTGTCGTCTGCATGGTTATACAGTGGAACCCCGATAAGTCGGCCCCCGATAACCCGGAACTCCGGCTAACCCGGACCGATTTTTATCAGATAAACATTTCAACAATAAAAATGTATTGCTGTTACAAAATCTCGTGAACCTAATTCATTCATTTGGTGACGTCAATATACGAACGAAACGATTGATGAATCCGACATTACTGAAAATATCAGGGTGCAGATGGGACCCTGTCGCGCAATTCGCAGCAAATAAAATAGTCGTATGTTTTTGGCTTCATTTTATTTCGGTTATACATACGCATTTTCAAGGTTCACGAGGTTTTGTACCAACTCTATGTAATATAATATTTGAGAGATAATGGAACCGGATTGAACTACATATAGCATAGTAAAATGACTCATGGTACACCACATTCATTGTCGAAAACAACAGGCACCTGTATTATCCTTTATTTTTTTGAAACTGTCTGTGTTAGCATTGTTTAGAAAAGACTATTAAAATTCTTTTTTTAACAATGGTCTTAGTCATCACTGTTATTAAATAACATAACATCAGAGACGGCATTGTGTGTAGTAAAGTCGTATTATTGTTCGTTTCCGTTTTGTAATCGTTCGTAAATTTATTCAGATTTTGTGTTTGCGTGTCTTTTGTCTATAAGGGCAACAAAACGTAAAAATGTTGTAGTGACAATGGAAAAGAAACTAGAAACATTAAGTAGAATTGATAAAGGTGAATCTTGCAGCATTATATTATGGTGTCGGTACATCTACAGTATCGGATTGGAAGAAAAATAGAACTAAAATCGAAGAATTTTTTTTTTCAAAATGATAACAAAAGACAGTTTAATCGGTGCAAAGCTAATAAAGCTAAGAATGAGACTTTTAACGACGCTTTGTATGTGTGGTTTTGTGTGGAATGCGAACGTGGTTTACCAGTGTCTGTGTGACAATTATAACGGAGTTTATCTGTATGCATACCATATTTTATTAATTTTTACCATTTTCTCCGGCTAACCCGGATTTTCGATAACCCGGATCGGCCGCGGTCCCAATTAATCCGAGTTAACGGGGTTCCACTGTATTAAGTTGATATTCTCCCATTTAGCATCCCTTTTCAGATCTTACTTTTTATTGTTTCATCCATGATAAGCTTGAACAATAAAGGACTAAGGGAATCACCATAATGACTCAGGATCAGTTATTCATATTTTATAAGATGGCGACTTGTGTATCTATAAGATGGTATTTAACCATTTTTATATAATTTATGTCCAGTTTAGAGCAAATAACAGTACGATAACCCCGGGTGTCAGCGGTATTCCAGTCCAATAACCCAGCCGATCAGCAGTTTCAACATTTCCACAATCCATACCTAATCAATTAATTATGTATAAATACTTGTAAAATCCATTTTTCGATCAGTTGTAATTTATATTAAATAAAATGCTGTTAGTTTGTTCGTTGTAACTTTTGAAAGGGTCTTTTTATAAAGTACCTTCGGGAGTGACAACCTTCAATTAGCATCTTGCGCCGTCCGGTTCCCAGTCTTCATTCACGTCTATCACCCCAGTATCCTGGTTATAGATTTTCATCTCAGATATTGTCTTTTAGACTTCATCAAGCCATGTTGGTTTTGGTCTTCCTCATTTTTTCCGCTAAGGTGGCTTCCAATCCAATATTAACTTCGGTAGACGATGGTCTGTTATTTTCAGTGTTTGGTGTATTTCTTCTATGATGGTGAGTTTTATCTTATTCTTTCATTTATTATGTGCATCATTTTGGATGTTGCTGTTGATCTTCGCCAAAAAATAGTTTCCAGAACAAAGAGTTTTTGTTCCGTTCTCTTAGTGAAGTTCCAATATTTGTATCTATAAATTACAGTGCTTTTAAAAATATTATTTCATAGTTGTTTTTTGAAAATATTTGGAAAGTGGAGTATTGGAGTATACTGCAGCCTCATCTTAGTCCCTTATTTACCCTAAAATTCTCGGAGAACTGGTTGTTAATCTTTATTTCTGATCAAAGATCGTTGTAAAATCTTTGTATTTCTTTTACAATCATCTCTATCTCTAGATTATTAAAATGTTTTATTTATTCTATTACTTTCCCCATAACCTCTAATTTACGTTATATCTTTGTATCTTATATTTTATTTAGGACAGTTTTCAGTGCCATATTTAGACTTTTCACTTATGTATTAATACGATTGTAACAGCCTCTAAATATCCTATATATTCTTTGCTACCAGGACATTATTCTTCTTCTTCACGTGCCATCTCCGCGACGGAGGTTGGAAATCATCATGGCTATTTTGATTTTAGATGCTGCTGTTCTGAATAGTTCGGTTGATGTGCATCCGTACCATTCCCTCAAGTTACGCAACCACGAGATTCGTCTCCTTTCTACACTTCTCTTGCCCTGGATTTTCCCCTGTATATTCAAGTGAAGTATGTTTTATCTCTCATTACGCATAACACGCCCCAGGTACTGCAGCTTTCGTGTCTTGATGGTTTCCAATATTTCCAGTCTTTTGTTGACTCTTCTCATGACTTCGTTGTTTGGTATATGCTCGGTCCATGATATCTTCAGAATTCTTCTATACACCCACAGTTCAAATGCTTCCAACTTTTTAGTAGTCGATGCGTTAAGTGTCCATGCTTCTATCCCGTAAAGCAGAGTCGAGAAAATAGAGCACTTTGCTTGCCTAACTCTCAAGTCTAATTTCAGTTCTCTTGCACAAAGTACCTTTCTCATTTTATTGAAGTTTGTTCTTGCTTTCTCTATTCGAACTTTTATTTCTTTGGAGTAACCGTTTGTGTGATTAATTATTGTGCCAAGATAGTTGTAGTTTTCTACTTGTTCTAAAGTTTTACCTTTAATTGTCAGGCTCTCATCATTATTTTTGGTTTTTGATATCCTCATATATTTAGTTTTCTTGATGTTTATTGATAATCCATATTCTTCTCCATACTCAACTATCTTGTTCATTAACCAGGACATTAGTTTCTGCATAACATAGTTTTTCAACGAAAACATTTCGTTTATAAATTCGCAAAAGTGTGTGTGTTATTCCGTTGCCGTTCCTGCAATATTCAGACCAGATTTATCGATGGATTCTTATGTAGTTTTTTCTTCTGAATCCAAATCTGAAAACGGCATTTCGATATTTCTAACCGTCTTCGAGTTAATCGACCTCAAAGTCTTAAATGTGACGTCACAATCGGTTTATTTTCTACCGACACACTACATGTCCAGCTGAAATCGTTGCTATTAAGTAGGCTAGTTTTTAAATGTCGATTTGTTAAGCAAAGCATAGGCTATTATTTACATTTGAGTTTGACATTTCGTGAATGTCAAACTAAATTTTAAATTAAGTGTTAATAAAACATCAATGACATTTGATAGTGAATTTAATTATTATATAAAATAAATAAGATTTTCAAAAATACAATTTGAGTATAATATTTTAAAAGCAATAATTTATTAACAGTTTTAAAAAGGTTTATACCGGTATACGGCCTCCCCTTTATGATAAATGGACTGTTCCATTTGCTATGAAATTAAAATATATACCCTATTCCACGAACATACGCCTGTTTTGGACTACTTCGACAACGAATATTTTACTGTGCAAAACAAGAAGAACGAAAGTAAATTGCAAATTACATTGTTGTTTATTGGAATAATTATTAGCGCCCTTTACTTTCGTACTTTTTATGTTGCATAGTAAAATATTCGTTGTGGAAGTAATCCAAAACAGGAGTATGTTCGTGGAATGGCCCATATTGTCCTTTTCATGATCATTTTTCAGTGCGTAACAAATGATAGGGAAAAGGGTAAGTCCGTGATAATACACATTTATTACATTTATTCTAACATTTCAGTTACATGACATTTTAGTTAAATCTGACAGTTGTCACATTTTATTTTCAGTTTGGAATAAAAACAAATCAAACGTGTTTCTTGCATTTATAAATGGTATTTTCTTTGATTTGTATAGTCTTATAAATTATACAGATTATATTTGTAATATTATTATCTAATTAAAAAAAATTATTTTTTTATTATGGCGCCATCTATCGACAACTAGAATAACTAGAATAAATGTTATAAAAATGTCACCGACGAAATGTAATCACCGACGTGCCTTTTTTTCTGTCACATACAATTTAATGCGTTAGAAATAAATCGAAAAACTGTGACGCACTGAAAGATGATCATGAGAAATACTGTACCTAGTCGGTTCGCTAAACTCGACACAACTGGCTAGTGATTTTAGTACGTAATTTTTTTGTTTTTTGAGAATTTTGCCGAAATTGGCAAAATTAATATTTATTTAGTAATTATTAACTATTTAGAAATTATTTTTTTGTCCAATTGGCAAAATTATTGACTAAAATCACTAGCCAGTTGTGTCTGAGTTTAGCGAACCGACAGTATATGAAATAATATTGTTTGGTATAAAAAATTATGGTCTGATATGTGCAATTACATGCTTCTAATGAAAAAAAATATTTGAAGATTTTTCTCAAATTATGGATACCAACGACATTTTCATTTATAACTCTTTTATTTTTAATTTGACGAAGAAAAGTTATTCTTCATAGAAAGCTCTTCATGTCCTAAGATTTATGATGCAACTATCATATATAAAATTTTATTAACTTTATACGAAGTATATAAAAAATATGAAATTCGATCAAAGGTAAACTACCTTTATAGTTCATAACATTTAAATTAGAATGATATAATTGCACATTAAAACATAATTATTAATTCTAAACTACTTTTCATAATAGAAATTTTCCATATTATGAATTAAAATACGTAAATATACAAAGTTTTCGTTATGATAATGCTCGCATTTTCAGCTTGTTTTTAATAAAATTATTCACTTATGCATTTTCATTGTGATATTTATGAATCATAAAGTAAACACCTCTATCAGACGATGCAGAAACCTGTGCTACTCTTGGAGGTATCAAGTCACCAGTACTCGATAATATGGAAACAGTCCCATCAGAGCTATATCCTTTTGATACCGCAGGTATCTGAAATGAGTGAATGTTTCCCTTAGATAGAGTGTGAGCCGTGGGACTCTTTGTCAGTTCTTCTGTTAGAAGCACCCCCAGCGAATGGCGGATTCTCTCTGGGTATTTGTAGCACCGATATCTAAAGGGTAGCAGGGATATATTCCATGGAACAAATATTTACACATGACATTATGTTTAGTGTAGCTGCCTGGAGAACGCCAGGGTATTTCTGGAACCGGCGCTGGCAGTGATAGCATGCAGGACATCGGTGTCAGGGTTTTGAGGAGCGGGTCTCTGTCATACGCTCAGCTGCAGACCAACAATAAGCAGCGAGCCAAACATTACCAGGAGCGTCACTCACTGAAGGTACTGCGTTGGAACATCAGCCAGTGCTCACTCAAGCGGGACGACTGAGGCAAAGCATGAAATGTACTGTGTCCATGAATGTAAATATTTTACACTTCTATTATAAGGTAACAAACCTCGGTAAAGAAACGATCGTCTATTGACGAAATCTGCATGCCGAACTTTGCAGGGAGTATCCAGAAATTCAAGAACATATCTGAACAACTCGCAACAGATCAATACCTGATAATAATACCAAAAAATCTTATTCCAGAGACTAGACGTGACACCATCAGAAGCGAAGTCAAATTGAAGCTTTAAACCAAGACGTAATTCGAGATCCGTAATGATATGCATAAGCAGATTCCTGATACAAAAACTATACTTTATAATACATAGTAGGAAACTGTCATACTGTGCAGCAACAGCAATTTCAAATGTTAAATGACGGAATATATTCGAGAAATAACAAGTAGAAAAGTAATCAGAAGAACTGAAGAAATAATTCTGAGTCTGGATACATTAAGACAATAATTCCCTGTTTATTCAGAACGACTAGAAGGTAGACATTTAGTAACAAAGGAAAATGCGCCAATGCTTTTTTTGAGCATGCTAAGCAAACGTTATATCGGAAACTTAAATCCACTGTAGATAGTGTTGTAAGTAAATCTTACCCTCTTACCCAAGCTAAGAACAATTCATGAATTTAGGAGAGCTCCACGTTCCACACCAGCTGCTCTTAAAATCAACGCTAGGTGGATCGAAGATCCGAGGCACAACTATCAAAAATACAGTACTACTCCCTACAAACCCTTCACTACTGAATAAGTCTGAAATATTATCGCAGAACTTCATAATTGGAAATCCCGGTATCAGACGGAGTTCAAAACTTCTGGCCTAACAAGTTATTTCTACGCACTGACTTACATTTTTATCATAACTCTTTAATAGGAGATATGTACCATATTTTATTTTTAAAGTTTTGTGGAATTAAAAATGTTCTCTTTCAGTTATCTATTTTATGATCTTATGAGATATGTTTTGGTTCGGTTACAAGTTCACCTAAAACTAAGATTTATTTTTTTGTCAAATAGATTTTGGTCAACTAAAACTAGGATATACATTTGTTACATATAACCTTTCAATGAACATATTGCGAACAGTGGAATGTAAACTTAAGTCCTGCTCACATCATCAATAGCTTAAAAGGTACTTTGAACCTCTTTAAATTAAAAAATAATCTGTAATTGAAAATAATAATAATTCTAAGAGGACTAAATTTATGATACGCCTCTGAGTAATTTTCTATTGCATAGGAACGTAGCAAAACTTGCGCCTCCTAAGTCAACACTATAAAAAACTGAATTTGCAATTCAAATTTTATTTATGTACAAATGTTTGTGTTTCTCTAATAATATCGTCATGTTAGTACAAAATATACATTTTGCGCCATGGCGCTGAACTCCTACTAACTTCCTTAAGGAGTCTACTGTAAGAGGACACATTATTAAGTCATTAAAACCCTTCACGTTGTCAGATTGTTGACAGTCGGTGTGAGACTGTGAGTTTGCTTTTACATTAAGTTGCTTAGAATTGGTTGTTTAAGATATACTCACTAGTAAGTAATTCCATTAGGCCAGGTCTAGGTAAAGGTCTAATTGGCATTTAAATCTAACAGTAGAATATAATACGATTAAAAGTGGATGAATAGAAGAAAATTTTACTGTCGTGCTAGGCTCAAAGGCGATAACTAACATTTGACAAAATGGTGGAAAAATCGATTTCAAAATTGAATGCTAAAAATTTGGCCCGTTAGGGATTTATGGACTAGCTAATAGTTTTTATGCATAGATATATGCCCCAGTTTATTAAGGCAATCATTAATTATATTTTAAAACAAAGTTTTATATAAAAAGAGGTAGATACCGCTAAAACGTTTTATGAAAACTTACTATAAAACTAAGCCTATTAGCGGTATGTGGTTTACAGTTGTGATTGATATGAAATAAAAAGCTTTTCTGTGTATTAAAGTTTATTGAAAGAATTAAAGTACTATTAAATTTTATTATTTTGTTGAGCCACAATATGACAACAACAAATTGACAATATTTATTTGTCGTTATATCTGTTTTCTTTCAAGAGTCAATAAATACATATTGGTTCATTAATAATAATGTTCTATTTGTGATTCAATATAGACAATTAAATAGACAACCGAGCAACATACCTTGTGTCTGGTACATACAAAAAACCGATTTAGTATTATAATGGTATTACCTCATAATTAACATTTTTTATAAGATCTTTTATAGTGCTTCTAATAATTTGGGCAGAAGCTGTACTTATACTAGGAAAAAACAATCTGTTCAGATTGTTATCAGTTGTTTAAACATCTGCTGATGTTTTTAAGAATTCTTCAACTGTGAATGTGATTGTAAACCATACTTTTCACTTTCTCAGCTATTATATTTTTATTTTGTTTCTTAGCGACAAAGGCTTACTATTTTACGACATGTTATTATAGAGTTTTAAGATTTTTATAATTGCCGACACCAACCCTGCAGGTTATTTTTAATCTCATTTTAGATAAATACGATAAGTAATAAAATAGTATTGGGTATTTCACAATATTATATTCGGTAAAATACCGTTACTTACAGTAATTAGGGCAAATTTTAACATTTTATTAGTTGTATTGTACAAACTAGTTATGCTATGATTAAAATATGATCACATTGTCTTTTAGACCGAAAAATACGTAATTATGGGATATATAAGGTTTTTAAAATATTCAAACAAATTTTTGTATCATTATCCAGGTACCTGACGTATTTTTATAAAACTTATAAAGGAATAAAACCAGCATTTTTGTATAAAACTTAGGTAAAGGATTCTCAAAAGTTTAAGTAAATATATCCCAAATCTACAATCCCGTATATATAATAGTATTGTATAACTAAACTACTAGACATTGTCACATTGTCTAGTTAAACAATGATGATAGCTTGTATTTAAACAAAAAAAATGCAATCAATGGGACTGCTAATCCTATATGTACGACCAAAAAAGGGTTAATTACAGAAAACTTTAAGTATGGAACAAACCTTGCGCCTGTACAGGCTGAATATAATTTTGTTCCACCTCTTGTAATTGCTTTGGAATAAATTGTTCTCTTTCTATAATATTGTCTTCAGTGGTTTCACCTCGTGTTTCACAACTCTTACTCGAATCTACTTGATTTTCTAAAAAAAAACAAAATATTTTAAGTCTCTTTTTCTAAAAATGTTTGTGGACAGCGTGTGAATATATTATTAAGTTTTTAAAACCTAATTAAAAAGAAAAGAAATATTTTTTAAATATGAAAATCTCTCACTGCCTAATTCAAGATATAAATCATCCACATAGCGAAGAGTCATATTGTTTAGGACAACATAATTGGTTAATTCTTGAAATACTCTAAATAAAAATGAAAATAAATTCCAATAGATATAATAATCTCGAAAAGTTCTTACCATCCTCGCTAATTATTTCTTTTACTAACACAACTCTTTTAACTAACACAATAATTTAACCTTTTAAAGTTAGGCCGAATTTACTTTGTATTACTAAGGCGATTTGGGGTTTCTAAATGTAGGCGTAGCATCCTTGAAAGTAGATTAGCGGTAAGTGCAATATGTTAAGGTATATGGACGACAACTGTTGCAGATACCGTCAAAACGCCATACTATTTAACATTTGCCGCCAAATGGCTTAGTATTTTAACTGAAAAGTGTAGATACCGCTAACAAAATTGCAATTTTATTTACAATATAATGCTTCTACAACTCCAAAGACTTTGTAAATATACCGGGTGGTGAATCGTAAAACAGGCCATAGGAAACTCAATGTAAAATTCTAAACTGTTGAATTCCTGCTTCCCTAATTATTTTATATCAAAAGTCATGAGAGAATATTTGTAGAGAATTGAAATCTGTATTAAAATCAAAAGTTAAAATTGTTCTACGATTTAAACGCATTCCAAAATTTTGAAAAATATAATAAATTTGCCACAGTAGGTATGTGTGTAAAAGTTAGGCCACACGTTACTATTTATCTGACAGTGCTTACACCATTGACTGAATAAAAAAATATTTATTATTAATACTTTCGCCGCAACTGAGAGTATCTTATCTTAGTATTGTTTTAAAACAATAAATGATAAAATAAAAATATTGACAGTTCAAAAATGTGAAAACAATAACTTCATTGTGACACATTATTGCACTGCTTGTGGCCTGATTTTGGGCTGAAAAACTGAAAAATATATTACATTTTTACAAAATTTTGGAATATGTTTAATTCGTAGAACAATCTAAAAAGTTGTTTTCAATACAGATTTCAATCCTCTACAAATAGTTTCTTATGTCTTTTGATGTAAAATAATTAGGGAAGCAGGAATTCAACAGTTTGGAATTTTACATTGAGTTTCCTATGGCCCGTTTTCAAATTCACCACCTGGTATACTAAATACCCTATTCTACCTAAACATACAAAAATATCATTTTCGATAAAAAATCAGTTACCGCCTTTGGGCTTAGCACGGCAGTTTAGATTTGCCCATAATTTTGTGCAAGGACTTTTCGTTCTCCATTCCAAGCAAAATAGTTGTCAATTGTTATTGTTTAATTATGTGACCAATCACACAATTAAAAAGTTCTAGGAAAATTTTCGAGCTTAAAAAACATAATATGAAAGAGTTAAAAGTAATAAAGAACAATACCCTTATACTTGTAAAAAACTAGGTTCATTGGACTACTAGGGCGGTCCGACAAGTACTTAACCTTCGAAAGAAAAACGAAAATTTTGGAAAAGTAGTGATTTATATAGTGAAAAGTAACGAGGCATTGAAAACAACAGAGGCTTAAAATGTCTAAGTCCCGCACTGGGCGTTCAAAAAATCATCAAAATGAAAGACGCCAATAATAAGGTAGAGAAGGACAAATATAAAATAACAAAAATAGTCGAAGACTTCTACAAAACCTTGTACAGCCCTCAAAGCCAGCCTAATAAATCAACGAAGGAGAACGCCAAAAGAGAAATAAAGAACGTGGGATCAGAAGTACTACCAAATATAAAGGGATTCGAAATAGAAAAAGCTTTAAAAAACTAAAAAATAATAAAGCTCCAGGACACGACGGTAATAATTGCCTAGCTCTTGAAAACAAGCAAAACAGTAACAATCCCTATACTAACAGAGCTATTTAATAAATGTCTTCATGACAGACTAAAGACTGTAAGGAAAGTCTAGTAATACTTTTACACAAAAAAGGGGACAAATGTGACCTACAAAATTATAGACCTATATCGTTGCTCAGTTAAGTATATAAACTATTTTATGAGAATTATTAACAACCGGTTGACCTACAAAATGGACAGTTACCAACCAGTGGAACAGGCTGGCTTCCGCAAAGGATATAGTACATCAGACCATCTGCTGACAATGAGAACATTGATAGAGAAGGCAAATGAATGCCAACTACCCGTATTTCTTTCCTTCGTAGACTGTGAAAAGGCTTTCGATAGTATCGAGATGTGGGACATAGAACAAGCTATTAATAATTAATAATTGTAGAATATATTCGAGCTATAGACAGCTAATACATAATATATATGAAAAGGCAACTATGATAGTACAACTAGATGAAAATACAAATCCCATCCCCATTAAGAGAGGCGTGAGACACGGAGACGTAATATCGCCAAAGCTTTTCAACCTAGCCCTAGAAGACGTCTTCAAAACAACAAATTGGTCAACATATGGCATTAACGTTCAGGCAAGACGCTAAACCACCTCAGATTACCACCAGAACCACATTGTGATTATAGCGAGCTTATTCGACGAACTGCAAATTATGATGGAGGAACTCGCAGGCAGCTCCCAATACGTCGGCCTGAAAATGAACATGAGAAAAACAAAATTAATGACAAACACAGATGACCCCAAAGAGTTGGGAGAGGCATATGTCCAAACGTGGACGATAGAAGGCTAAGAAGAAGAAGAAAGTGATTTATTTCGGAACGCATTCTCCTTTTAGCCCGATACACTTGACCCAGCGATGCTTCACCTCTTTAAGTTCATTTAACCCGTCTAAAAAATACGTTTTCTCGAGGTCTGTAAAGTAGGTTTCCGTGGCGTTGATTAATTCATTATTGGACATAAATTTCCGCCCGGAGAGTGACTTTTTTAATATACGGTGGATGGGACAGCAGTTCGTAGTCCATTTCGATCAATATGGCCATGGCGATAGCAGAGGTGTGAGACGTAGTGTTTCCATGGTAGAAGAGTACTTTTCTTTCCTAATTGAGGCTGGTTTTTCTGAAATTCGGCGCCAAATCAGCCCAATAATGTGGTTTAGTAAAGCCCTATATCGACATATTGACTGCTCCTTGGTTTCTGGGATGTACCGATGGAACCATGTTTCATCGACGGTTTTAAAACAACGTAGAAACTTATTTGGATTATGCTTAAATACACTGCACGTCATAGAAAACGGGCACGTTTCTATGACGTATCTCCTAAACCTGTTATCCGATTAAGTGATTTTTAAAATATGTTATAGCCTTATTCTTTATCATTATCCCTGTCATAATATTTTTGCTAAACAGGTAAATTTTCATTGTATACCGGGTGTACGAATCAAACTATGTTTTTTTCTCAAAGTTTGCAACTCCCTGTGGAATATCCTAGCATTTATAAAATAGTGAAATTAAAACCCAACTATAGCCTCAGGTTTTCTCAACATTCTGTTTTTTGTTTCATTCGCTTATGTTGGATGATACAAAAGTTAGGTACTTTAACAACTAGCCATCAGTGGCGTGCGGTGACTTTTTCTAAAGGGGAAGCGATTCAATAAGGATATAAAAATATTTTCTTAAGGGTTGAGGGTCGAGCCACTTCCCACCTGATAACACTCTGATGCGCTATAGGGGCTCTCTATCAGCGAAGTGCTTATGTGAGACGTCCTGGGTACAAGGAGTCACACACTAAATCCTAGCCCGATTACTGCGTGAGGCACTCTATTGCCGCTATTTCTAGTGACTATAGTGACCTATCATTGATCTGTATTGCTTGCTCGGGCCTTAAGTCCTCGCTCCGGGCTTCGTTTCCTAAAGAAGAGATCTATTTAAGTGTTTTTTTTTAATTCCAAGGCATTTTCCACAACACACAACTTTCAACAATATGACACTTATTTATACTTGAGCTCTATTCTCCTATCAACTTCTGATAATTGTTGAATTCGATCTTTTTCAATGGACTTGTAAAGTCTGTCTTCGCTTGTTGAATTTCTTGTAAAACTTTTAATGCATTTTAATACTGAAAAACTTCAATCAACTGATGCACTTGTGACTGGGATAGTTTGTAGTAATTCACACAACTTGGACACTTCATACAAGGACTTTTTTAAACCAGTAGTTATAAGAAATACCCAGATTTCTGAGTATATCTTTATCACTAATGTGAGTTGTTTCATAAACAACACTTAACTTATAATGCAAAGCTGGCATATCAAAATATTTTCATTATTTAATCGTAGTGAAATAAATTCCTCTGTGGGAAATTTTGATGAAATATAATTAGAAATATTAAATAAGAATATATTATATAATTCTACAAATTTTATTTCATTAAAATTTTGAAAGCGAAAATTCATTTTTTGTAGAATGTTATCAATTTTATCTGTTGTCGACATTATCAATCTCCATTCTTTTTCTTTCATGTTCAAACCCCATTTTTTCAGTTTTATCCCAAATATTTTTAAACTGCTCTCGTTTTTTAATTATCGTATTAATAAAGTCATCAATTTGTCTTATACAAAATGCACTGTTAATTGACTTCATCTGTAAAATGTCAAATAAAAGATCAGTAAAAGGAAAAAGCTCTGCAAAAAATTTAAATCGAAATATTCTTTAAGCGAATGTATGTACCTAAGCAGACTAAGCGCCCCTAGAAGCAGTAACAGTCAGAGCATCCCACTCTTGGAAGGCGATCGAACTATCGCTTCTGCAGGGTACCAAAATTCGCGCGACTAGTGGGTGCGGTTATTGAACCCTGACCAATTTTTATACGGGACAACTGCATGACAAGCGGCAATTTTGAGATGCGCTTCTGTCAGGGGTGGACCGAATAGTTGAATTGTGTGCATAGTGCATATTGAGTTCCTTCCTATGCGATTAATTTTTAATATTTTTCAATGCCTATTGCCTAGGTAATAATACGTAGGTTACTGGGATTGGGGAAAATTTTTGATAATTAAATATTAGTTAATAATATATTTTGTTATATCGAAGTATATAATAGTGAAACGGTGCTTCCCTCGCTTCAATGGACCGCACGCCTCTGCTAGCCATGTTCTTTTTCAGTACAGGGTGTTTCTAAACAAGTGCGACAAACTTTAGAGTAATTTTGGTATGTCCTCATATGCTTCGTTTCCGAGATACGGTATGTTGAATTTTTTCTTAAAACTGACGATTTATTTATTGCTCTAAAACCGGTTGAGTTATGCAAATGAAATTTGGTGGGTTTTAAGACTTAGTTTCTGCTCATTTTTAACATACAATTAAGAATTTTATATTCACCATAGGCGTGCATACGGGTAATATGATCGGTCATATTAGCCATATGCACGCCAATAGTGAATATAAAATTCTTAATTGCAAGTCAAAAAATTCGCAATAACTATCTCGTAAAACCTAACTTTCATTTGCGTCATTTTAAAAAAAAATCAACATGCCGTATCTTGTCAACGAAGCATTTGCAGACATAAGTTTATAAAGCAAACGGTCATTATTTTTTCATGCAGAATTGCCAATTTAAGTTTGTGGCACTTATTTACAAACAACCTACACTGATGAAGAACATGACTAGTTGTTAAAATATATAACTTTTGTATTATCCAACATAAGAGAATGAATCAAAAAACAGAATAGTAATAAAACATGAAGCTATAGGAGGTTTTTAATTTCAGTATTTTATAAATGCTAGAATATTCCACAGGGTGTTGCGAACTTTGACAAAAAAACACAGTTTGATTCGTACACCCGGTATACAATGAAAATTTACTTGTTTAGCAAAAGTATTACTACAGTGATATTGACAAATAACAAGGCTATAACATTCTCAAAAAATAACTTCGGTCGGATAACAGGTTTAGGAGATACGCGGCATCAAAAATTACCCATTTTTTAGGTTCTCCATTTTCTATGTAGCTTCAGCACTTCTGAAGTGGTCTGATGGTTGCGCTTTTTGTGCGGAGTGAGAAAACGTGGTACCTGTCACGCCGACGGCTTTCTTGTGACCAAAATTTCATGCAGGACACGACCAACGAGTTTTTTTGAGATGCCTACTCTCTCACTTATCTGGCGTACCTTCAGTCGCTGGTCTGACAATACGAGATCGTGAATTTCTTTCACGTGACAGAAGCTGCATACGTCATCATTCCATAATCTTATCAGCTTTAACGGCCTATTCAGCTTGCATTGACCTGTTAGCAGACCTACTATGGCTTCGACTAATTTCCTTTCTTTGCAAATAGGTCTACTATAAATTTTGGTGAATGCTCTCTAATGAACTGTTTTGTCTGTTTTTGTCCAGGTGAATTCCTCCACCATATTTGGTGAAATTTTTACCCTGGTCATTATGTAGGTGCTCCTAGGGTCGGTTATAATGTCATTTTCGTGTTCAGCAACCCCAAAACCCCGAGTGATCTGTTTGCATCAATTTAGTACCGAAAACCCTCGAAACTCCAGATGACGTACCTTAGCAGTGCATGATGGCATGGTCATTTTCAGCGTCCCCGAAAACCATTGGGTAACCCTTAATATACTGATTTTGACATTCTTAAATAACTTTTGAATGCATTTTATGTACTGTAAATGCAATTATACACTACCACCCATTTTTTTATTACAAACTTTTTTCTGAAGTCATCCCAAACACAATAGTCTAGTAAAATAAAATTACACTATATGTAAATGAAAATGTAAATTCGTACAGGTTGAAACAAATTTTATATCAAAGTTTAGGTGGGTACAAAAGATATTTTCCAAAAAATATCCAAATTATACAAGGGGATCATTGATTAAATAATTAAAAAGGGGTTATTTTTGCAAAAAAATACTTTTTTAACTGCTGAAGCCAGTCAATTACTAATGAAGGTCAATAGGATTGTTTTCTGCAAAATTGAAGGATAAATCTTTCACAAAAGACTTACTAAATTAAATTTGACACCCCATTTATTTAAATAGTTATACATAAAACTGTAAAAACCCAAAAAATATTTTTAGCGTTTTAAATAAGCACTATAAAATATCTTATTTTACAGAAGAAGTTGCGCTATGTTATCAGTATTAAAAAAAATTGGTCCAAAAATATTTTTTGAGATATTGAATTTGTTTATTAAATTTTACTCTATTTTCAATTGCAAAACGCGGTTGTTGCCAAAGAAATATTCACCTATATTAAATCTTATTATTTTTATTTTTATGTATATTTTCGATAAATGTATTGATAAATTCAAATTTTTAAACTTCCCCCTAAAATGGCATTTGAAAATTATTCAAATTTGTTTATAATTTGTTTTTTAATAACGTCGCGGGGATTAAATATTTTGAAATGCCGTTTCGATAATTGGGTTCCTGGGAACTTTTCACTAATTAACAAAATTTTTTCCTCTTCTTTTTTTTTCTTGGAGTTATATTACTACGGGCCCTTTTAGGGTTAATTTTCATTAATAATGTCGAATCTCTAAGTTGTAGATTCTAGACC